>NC_133658.1:873977072-874320097 GCF_037893015.1 Macrotis lagotis | reverse complement strand
GTCGGGGATGAGAGGGAGACAAGGGGAAAGGCCTATAAACTCTACTGGAAGACAAGGAAGGAGAGAGTACTTTTATCTAAGTTATTACCAAAAGCATCTCTACTGATCAACTCCAAACTTGTCCTTAAGGGGGAGTACCAAGGTGACTCTATTCAATCCCACTAGAAAATTATTCATCATATCTATTTAGTTAGCTAATGTCTAGTCAAGTGGATACCTCCTCTAGTCCTCCTGATACATTGTAAACCCATGAGATTTATTACCTAAAAAGACTTGAGAATGGATTTACTCCTAGTTCCCCCATTTTCCAGATGAAGAAACTGAGACAAGGAAGTGATATGTATGAGGACAGATAGGTAGGAAAAGAATAACTAATCCAGGATTTGAACCCGGATCCCCTAGCTCCCACTCCATGGCTCTTTCTAACACACCAGACTGGGGGAATTCTTGCCCTGAAGCCAAATCAGTCCTGTGTTTTTGGAAGAGCTTCAGTGACTCCAGCTGCCTGGGGAGTTATTGAATAAATGAAATTGGCCTAGACATGGGGAAAGTCAACACCATGGAATATGGGAGGATGGGCAGCGTAAATAACCTGCAACATCCCTGAGGAGAAATTGAACCAATGATAAAGGAGATGGAAGTGAGGGAAAAGGAAGAGCAGAGCCAGAGAATTCTGAGGAAATGGCCCAGATGAGGGCTGTTGGAAGGGATGGAATGGGCTCCTTACCCCATTATCTCTTGCCGCTCTGTTTCCTCCATGCTTACTCCATGTGTCACAAGACCCATGAGCTCAGCATACTGCATGGACACACTGCCAGCTGCTACTTCAGCAGATGGACTTAGAGGGGCTCAGGGGATCCTCTGTGAAGCTCCTTGGGTATCAATTCTTCCCAAAGACTGTCTTGCTTATCACCTTGAGTTGGAGCAGGTAGGAAGAGGTAGAAAGAGAAGAAACCAGATTAGGTTTCAACAATTTCAAAAAGTCCAATCTTAGGTTACTGTTCTAATTGTTGTTGCTGCTCCCATGACCTTGGGCAAGTCATTTTTTTCCCGTGTGTTTCAGTTTCTTCATTCTATCAAGAAAGGAAGGGGCATTAACAAGATGAATTCTAAGCTATCTTCTTTCAGTGGCAGCTGAATTGCCAGGATGCATAGATTGCAGGGTTTGGAGTTTCCTGAGTCCACATCTGGCCTCAAAAACTTCCTTAGCTATGACTCTGGGCAGCTTAATCCTATTTGCCTCAGTTTCCTCATATGTAAATGAACTGGAGAAGAAAAATAGCAAACCACTCCAGTATCTTTCACAAGAAAACCCCAAATGCAGTCACAAAGAGTTAGATCCAACTGAAAAAATGACAACCCAAGGTAAGTTTCAGTTCTAACACACATTCTCTGAGATGAGTCTCAATGACACCTCTGGAACTAGTATTGTTTCCAAACATTACAGTTTAATGAAGTTCAACAAGTCTTCACTAAATACTTACTTTGAACCCAACACACAGCCTTTTTCTCATTGTCCACTTAGGAATACCAGATACACACTCAAGAGATCATTAGAATCACAAAATGTTAAGAGTTTGAAGAATCCTTATACTATAGAATGTCAGATCTAGGAGGGATCTTAGGATAAAGAATGTCATTCCTGGAAAGGACCTTAGAAAACAAATGGTCATCGAGAGGAAGGACCTTTGAACAGTAAGTGTCAGAGCTGGGAAAGACTTTAGAACAAAGAATGTCAAATTTGGGAGTTATCTTAGAACACAAAATGTCAGAACTAGAAAGGCATATTAGAAGACAAGCTGTTAAAGGGAGGGACCTTAGAACATAGAGTATTAGGGCTCAGAGAGACCTTAAAACATAGGTTAAGACTGTGAGAGAGCTCTTTGAACATGGAATGGCACAGCTAAGCAGTCTTAGAAACCATCTATTCATTTGATGGAAAAATAAACTGAGGTCCAGAAACAGAAGAGGCAAGGTGGGGGGAAAAAACGTCATATGTTAGAGAGCTGGGTCTCAGACTCAAACTTTTTCATTGTCAGTTTGGTGTTTCCTTTACTGCTGCCCACTACTTCTGCATAGCTAGACACTTTACAGTGATACATAAAGCAACTGATATAGGCTGAAGCATAAGGTTGAGGAAGAGGGAGGGCTTAAACCAAATACCTTGAAGGACTGGGAAGATTTGGATAAATAAAAGGGTAGTAGAGGGCATTTCTAGGTTTCAGCAGAGATATGAAACCAGAAATGAGCTCAGTGTGATCGTGCAGAGGAACATGCCTACTGAAAATGAAGAATTCATCTTGGGGAGCCATGGGAAATAAGCCTGGAGACCAGATGGGGTCAGATCATAAAGGTCCTTGAAATCTAGGCTGAGAAGCTTGAACATGATACTACTGGCAATAGGGAACCATTGTACATTCTTGAGAACAGCTGGATACCCTGGACCTCTTGGTGCAACTATCATCCAATACTAGCAGAAATAAAAATAAATCTTGGGGATTCATGACTGTGGGACCGAAAGAACAAAAAATTTTTTCCTGAATAATTCTGGAAAATTCAGAATCTAGAATGAAGCTAAGGTCCATCCTGCCATTGCAGCTGTCTCTGGGAGATGAAAATTTGGCTCTGATCAAATTAAGTAGATGTTGTGGTATATCTTTCTATATTCACCGTAAAGCTAATAAACTAATAAATTAGATGGAATGAAAGTATCATTGGGCAGAACTGCACACTAAAGCATTCCAGTAATTATTCTCACGGTCGGGACCAATTTCTCAAATTTAGCCTTGGCCAAGTTTCCTCAGCTCACCGTGTTCCTAATAGGGCATAACTCACTCTATAAACATTAAATTGACTTATTTATTTTAAATTACAGTGGAACTGAAAACCACCATGATAAGCCTATTCTCATGCATCTGCTTTCCCCCAAGAAAATGGCCAGAGAGCTTTTTTTTAAATGAGGAAAATATCCAGTTGGCCTATTGCCATGCAACTATAGTCCCAGCATCCCCAGCCTTGGCTATTCACTTACCTCTTTTGACTATGAAAGCTTTAGAAAAAAGTCTTACTTGAGTAGGCCTGGGGAAAGAGAGAAGATGGATACATGCTAGTGAATCAGGATAATTAACAGGTCCAAGGGAAAGAACTCTCCTCAGGGAATAATAAAAGTCAGGATATGAAAAAGCAAATAAGATGCTATAAGTAGTCAGTCACAGTTCACCAAGTAATCAAGTCAAGGGAGCTAGGTGGGAAAGAGAAAAGTAGCTGTTATTTTCTTTTCAGAAATCCTAAAGCTGGAAAGCCATCCCTAAGTTGAGGGAAATCAGAGTGGACCATGGGAAATGAGGTCTTGATAGTAGCAGACTTGGATTTGAATCTCACCTACTTTTATTTCCGGTGTGATCTGGAATAAGTCACAAACTCTCAACCTTAGTTTCTTAATCTGTAAAATGAGGGAATTCCATGTAGAGATTTCTTAAGTGCCTTCCTGCTCTAAATTCAATAACCCCACTAACTGTTAATCTGGAAAAATCATAAATGCTGTGTAACAAGTCAGGGGTCAATCTAACATACCAATGAACTTGAAAGTCATAGGCAGGAAGTGATGTCAGAGACAGATACAGGTTTATAAATCAGAAATGTAAAAGAAGATCCTGTCCTCAGATTATAGATTTAGAGTTATAACAACTTTGGCAAACATCTAAACTGACATCATCTATTAAGAGATGAGGAAACTTGAGATCTAGAGATTTTAAATGACTTACTCAAGGTCAAACTGATAAAAAGTAATTGGGATGTTTTCCGACTCCAAAGCTGCTACTCTGCCTCCTGAACCACACTGCCTCTGTCTGGGTACAGAGAAGAATAGATGGAAACAACAGTTTAATGCCAGGGAATAGAGAAAACATTGATTAAAGGAATTCAGGGTTTTAAACCTAGAGAAGAAGGGGTTCAGCAACACAGAGTGGGAAGGGACAAGATATTATTTAAGTATTTGAAGAGATGTGATGTGGAAGACGGATTAGATATTTTTCTCTTTGACTCCAAAAGGCAGACTCAAGAGCAATGGGAACAAGTTGAGAAGAGGAAATATCAAAAGAAACTTGTTCATCCCCAAAAGTGCAGTGAGTTGCCTCAGGAGGACATGGGATTCCCTTCTATGAAGGTCTTCAATCAAAGGTTGTGATCTGTTCATTCAGATATGGATTCAGACTCTGTGATTCACCTCCTCAGCAAAAAAACATGGTTTCAATTTGCTATATTCCTGGGCTGTGCAGTCACTAGTCTTAGGCTCACTCCCTCAAGATTTGTTCAAGTCTCCATAACTGCCCTCACTTCTACTACAACCTTCATTAACCCCCATAACATTTATAGGAAAATGGGCAACATTATTCTGTCATTCCATTCCCTTGAGAAATCATACAGGGATTTCTGCTCATCTCCTCAGATCAGTTCCTGGAAGGACCACTGGCAGGAAAACTAAGATCTACAGCCAAACCCAGAGTCAGATATATGGCAGAGGCCAATCTGCAGTCAAGGGACTATGTCAATCCCCAGGTAAAGACCTAGCAAGCAGTAAATGCTAAGTAAGATGATCAACCCTTTGGGAGATCCAAAAGGCTCCCTAGTCATGAGCTATAGCCACTGCCAGGGTCAGAGGGAGAGACTCTGGGACCTAAGTTACATAGTACCTGAGGGAAAGAGGTGAAGAAATATCTTGGAAGTCACAATGTGTTGTTCATCAAGCAGAGTGAGACCTTGTGGTTCATAATTGTAGTTCCTAATTGAAATTCTATCAGAGCAAAATCACGTAATGCAAGACCCTGAGGACCTATGTTGGTGAAAATGGACTTACTGGTCCCAAGAAGGGTCATGAAATGAGGCTATCTTACAATGGACACAAAGCATAAATCACCAGAGCCTGCATCTATAATCTTCTCTTTGAAGGGAAACGGTATCAGTTTTCTTGGTCCATTCAATGAAGGGTTTTATTCCTGAGGACAGGATGGAAGGGACAGGGGGAAGAAAGAAGGGTCTGGCTTTCAAATACAAATCATTAGTGAGCACCACATTTATGGTTGAGACAAACCCTAGAGTAGAGAATAGAAGATGGAGTATCTACCTTCCCCTATCTGGTTAACTCAATCAAGGAGGAAGGATAATTCAGCTGTAGGGACAAGAAAGCAGTAGCTATTGCCCATAGTATTAATAAGGACACCATGCTATCTTCCCTCTGATGACACTAACATACATCAGATAAAATTAAGGTGTTCCCAAATTTCTGAGTTTGTCTTCCCTAAATTGACCCTTTTATTACACCTATAGAGCTGATAATGTTGAAATGTAAGAGAATAAATGCACCAATGCATCCCTGGTGAATTGGGTTGCTTACATGGTTTTTCATTTGTCACTGTATTTATGCTTCCCTGGATTGTATTTGTCCTCAAAACAAAAGTTTGATTCATTGGGCTGCCCTGTAAACTACTTGAGATTTTGCACACAATGTACACCAAAGCCTATCTCTGACTTGCCCATACTCTTCTTTTCTCAGCTTTGGACTCTCAGATGCAGAAACAAAGAGTGGTGAAGTGATTTGCCTGAATTCAGATAGCTGGTAATTCAAAAGTCAGGATTTAATCCAGGTTAAATACCAGATCTGACTCTCTTGCTTCTCTAACATTTGTTCTGCTGGGCCCAATAGGATAGAATGAGGAATACTGGGTTGTAATTGCAGGGAGAAAGATTTAGATTTTATGTCAGAAAAAAATATCTTCCCATCAATTACAGCTATCAAAAAGCAAAAGGGGGTTTCCACAGAAGGCAGGGGGTTCCTTCCTCCAGCACTGCAGGTCTTTAAGCAATGACTATATGTCAAAGAAAAGATTCCTGTTCTGGTTTGGGTAAGGCTAGTGACCCTTGAGCTCACTTCCAACTCTAAGATTCTATGATTTTGAGTCTAGGGAAAACATCCCCAGATCCAGATAACCCCCTCCTAAGGGCCCTCTGGGGTCATTAAACACATGTTTCATACAGCAAAGTTCTCATAATGTGAAGCCGAGAAAGCCAACCCACACTAGATGACATTTGGACAATGGTATTTTCCTTCATCTCCCAAGCCAGCCATAATGAGTCCATTGAAATTTTTCTCTCAGAAATTGCAAACTTTCCTCCCTACTTTCCCTCAGATTTTGCTAGCCGAGGGCTGAAGGTGAGAAAGGCCCCAGCAGGCAGGCAGAGGGACAGAGAAATTGCTTCTGAAATGCCTCTTCACCAGTTGCTGAGAATATTAATGTGACAATGAGCTGATATCAGAGAAAGAAAACCCAGGGAATTGTGTCCTAATACCTTCTAAAATCCACTCCATGTGATGATGTAAGAGAGAAAGAAAGCTAGGGAGTGTATTGTGTCAAGAGGACACAGGTTTACTTAGATATACTCATGATGGCTGAAGTCCCATTGCCCCACAGTCAAAAAGCATTAGCAGAGTGCTAAGCATTGTGCTAAACCCAAGGGAGGTTGATTTGAGATTCAGCCATGTTCTTGTCTATCTGGTAAAAAAAAGATTCTCTGATCTAAAACTTTCCAATCAGAATGTTGCAGGGGTTGGGAAAAGAGAAGAAAGGATGGACATTGATTTAAGCACATTGTCTAGTCTTGCCCTGCCAATTCCACTTCCTTCTTGCCTATGGATATAATTCTCATTCATGGCCCCAGACAAGGCAGAAGAAGGTCATCAGCACATGGTCAAGGGGAGCAGCAACCAGAATCTACACTACAGCAAGGAAAAGTAGAGAATTTAGCTGCCTTGTTGATTAGGGAGTTTCACATGTAATGGAAGATTTATAGAGTCAGAGAGAGTAAAATGTGAAGTCACTAGTTATAGAACAGATGTTCAGAGTGAGAGAGAACCTCAGAGGTCACCTAGTCTGCCCCGTACCTGAAGAAGAAACCTCTCGACAGAATCCATGACATAAGTATTCATGCATCCTCTACATGAAGCCCACCATTATGAGAAATCCACCACTTCCTGCATTAGCCTCACCCTTATGGACAACTCTGATAGCAAGTTATTTCTTTACAATAAATCTGAACCCCCAAATTCCCACTCATTGAAATGCTAGTTCTGCCCCCTGGGACCACGTTAGGCAATCTTAACAACTCTCCTCTACATGACAATCTTTCAAAAACTTGAAGTCAACTCTCATACTCCGCCCCTTCCATCCAAACCTTCTCTACTTTAGATTAAACACCTGGAGATTATTTAGCTGATCATCATAGAACAGGGTCTTTAGTCTCTTCCCTTCCTCTAAGGCCAACCCGAGTTATCAATGTCTTTCTTAAAATGTGTTGCTCAGAATGGGAAATGGCCCTCTAGATGTACCAAAAGACAGAACAATCCTTTCTCTAGTTCTGACTGTTAATGATATATATATATATATATATATATATATATATATATATATATATATATATATATACATTATGGCATTATGGGAGTCATTTTGCTTGTGGAGGGTGACTCAAACCTAAGGGACCCTCTGGTACAGTTTATCACCTTCAGTGGAGTCCTTGAGGGCAGAGCTTGCTGTTTCTTTTCTTTATGTCCCCAACATTCACCACAGTGTTTGGCACATAGTGAATGCTTAAGAGATGCTCACTGATTAATTAATGTACCCCAAATCAGTGTTAGGGTTTAGACAAAAACTCAGATCATCTAAACTCCTACCTAGTGATCTTCTCATTATCCTAGTGAAACAAGCAAGGAAAACCAGCCAACTCCTCAAGGATATCAAATACTGTCAGGCAAAGAATTCCAGGCATGGTAACAATTATGCTGAACTCTCTATGGAGCTTTACATTTTACAAAGCATCTTTCTGACAATCCTGTGAAGTAGATACCCTTCCCTCACACAGGTTTTTTAAGACCAGACTCCTGATGGTACTGGCCAATTACATTGAACTCCTAGTGATAAATTTCTTTCTGCCACCACAGGTTGACAACTCTTCTGAAAACTTCTGGTCTTAAAGAGTTTCCTAAGATACTGATATAGAAAGGGACTTGTCCGGGGTCACACAACCTCTAGCTCAACTGAACTCATGTCTTCCTGACTAGAAAGTCAGTTCAATCAAGCCCTGCTACCTCACAGCCCCATTTTACAGATGAAGAAATTGAGTTTGGAAAGTAACATATCCGGGAAGTGTCAGAAGCAGTATTCAAATGCAGATTTTCTGGCTCCCAGGCCCGTGCTTTTTCTACAAGATGAGGGGCAAGAAAAGCTGGCAACTACAATTAGGGATAAGCAAGAGTTAATGAACTTCTTACCTCAAGCTTCTTTACTTTCCCATGGCCCTGGGGAAGAAAGGCTTTTCATCAGAAATCTGTGAACCAAGTGGAAGTATCAGCAGGTGAGAGGAGATCAGAGGAGGGAGGAATAGGGAAAGAAAGTAGCTTATTGGGATATAGGAATTTGGAAACAAGGTGGAGACTTGCCCGCTGAGCCAGAGCAACCCACACCTGTCCATATTCTTCTCCCACTCTATTGATTAGGTTCAGAAAGTAGAATAAAGGCCTTCATTTCCCTCCCGGCAGTAAGTCCTCCAGAGAACTTAGGCTCCCACATTGCATCAAGATATTTTGTAAAAATTCATACACAATCTGGTCTGAAAGATAACTTTTACAGCATCCAGAACCATAGGCATTTTAGAGGTGAATAGATTAACACCTATTTCTAAAATTCTTCCCTGACCTTCAAGACCCAGCTCAGAAGTCACCTCCCCAAAGAAACCTTACCTAATCCTACCCACCCCGAGTTGGTTTTTACTCCTCTAAGCTCCTATCATACTTTGTATTCCAGATTACATGAGAAGGGACATTATAGGATCCTAGATTTCAAGCTAAAAAAGGAACTCAGACTATCTACAGCAAACTTTTCCTCTTACAGATTGGGAAATTAAGTTCAAGGGAGTTTAAATGACTGCAGTCATAGGGAGAAAGTGGCATATCAGGTCTTCTATTTTCAAATAAATCTAGTCCAACTATTTTATTTTATAGGAGACTGGAGATAAAGAGATATGTCAAGATTCACAGTGAGTTAGTGACATAGCAAAGATTTGAATCCAGATCTCTTGGCTCCCAATCTGCTGGTCTTTCCACTGTATTGCATTTTCCCCTCTCTTTAAGAGGAGGGGACTTGGACTAAATGTTATCAAAGGTCCCACTGAATTTTAATCAACTTTAATTTAATCAATTTTAGTCCATCAATCTCTGACTCTAGGTAATTGATCAAAATTCATGCAGTGAATCAGGGGCCAAAGAAAACTTCCCTTGTTCTCCCTGGGTGGCTGATAGGAGCATATGGGCATTAATTTTTGCAGGTATATTATTTTAGTTTCCTATCTTTCAGCAGAATGTGTCATCTTCTCATTATGATACAGAAGCGACTCTGACTCTTCAAAGAGTGTGTCAATGGAACAGCAGAAAGTCTATCAGGTTGTTCCAAGTTGGCAAAGATTCTACAGATGTCCTAGGAGTGATAAACTATGTGTTTGTCTTCTAAAGACAAACCTAACCTAAGTACAGAGGTTCATAAACAAAAAATTGGTTACAAGATAGTGTATTTTCCACCATAGTCATTACCAAAGAATCTTTGTGGTTTAGTCATTTTTTTCAGTCTTAGCCCCATTTAGGATTTTCTTAGCAGAGATACTGGAGTAGTTTATCATTTCTTTCTCTAGCTTATTTTAAAGAAGAAGAAACTGAGGCAAGTGGAATGAAATGACTTGCCCAAAATCACAGTAGTAAGTGTCCGAGGCCAGATTTGGATTCAGGAAGATGAATCTTCCTGGCTCCAGGCCTGGCACCTGGCCTACACAGCCTCCCATTGTCCTTCTCCAGCTCAGAGTATATAAGTAGCATGTTAGAGAAATCAAATTAGCTGAAATGCCCTATAGGACTTGAACATCACCATTCTGGATTTCTCTTGTCATCATTTTTTTTCTTGTAATAGGATGAGTGGTACTGAGTCTCCCATACCTCCCTGTCTACTCCCATTGCTCCCATGCACAAAAGCATGATGCCTATTGGGAATTTGGGGTATAGTTGGTGATGGTAAAACAAAGATAAGTCAAATTTCATCATTTGAAATTCAAACCCGCAGCCATAGATTTATTAGTACCTCAACCTCTGTTCACTAAACTAATAGACCACAACCTAATGTCTGTATAGAACCATATTGACTCTTTTGTCTACAAAGTTCACTGCTTTATACCTCAGTTTCCTAAGATGTATGATGGATTCTGAAGTAGTAACCAACATCTCATCGATGGTTTTCTAGGCTTTATCAATCAGTTCACAGGATCACACACACTCTCAGAGTCAGAAGGGACCTTAGAGCCTCCAATCCAAGTTGAAAGTAAGCAGGAATCCCCTCTATAATGTACTAGAAAAGTAATCAATTGCCTTCTGCTTGACTAGCTCTAGTGATGGGAAAGTCACTACAAATTAAGAAAACCCATTTCACTTTAGCTTTTTAAGTTGCCTGGATCACTTTTCACCAACAATCAAGATGAGAATAAGAAAATATAGGATGCCCTTTGCTTTGCACAAATTTTCAATTTGTGTTTTGAACATGAATGAGCCAACTCACCAACCCATGCTTTCTCACCATGGCCCATTAGACTTCATCAGCTCATTCAATTATGGCATGAAGATCACACAACCAAGGTACCCTCTAAGCACCATCCTTAATCTTACTCAATCCATATAGGAATGTGCTGGAAAATCTGTGATTTGGTCAGTATGGTGAACTCCCTTCATCAACACAGACCTCATCCTTTTTTCTCACTGGCTAGAAAAGTATGAGAGAATTGCCAGGGATGGGAGTAAGTGGTTGAAGAGGTTAAATGATATGACCAGAACAACATAGGGCTAGTAAATGTCAGATGAAATTTAAAGCCTGCTCTTTGCCCAATTACTCACTACATCTATCCCCACTCTGCTTCAGATTCACATCCTTAACTAATCATAGATCCAAAATGATAATCAAATGATTTGTCTTAAAGAAAGGGGAAAGGAAGTCTAGAATCATGGAAATTTAAAGCTGAAGGGAAAGTTAGATCACTGTGTCAAAGATAAGACTGGAGGAGTGGGGAGAGGCAAATTTATAGCATTAAATGTCAGAAATAGGGCAGATCTTAGAAAAAATAAAATAAAAGACTTCACAGGACTAATGGGGAAGCATGCCTCCTGCCTCTCACAGAGAGGCAATGGATTATCAGAGGAGAAAGCAAAACATATGATGTCAGACATTACCCATGTATGGATTAGTTTTGCTTGACTGTATCTATTTGTTACAAAAGAAGAGTTCCATATTGATTGGAAGCAGGGAGTCATTTGACATTGACAGTGTTGTTTTTTTTTAAAGAAGTCTGAATAAAACATCTAAAGGGGAAAGGAGGGAAGAACATAGAACACAGAACATCAGAATGGGGAGGAAGACCTGAGAAGCAATATAGTCTAATCTACTCAATAAATAAAACTATATGAGGCCAAGCAGGTAGTTATTGACATGACTAGGATTGGCTCCCAAGTACCATGTTGTCTCTTCTGATGCTCTCTTTCAAAAAACAAAAAGCAAAATAAACCTTATTTTCCAGGACTCTTTCCACTACACTTCATCATTAATAATTTTTGTAGTATTCCCTATTCTTGGAATTTTTTGGTATTTTGGGGGGGCAGCTAGATGGCTCGGTGAATAGAGCACCAGTCCTGGAATCAGGAGGACCTGAGTTCAAATCTGGCCTCAGACATTTACTAATTACCTAGCTGTGTGACCTTGGGCAAGTCACTTAACCCCATTGCCTTGCAAAAACCTAAAAAAAAGTCCTAACAGGTGGTCATCTAAGAAAACACCAAATCCATGGTATAGTCTGTGAGATTTCTGTGGGCTTCAGTTGTCTTCTCATCTCTGATTCTTGACCCCTTTTCTCTTGGATGGGTTCCTCCCTGAATCTCTATTTTGAAGAAGGACTCCCATTCTCTCACTAGAATGTGAGTTCCTTGAAGACAAAGACTATCTTTTTTTGTATCTCTGTATATTCATCTTTCTTCATAGTGCAAAGAAGACCTGAAATGATTATTTAATTTCCTTAACTCTGAAAAAAAAGTTCCATAACTAGAGATTAGAGAGTAAGTATGAAGGGGAGGAGTGAATGGGTTGACCTCCCAGTGTGTGTGTGTGTGTGTGTGTGTGTGTGTGTGTAAGTTGAGGATACAAGGGTGTGATCCATAAAATCCCTTAGTATCTAAGCACAAAATCAAGTACTAAATGTATACTAGTTTTGTTTTTAAAATACTTCTAGAATTGAATATTACTCTTTTGATTTAAATGAAGTGATGTTTCAATAGGACCCCACTTTGCAGATCTCTAACCAATGTTGTTAATAGTATGAATACCATTAAATGAATAATTTAGGACAATTCGAAAAGAAATGGAGCAGCTAGGTGGTGCAATATATGGGATACCTGCCCTAGAGTCAGGAGGCCCTGAGTTCAAACTGGCTTTGGATATTTGACACTTACTAGCTGTATATCCATGAACAAGTTATTTGCCAAAAAGTTAATGAATGCTCCAAGTGACCTTGATGAAATTATAAAATATGAATCTTCCTTTAAAGACACTTCCCATAGGTACTGACACCTTACTGATTAGGAGATTCTTCCCACAGAGTCCATTCTTCTGATGATGATGTTTGTCCTTTATTGCCAAAGGAGACCATGACATTGGGGAGGTAGTGTCATGACCTGCATATGAATTGGATTTGAGTGAGAGAAATTCTGTGCTAAGTCACCAGTCTCATTTTATCCTTCATATACATACATACATATATATGTATATATATATATGTATATATATATATATCCTTCACTTTGTTCAGTGACCAAATATGAATCAGGATGACTGGAGATGACCCTGAAGGTGAGGCAATCAGGATTATGTGATTTCCCTAACACAGCCAGCAAATGTCTGAAGCCAGATTTGAATGCAGGTTCCCCTGACTTCAGGGCTGGTGCTCTGTCCGTGCACCATCTAGTTGTTCCATCCTCCTAAGCCTCAGTCAACCAATCCTCTACAGATAGCTCCTTTCTGTGTTCAGGCACAAGTCCTCCTCCATGGGCTGGACTTCACAGTCAAAGCATCTATAAGACACCTAGCAGCTACCCATACCATGACTTGTAATCTCCTCTAAGTGATAAATCAGGAGCTTCATTAAGTCCATTCTAAGAATTACTAATCTCTGACCTGAACTCAACAAAGTAAAAGAAAGGTATTAGGAAGGCAGTCAGAAAACAAAGGGCTAGAAAGCTCTCCCTCTGGAAAACACCTTGGCAAGAATAGGTTCCTGGTTACTGGCTTCTCTGGAAAGTGATCCTTTTCTGCTCCTACTGTGAAATCAGTGGTCAGTGGGGAGGGGGGACTCATAAAATTATTCAGAGGTTTCTTTCATTATCCATTATTCAAAGAAATGGCATGTGACCTTTTGGCAGCTCCTTTAAGTCATCAGGACTATTACTATTGGTCAAGAGGCAATTGGTATCTGAGCCAAAGGAAGCACTTGTCTGACCTTCTTCAAAGTACAGGTGAAGGTTTCCATCATTCACCCCATCAGTAGCTTCTTAGAACTCTGTGAACAAGGCTCCTCTTGACTCTGGCAATTAGTTGAAAGAACAGATGGCAGTTATGGAGTTTCAAGCGATGTGTCCATTAAAACACACAGTCCTGCCAAGGAGCTGCTCACTTGAACAGGCGCCTTCTGGACGCTAACAGGGATGTGTACGTGTGTGTATACATAGTTAAATTTGAGCATCTCTGAAAGACTTATATTAATGAGTAATTACATTCAAAGTTCATATTTTGGTTAGCTAGCACTTCATTATTTACAAAAACCTTTCCTCCTGGTTATCCTGGAAGTAACTAGAAAAAGATTTATGATGAAGATCTAGGAGTTTTAAGAGGAAGCCAAAGGTCCATGACCAGTAAGTGTCACAGCTGGGGCTTCAAACTAGATCTCTTGTCTGAGTCTGTTGTTCTTTCAGCCAACTAGTTGACAAGCATTTATTAGGCACCTGCCAGATAACCATATCTGGTACCAGGAATTTAATCATATGCCTGGAATGCAGTGCCTGAAGCATGGTCATAATTTAATTAATGCTTCTTCACTACAAAGCCTTTGAGAAACATGTTTTATTGGGTAATATAATTATGAGGCATAAGGGAAGTGTAGTATATTGGGCAAAGAGCTAAACTTGGAGCCTGAAAACCTGAGGTTTGATCCTCCTATAGATACATCAACTATATAACTTTGGTTGAGTTACTTAACATCTCTCAGCCTCAGTTTCCTCATCTATAAAATGAGGATAATAATAAGAATAATAGCATCTGTTATAAAGGATGTTGTGAGGATCACAGATAAGGTCTTATGCATATATATATATATATATGCATACATATACACACATATATTTTATAGAGAAATAAAGCTCGGCAAACTTAAGTGTTAGAGAAATATGAGTTCTTTTTTGTAAAAAAAATTTAGAAAGGTTTTACTTATTTTCAGTTTTACAATTTTTGCCCCAACCTTGCTTCCCTCCCCCACCCCCCACAGAAGGCAGTTTGTTAGTCTTTAAATAATTCCCATTGATCTGAGTTGAATGTGATGAGAGAGAAATCATATCCTCAAGGAAGAAACATACAGTATGAGGTAAAGCAGAATTACATAATAAGACAATTTTTTAAAACATTAAATTAAAGATACATAGAAAGTCTTTGGTCTTTGTTCAAACACCATAATTCTTTCTCAGGATACAGATGGCATTCTTCATCACAGATATCCCAAAATTGTGCCTGATTGTTGCCCTGTTGGTATGAGCAAGTCCATTAAGGTTGCTCATCACTCCCATGTTGCTGTTAGGGTGTACAATGTTCTGGTTCTGCTCATCTCACTCAGCATCAGTTCACACAAATCCCTCCAGGCTTCCCTGAATTCCCATCCTTCCTGGTTTCTTTTTTTTTAAGGTTTTTGCAAGGCAAATGGGGTTAAGTGGCTTGCCCAAGGCCACACAGCTAGGTAATTATTAAGTGTCTGAGACCGGATTTGAACCCAGGTACTCCTGACTCCAGGGCCAGTGCTTTATCCACTGCACCACCTAGCCACCCCTCCTTCTTGGTTTCTAACAGAACAATAGTGTTCCATGACATATATACACCACAGTTTGTTAAGCCATTTCCCATTTGAAATACATTTACTTAATTTCCATTTCTTTGCCACCACTAAGAGAGCTACTATGAACACTTTTGTACAAGTGATGTTTTTACCCTTTTTCATCATCTCTTCAGGGTATAGACCCAGTAGTGTTATTGCTGGATCAAATGGTATTCACATTTTTGTTGCCTTTTGGGCATAATTCCAAATTGTTCTCCAGAAAGGTTGGATGAGTTCACAGCTCCACCAACAATGTATTAGTGTCCCAGATTTCCCACATCCCTTCCAACATTGATCATTGTCCCTTCTGGTCATATTGACCAGTCTGAGAGGTGTGAAGTGGTACTTCAGAGATGCTTTAATTTGCATTTCTCTACTAATTAGTGATTTAGATAAATTTTTCATATGACTATGAATTGCTTTGACTTCCTCATCTGTAAATTGCCTTTGCATATCCTTTGACCATTTATCAATTGGGGAATAGTTTGTCTTTAAAAAATATTTGACTCAGTTCTCTATTTTAGAGATGAGTCCTTTGTCAGAAACACTAGTCATAAAAATTATTTCCCAATTAATAGAAGAAAGAGAAATATGAGTTCTGATGAAGAGGATGATGGTGATGTACATTTATAAGTATGTGTGCATGTAAGTGTATGTGTGGTGATGATGTTTGTCCTTCATTTTCAAAGAAGACCATAACATAAGGGATGTGATGCCATGACAAGTACATGAATTGTATTTAACTGAGGGGGTGTGATGTTAAGTCACTTTCTCCTCCAGAGCTATCTGGGTGCAGTGGCCAGATATGAATAAGGGACAACTAGAGATGACCCTGGTTGAGAGTTAATCAGGGTTAAGTGACTTGTCCAAGATCATACAGCTAATGTCAAGTGTCTGAGGCTGGATTTGAATTCCTGTCCTCCTGACTCCAAAGCCAGTGTTCTATCCACTGCACCACCAGAACTGCCCCTAGTTTATGTAAGTATGTGTGTATGTATATATAAAAATACACACACACACACACACACACACACACACACACACATATAGTGTGTGTATAGATGTGTGTGTGTCTGTAAAACTCTCCTGGATTAATCCCTCAATTTGCATTTCTGATAGTAATTACTATTCCCACAGATTCTAAGATACCCTATGAGTCTTTAATAACTCACAAGTTCACATTGCTGGGCTTCATTTTAACAATCAGCTAGCAGACATAATTAACTCTTAGTCAAAAAAAAAAAATAAACTAAGATAGCATAATAAAAAACAGTAGCTAACACAGTGTTTCCCATATAAACCTTAGATACAACATTCAACAAATATACATAACGTATTTTGGAAGAATGGGAACAACTTAGACTACAATGGTAATGAGGCACACATGTTGAGGACACATAGTCTTAAGTCATGTACTGAAGGACCTCAAGCCCTCTTTCTCTGTAGAGTGTGCATGCCACAAAAAGTTTGCTGGATAGGCTACTCTTCTCCATAGTTCAATTATTCAGCACCAAGGCTAGCTCTCTTGGGAGTTCGTAGCCAGGTGTCTTTTCTGCTGCCAGAGGTCCTATTTCTTGATGCTACTTCCTCCCCACAAATGACTATCTCTTTATACCTACCATGTTTCTAGATCTTTGGAACTTCAACTTCTGGATGGGATGTCTCCTTCTTGGCAAGTGTCTCTACTTCTAGATGCCATGTGTAGACCAAAAATCTCACCGGTTTCTTCTGCTCTGGAACTGTAATATATAGTCACTGTGTGGTATAAGGACAGCTAATTTAGATATCTAGCTGACCTTTGTTTTTACAGTCTGACTATAGACATCCTCCAATGGGAAGAGAAGTCAGTGCCCTCCTTATGATTGTTTCAACAGTTGCTGCTTTTCTGATAGATCAACTGTCCTTATTTCTTGACTGTGACAATAGCCTTGTTGTAGTTGTAGTAATAGCTGTTACATCATTATCGTTGCTATTATTGGTGGTGGTGGTGATGGTGCAACGTGTGTGTGTGTGTGTGTGTGTGTGTGTGTGTGTGATTCAACAACAGTTAGACCGTGGTTTTTGCATCACTGGAGTTGAGGGAAGCAAATGAAATGTATGATGAGTAATTTCACTGTAATTCTGATGTATGGAAATTAGTTGAGATAGTTAAACAAGGAAAGGGGATGGTTACCATTGCTGGTAGCATAGGACTTACCTTAATCTTATTGCTTTGGGGCAAGCCATGGAGAGAAGAAATGATTCCAATAAACCTTTGGAGCAATAAAGAAAACTATAATTATTGCAATGTGGGCATCCCAGAGAATCTTCCCTGTCTTAATCTTACTGGGAAAACTCAGTCTGGATGATGAGACAGTAGCCCTAACATGGTGCCTTGCTATCCTGACAGTGTCCAGGGCAGAAGCAGGAAATATAATTAAGAACCATAAAGGACTGAAGCTTTGGGGAGGCAGATTGAGGCAGCGAATCAGTCAGTTCTCTGATAGTCCCTGTATATTCAACCTTGATCCAATATTGCTCTCCCAAGACAGTTAATTATTCTTTTTTTTTTTAGGTTTTTTTTTTTTTTTGCAAGGCAAATGGGGTTCAGTGGCTTGCCCAAGGCCACACAGCTAGGTAATTTTTAAGTGTCTGAAACCGGATTTGAACCCAGGTACTCCTGACTCCAAGGCCGGTGCTTTCTCCACTATGCCACCTAGCTGCCCCAAGTTAAGTATTCTTATAACTGGTTTTCTACCTTTATCCTAGACCCCTAGATGTCAGGGCATTTAAGATGATAGATAGATAGATAGATAGATAGATAGATAGATAGATAGATAGATAGATAGATAGATAGATAATTGGATGGATGGATGGATGCATAGATGGATGGATAACATTGCTAATGACTTAAACTGGCTTCTTGCTTTACTATCAATTGAGTCCTGTTCCTCTTCCCTTGGAAATGAGTGTGATCACCTTGACCCCAATGATATGACATATGCCAGTTTTCTCTGGAGCAAGATATAGGTTCTCCTTACATAGAGACTCCTGAATAGGATTGGAGAGGGTGGACAGTTGTGATGTATTTTGTGTCTCCCCTGGTCATATCTTTATGTATAGAGCTTGGAGGCAGAGGAGTTTCATCCATTTACTATCTAAATGACCCTGGACAAGTCAGGCAATCAATTAATAAACATTTTGTAACTATCTACATTGTAGATAGATGGAGCAGTAGCTAGAGCTCTGGGCCTAGAGTCAGTCTGGGCCTGAGTTCAAATGTGAGCTCAGACACTTACTAGCTATGTGCGACCCTGGGCACATCACTTAACCCTGTTTGTCTCCATTTCCTCATTTGTAAAATGAGCTGAAGAAAATGGCTAACCATTTCAATGTCTTTATCAAGAAAACCTTTCTTTGCCAAGAAAATCCTAAATGGAGTCACAAAGAGACTGAATGAACAACAACAATCATTTCCTACTATGTGGAAGGCATCATAAAAGCATTGGGAAAAGAAATAGGAAAAGAAGTTCTTGGAGGCAGCTAGGTGCTACAGTAGATAGAGAGTCAGGAGGACCTGAGTTCAAAACCTACCTCAAACACTTAATAATTAGTTGTGTGATCATAGGCAAGTCACTTAACCCCATTGCCTTGTAAAAACAAAAAAAAATATATTCTTTCCCTTAAGTATAAAATATAATTGAGGAGGACAACACCAAAGTTGCAGGGGGGTGGGGAAGAGAAGAAATAGTACCCTTTGTAGGGGTAAAATGAAGTCTGAGGTGGGAAATGAAGAGAAATAGAAATTGGGGAAGAACTCTTCCCTCACCCCTTTAATCAGAGGTGCAGAAGATATTGATGAAGTGCAAGTACCAAAACTGCTGGGATCTTTTCACTTCACTTCTGTCTGCCAGTTTCCTGAAAAATAAAATGAAGAAAAATATGGCGCCTACCTCACAGGTTCATTGTGAGAATTAAAGAAATAACATATGTAAGTCATTCTGAAAATCTTAAAATTTTATACCAAGGTAACTTATTTAGTTGTTATTGTTATTACCGCCCCATTATAAGGAGTCAATTCTCTGCAAAGGTACGAGTGTGAGTATACAGTAAATCAGTAATGCAGATCTACCATTACTTCTCTATTAAGATGATAAATATGGGGGCAGCTACATGGTGCAGTGGATAAAGCACTGGCCCTGGAATCAGGAGGACCTGAGTTCAAATCAGACACTTAATAATTACCTAGCTGTGTGGCCTTGGGCAAGCCATTTAACCTCATTGACTTGCAAAAATCTTTTTAAAGAAAAGGGGTGATAAATATGAGACTCTACTCCTCCCCTCCACCCAAGCCAGGAATTCTTAATCTGGGGGCCACGGACTCCCAAGAAATTCAGGGATGGGTTTCAGAGGGTGTATGAACTTGAATGGGAAAGAAAATTTACATCTTTATTTTCACTGATCTATAACTGAAATTTAACATATCAGAGGGAGAGAGATAGCACAGTGAATAGAATATTGGACCTAGAATAGGGAACACCTGAGTTCCAACCCAGCCTCAACTACTAGCTGTGTGATCTTGGACAAGTCACTTGACCTCTGCCTCAGTTTCCTTATCTGTAAAACAGGCATAAAAAATAATAAAGTAATAACATTAACACCTATATCCCAGAGTTATTATGAGGATCAAATGAGATATTTATAAAGTGTTTTATAAAACCTTAAAACACTCTTTATTGCCTTCAATTATTAAAAAATATTATTTTAAAAAGATGTCCATAGCATGATCAGGAACATGTATGATGAGAGCCCCCTATTATTTTAACAGAGCTGTTCAAGGGTAGGAATAATGTCACAGGATTTCAAAATGGAAGGAGCCTTACAAATCATATAGATTGTACAGATCATTTATCAATCCACTCAGTTTTCAGAGATGAGAACAAAAGTAAACCCAGAGTGGGAAAATTACTTGCCCAAGGTCATGCAGCTTGCACATAGCAGTGTTGAATTCAAAGCCAACTACCATTCCATATGGCTAGTATTTTCTCTTCCTATGTCCTTCATCACACATCACATGGGACTGGACACTTAGAAGGTCCTCAGATCAGTGGTGGCAAACAAAGTCTATCATATTTCCTGTGTGAATTCATATGGCTCTTATTTTCCTTCAAAAAAAGCCTACTAAGAAATGGAGGGGCGACCCAGTCTGAATCCTCACCCCAACCTAGCACAATGCATCAGGTTCACTATCCTGACCTTTCTTCCCTCCTGGCTGGTACCATATTGTTCGGGATGGGAAAAGAATAATTGCATCTGCCCTACTTTCGGAGGATATGCATTTACAGGGATTGCTTTTTTTTTCTTTTTTTTCCCATTGACTGACCTGTTTAAGAACCTTAAGAGGGAGCCGGGGTTTCAATTTTCCACTGCAAAAGCAAGTCTGTTTTTAGCAAAGCTTTGATGAAGCAGCAGGGACCAGAGCTCAGCCCTGGGGTCAGCCATCAGCAGGCCGGCCGACCAGGGTCTCCCACAGGGCCACAGATCAGACCGCAAGGCCTGCTGGGAGAGTCAAGACAGCTCTGCTCTGCTCTGGGAGGTGAGCGGTCATGTTCCATAGATCCTCCTGAGACAGGCTAGACACCCCACAGAAGAGAATCGTATTCAGTATAAGTAGCTAAGGTATAATCAAAGAAAAGAGCATTGATCTTAGAGTCTGGGGATCTGGATTCAAATTTAGATATGCTATGTGACAGGTTGTTCTCTCTCTCTCTCTCTCTCTCTCTCTCTCTCTCTCTCTCCCAGTCTCAAAATCCTCATCCCTAGTAGGGACCATCATATTTATTCCCCTCAATGCTTGTGCCATCTCTTTTCCCTCCTAAAAAAATGACTTTTTACTTATTATTTATGATAAATGTTTATATTTATTTATAGGCTATATGTAATATTTATTATAAATATACCATTTCTATATTTGTTCTTTCTCCAACAAAAATTTCTTATATTTAAGTTTTATATTATTATTAATTTATTGCTAATTGTGATACATTAATAATTAACATACATATAGGCATAAATAAAAATTAACATACAAAAGCAACCTGGGGGCAGCTAGGTGGCATAGTGGATAAAGCACCCGCCCTGGAGTCAGGAGTACCTGGGTTCAAATCTGGTCTCAGACATTTAATAATTACCTAGCTGTGTGGCCTTGGGCAAGCCACTTAACCCTATTTGCCTTGCAAAAACCTAAATAAAAAAAGCAACCTGGGGTGCCTTTCCACTGACCCTAACCACTTATGCCCAACTCCATGGGAACTATTCTCTACTAGTACCCCTACTCACTTCTATTATACATGTATATATATATATATATATATATATACACACACAATATATATATGTAATCAAATACATACACACATATATCTTTATATATGTATGTATGTATGTATGTATGCATTCTCTTCCAATACCTTAAATTCCTTGAGGGTAGACATTCCTTATTTTTTAATTGGTTCATTTCAATGTTCCCAGTACTTAAAACAGAGTCCAGTACATTATGAATGTTTAATGGAATTTGTTGTCACAGTGCAAAGAGGATAGAATTTGTGGCTAAGAAGACCTAAATTCAAATCCTGTCTTAAAATATTTATTAGCTATTTGACCTTGAGCAAGTCAATTTAAACCTCAGTTTTCTTATCTGTAAAATAGAGATTATAATAGTGTCTATCTCCCAGGGTTCTTACAAAGATCAAAAGAAATAATACTTGTGAAAACCACTGCAAAACTTAAAATCCTATGCAAACGCTATCCATGATTATTATGTTGTCATTGTTGTCATTGTTGTTTGATACTACCTTCCCTATCGAGTTGTTGGGAGGAACTATTAAAGCAATATATGAATGGGAACTACTCTTTTTTCCTCTTTAGGAATGTTCAGGGTAACTGGCAACAATGCCCTTCCTATCTGGAGAAAAACCATAAAAGTCTTGGAAATAAATCTCAAATTTGGAGATTCTTGTAACTGAGTTGAACTTTTCTTACATCGAAGCTTAGACATCCACAAATGGTTTTTCTACATGTTAGATTATTAGTCATGAAGTCTCTTTCTATCTACTATCTACTGATCACACCATTTATAAATCCCATCAGGTCTATAAAGGAATTTCCGATGATAGGGCAGATGACCAGCTCAGAATGATGTAATGGAAACTACATTAGGTTTGGAGACAGAAGATTTGGGATGGTGATAATGGATGATGGGAAGACGGCAGGACTGCTCCATTCCTAACTAGTTTCTATTTCCTCTGCCAAATAAATTGATCTTTGGACTGGAAAGGACAGAACAGATGGGCTGATAAGGAATTGGTAGCTAAGTAAGAGAGAATCTAACATATCATACCTGGTATGTTTTCATAACCTAGCTGCTATGAACTACATCCTTGGATACTGAAAGAATGGGCAGATGTAATTGGTGAGCTACATTTTTCATGATCTTGGAAAGATGGTCAACTGCAGAAGGGAAGAAGAAGAAAGAGAGAGGAGAAAGGTAGAAAGAAACAAAGGGGGAAAAAAGGAAAGAAAGAGAGAGGGAAGGAAGGAGAAAGAGAGAGAGAGGGAAGGAAAGAGAGAGAGAGGGAAGGAAGGAAGGAAGGAAGGAAGGAAGGAAGGAAGGAAGGAAGGAAGGAAGGAAGGAAGAAAGAAAGAAAGAAAGAAAGAAAGAAAGAAAGAAAGAAAGAAAGAAAGAAAGAAAGAAAGAAAGAAAGAAAGAAAGAAAGAAAGGAAAGAGAAAGTAGGTCAGGATCTTCTTAACTTCAGACCCTGTGTTCTCTTCATATTGCTACCTAAATTTTATGCTAATCTCATTTACTTTTTGACAAGAGTTAGAGGGTAATCTCACTGGTCACATCCCTACTTGAAAACAGTCCCTTTCTCCCAACCTCTACCCCAAAAGAGCTTTTCAGTCCAGAATTTCAAACCCCACCCCTCCACACACACTCAGATCTATCACTTGTCTACCTTTCCAAGGTTCTTTCATGCACTTTTTATATAGCAGCTAAACTGGCCTCCTGATTGGTCCCTAAATTCAGCCTTCCATCTCCCATCACCACACCTTTGCAAAATGCTATGTCCCCTTCCTCCCAGGACAGGAGTACACCACACTCGCCTTCATCTTCATCCCTTAGAATCTTTGTCTTTCCTCAAGCCTCAGCCCATGGAGCCTTTCCTGATCACCACCATTCCCTCCCCCAAAGATTAGTTCTCTCTCCCTCCTCTAGTTAAACCCTTTTCATACTTACTCATGTGATACTTTTCACTCTCTCCTTGGTCTAGAAACTCCTTTAAAGAAAAAAGATCGTTGAGACCACTGGGTACACAGAGGGTTGGACCTGGATTAAGGTAGACCTGAGTTCAAATCCAGCCTCAGATACTAGCTGTGTGACCCCCTGGAAAGTCATTTTAATTTCTGTCTGCTTCAGTTTTCCCATCTGTAAAATGGGGATGATAGTAACACTTCCTCCTCTCTCAGGATTTTCATGAGAATCCAATGATATAATCATAATTGTAATGCACTGAGATAAAGATTGACTTAGAGGAAGCATTATCCTTCCTTCTTACCTTAATGGGTCCAGTACTTCACAAACTGTCTGGCACATAAAAGGTTCTTAGCTAAGAAGCATTTATTGAGCTCCTACTGTGTTCCAGACATTACCTAAAGAGGTGGGACGATAAAGAAAAGCAAAAACAATTCCTGCCCTTACAGAACTTCCACTCTAATAAGGGAGACAACACATAAAACTTGAAGATAAATACAAGATTGCCGCAGTCACTAACAGTTGTTCAGGGAAAATAAAGACCTCCTGGAAAAGGGGACATATGATATGAGATTTTTTTAAGGCAATTGGGGACTTAGCCAATGTCACGCAGCTAGTAAGTATCAAGTGTCTGAATTTGGATTTGAACTCAGGTCCTCCTGACTCCAGGTCTGATACTCTATCCACAGTGCCACCTAGTGGTCCTGCTTGATAGGAATCCTGAAGAAAGTCAGGGATTCTAAGAGAAAATATAAGAAAGAAAAATGTAAGAATGTAAGAAAGGAAATCATTCCAAGACTAAGGGCCAGCCAGTAGAAAGATGTGAAGAGTTGCAAAGCATAAAAAGACTGGAAAGATAGGAAGGGGCCAGGTGTGGAAAGGCTCCGATCATCAAACAAAGAAATGAATATTAATAAATGTTAATATAATTAATATATGTTTATTGAGTTGTATTAAACTGAATTGAGGAAATATTTTGTTATATTAAAGATTTATTATTTTAATAAATATTAATATAGTTAATAAATGTTTATTGAGTTGTTTGTGGGGAAAACACTTTTTAAAACTTTTGAGAAAATCAAATTGATTCTGATTCCATTTTGTAATTGATTAATCATAACACTTTAATATGCTATAAGAAATGTAAGCTGCTGCTGCTATTATTCTTCTCCATTCCAAATAGAGATCATTAGCTTTCCACTGAAGGATGAAAAAGACAGGTCAGGCTTAAGGAAGAACCCAATCAAGCTCATATAACAGTGGGGTGGTCAGTTGTGTAATGCCTTTTCTGGGTAATTTTAACTGCCCCTGATCAATCTCCTGAAAGCTATAACCAATGCCTGCTTCTAGGAAACCAGTCAAGCAGGTAGATTTGAAAGTCAAATGGGGGCAGCTAGGTGGTGCAGTGGATAAAGCACTGGCCCTAGAGTCAGGAGTACCTGGGTTCAAATCCGGTCTCAGACACTTAATAATGACCTAGCTGTGTGGCCCTGGGCAAACCACTTAACCCCATTTGCCTTGAGAAAACCTTAAAAGAAAAAAAAAGAAAGCCAAACATACATGTGAATTTATTTTCACTGAAGAATATTCTCTGTGATAAACTGTGAGGGACTTCCTTCATCACAGAAATACTCCTGGATTTTTTTCCCTTGATCTCTAAAAAATGTAACATTGCTAATAGCCTTATTACAATGTGGTGTGATGGGAGAAATTACTAGATTTGGAGTCAGAAACTTGGATAAGAAGCCAGGCACTGCCATGTAATCTCTGTATGAGCACAGAGTTAAGTGGGCAATTCTCTTACCTTTCCTAGGTCTCTAAGAGTCCTGATTTATAAAAGGAAAATATAGAATTATGGTATATCTAATATATCTTCCAGTTTTAATATTCCGTGATCAAATGCTACCTCTTCTTCTTTCTGAATCTGTCACCATCTGTGCTCCAAGCTCCCTCCTAGGGCTGATATTCTCTATTCTAGGAACCTCCCAGTTCAGATATTCTGTGTTCTGTTTCCTTCTAGCTTTAACATCCCATGTCCTAAGGTCCCTCAGAACTCAAACATTCTGTATTCTAAGTTTCCTTCCAGCTCTAATATCTTATGCTCTAAGGTGCCTCAGAGTCCTGACATTCTGTGTTCTAAGTTTCCTTCCACATCTGACATCTTGTGTTCAGGACTTTCCCAGTTCTGACATTCCAATCTTCTGGGGGTTTTTTTTTTTATTTGTTTAAGGCAATGGGGTTAAGTGAGCTGCCCAAGGTCACACAGATAGGCAATTATTATGTGTCTGAAGCTGGTTTTGAACTCAGGTCCTCCTGACTTCAGGGCCAGTGCTCTAACCATTACGCCACCTAGCTGCCCCCTCTTTTGTGATTTTTTAACTTCACTGCTCCGTATAGCTGCTCTCCCCAACCAGTCTATGAACTCACCTCAGTACCAAGCCCACATAAGAGGCTAAATCAGAATCTGGTTCTCATAAATGGATGTGTCTCTTGGCCCAGCACTGTCATCCCCCTCCAGGCTTCCTTAACTCTGTCTCTCCTCTTGGTCTTCTGCCCTTGGCATTTTCTTCTTTTCCCAGATCCATTATTTGGGGGCTACTTTTTTCTATCCTCCTGCTTTTGGGCCTCCCTTCTTCAATCTCTTGCTGTTTCCATGGAAACTTTTTCTTCTTCACATGGTCATTGATTCATTTTGGAACCTTATTGTAACATTGTCCAAAAGTGAAGCAAGAGCTGGGACAGGAAGAGACTGATAAAGGAAGGGGTGGGGGGGGAGAGAAGGGTCCTGTCACAGTAACTTCCCACTCAAGAGTGAATGGGGACTTCTCTCACACTGGGAGCGACCTGAGAGAGGATCTAGAATGTCAGAACTGAGAAGGTCCTTTAGAGCACAGAATGTCAGAGCTGGAAGGAAACTTAGAACCCAGAATGTCTAAACTGGGAAAGTTCTTAGAACCCAGAATGTCAGAGCTTGGAGGACCCTTAGATCCAGAATGTCAGAGCTGGGAGCATCCTTAGATCAAAGGATGCCAGAGTTGGGAGGGGGATGACAGTGGGAGAATCCTTAGAACACAAAATGTCAGAACTGGGAGGGTCCTTAGAACATGGAACATCAGAGCTGGGAGGGTCTTACAACATACAATATCAAGGTGGGAGGGCCTTTAGAACACAGGATCTTAGAACTGGTAGGGTCCTTAGAACACAGAATGACAAATCTGGAAGGATGTTTAGAACACAAGATTTCAGAGCTAGGAGGACCATCAGAACTTAGAATGTTAAGACTAGATGTGACCTTGGGGCATAGAATGTTAGAACTAGACAGGATTTTAAATATCACCCAGTCTAAGCCTTAGGAAATTGAGTCTCAGAAAATTTAACTTTTCCCCCTAAAGTCACACAAGCAAATTAATAACAGTTTGGAGACTAGAACCCAGTTTTCAAGGTTTCTAAACCAGGAGTTTTCCTCCTCCCTCTTCAACCTCCTAGACATGCAAGAGTTTCAAAAAATAGATCCATCAGATTGAAAGACTTTGTAAGGGAAGGATAGAAGAAACACCTCTGGTTGTAAGACAAAACCCCCTTGCTTTCCCATACCGCCACCCCCTCCTACAAGTCTCAGGGGAGCAGTGGGTGGGGGAGAAGAAGGAGGTAGTGATGCAGAGTCTCACCCGGGGTCCAGAGCCAACCAGGATCAGAATGCATTTCCAATGGGTCACCTAAGCTCAGGGCACCGCGTAATGAGCTGTTGGTAATGGAACATCAGCGGTCAAGCTGCTAATTATAACGGCATTAGCTCTAAACTGTTATAATTGTAGTGGAAAATACCTTCAGAGAGAGAGGAGCTGGTCCTTGTTCTGGGGATCTGAACTCAAAGCTACAAGGCCAAATCAGGACTAGTGGGAAAGGAGAGGGCCCCTGAAGGTTTTGGTCGTATTTATGTCCTTTCTCTTCTTCCTACTTTGTGGGTTCCCACTCTACTTTTCCAACAACCCAGCTTTTATTAGGTGCCATAGATACTTGCACCCACTGAGCACTTTATTATCAGAATAGTTTGTAAGTCAGAAAGAAGAGGAATAACAACATTGGATTTTTGTAAATGTGCCCTAAAAAGAAGAATTAATTAAAAAAAACAAAACATTCTGAGTACTTGGGATAATCAGGACTTCTAATCCTACCAGATTTCCTTCCCCATATCCTGTCAAATCTCCTTATCCTCCAAAAGCTCTTGGCCTGGGTCCTTCTATCCTCACTAGCCTCAAAGATATGTGCTTGACTGGACCAACCTTGTTTGAATCCTCCAGGTGGGCAATGCTCTAATCATTCAGACAAAGGGTATAAAAGATAAAAACCATAGAAGAGAATGGAACTTCAGGGTCCGTTGAGTCCAGCCTTTTATTTTACAAAGAAGGAAACTGAGGTCCTAGGAACTTCCATAAGTTGTCCAAGGTCATGTAGATAGTAAGTGTTGGAAGCTGGATTTGAACTCAGATCCTCCAACTCCTGAGTCAATGCTCATTCCATTGTACCACAAGAAGGAGCCAAAAAAATATAATTGAAGGAACACCTTGTAGTCAGACTGGATTTGAGTCTTACTTCTGCCACTGGCCTATGTCACCTGGGACAATAATATTAATGGTGCCAATTTTCTATCATAGCTTTAAAAATTTATGATGGGTGAACAGCATGGCAGACCTGTGAGTCAGGGAGGGTAAATATTGTTTCACAGATGATGCAATGAAGGCTTCACTAGATGAAGTGATTTACATATGGCTAGTATGGTTGGTGCTAGGAAAACCAGATCTAGGAGACTCCAAATCCAATGTTCTTTCTACCGTACATGCATGTAACTCTGGGACTCAGTTTTCTTTTTAATCAAGAGAGAGGTTACATTATGAGCTTTTAAGACCCCTTCTAGAACCAAATCTATGATCAATGATATTAGAATCCAGGTAAGAATATTTTAGTCAGGGGAGTTGCCAGGATGGTGCATAGGACCACAGAGTGGTTACTTGTCATGTACCCTCTAGTAGCAATGTGACCTATGATTTGACCAGTATTCCCAAAGCATAAGTTGGAAAGTGATCTGTGGCAGGGCAAAAGACATATTGTGGCCAGCCACATAGTGTGACCAACCAGGATGTGGTTTAGATAGAGCTGGTTAAATAAGTTCATTCTCTCACTAATCAGGGACTTGAAAGTTCAATATAAGTCAACACTATAATATGGCTTCCTAGAAATCAAATATGATTTTCTGCTGCATTAAAAGAAGCAGTTTTCATGAATAAGGAGGGCATTTCTCCTCCCCTTCATGGCTAAACTCCTTGGGGAAGCCATCTACACTAGGTGCCACTACTTCTATTCTCACTTACTTCTCTTCCCTTGGGGCTTCCAACCCCATCATTCAGTTAATGCTATTCTTTCAAAATTACCATTGCTCCTATAATTGCCCAATCTAAAGATTTCTCTCAATCCAAATCCTTCTTCACCTCTCTGCAACATTTGACACCATCAATTACTTTATTCTATTCATTCTATCCTTAGGTTTTCATAACATTATTTTCCCCTTGCTCTCTTATCAGTCCTTCTCATTCTCCTTTGTCAACTTTTCACCCAGATCACACCCACTGTGGCCTCTGTTCTGTACCCTCTTCTCTTTTCTCTCTAGATTATTTTCCTTGATACCTCAACTGCCATGGATTCCATTATTATCACTATGTAAATGGTTCCCAAATGTATATATCCAGACATAGAATCATTCCTGAGCCCCAGTCCCACATAATCAACTGCCTTTGGACATCTCAAATTGAAAGACCCAAAGGCATCTAAAATTCAATGTACAAAACAGAACTCATTATCTTCCCTCTCCCCAACTTTTTCTTTATCACAATTTCCCTATCACTATTAAATTCTCCATTCTCCCAGTCACTCAAGCTCCTTGGTATTATTCTTGACTTCTCCTCCCCGTATTCACTCCCCGTATCCAATTGGTTGATAAATTTTTTTTCATTTTTTCCCTTTACAATATCATTCATATGTACAACCTTGTCTCTACCCAAGAAGAAGCTTAGTTCAGTCACCCATCATCTTTAGTCTATATTTTGACAATGTCCTTTTAACGGGTCTCCCATAAATCTCTCCTCACCCCAATTCATCCTCCATTCAGCTGCCAGCAGGTAGATCTGACCATGTCACCCCTCTGATTAGTGCGTTTCAGAGGCGCTTTATTACCTCTTGTTGCTCAGTTGATCCTGTCATGTCCAACGTTTCTTGATTCCATTTAGGGGTTTTCTTGGCAAAGATACAGGAGTGGTTTGTCATTTCCCTCTCCAGCTCATATGACAGATGAGTAAACTGAGGCAAACAGGGTGAAATGACTTGCTCGTGATCACACCACTAACAAATATCTGAAGTCAGAGGCCCAGCACTCTATCTACTGGCCATCTAGCTGCTCCAGTTACCTCTAGGATCAAAGATTAATTCCTTTGTTAGAATTTTAAAGCTCTTCATTCCCCCTCCCACCTTAGCAATCCTCTTATTATACAAAAATCCTGGCTACTTGAAATGCCATCTCCCATCTCTACCTTTAACTAACTGTCCACCATACCTGAAATGCCCTAATCCCTCACCTTCATTTCTTCATTTCTATTTCTGATTTCAAGACTCAACACAAATCCCACCTTCTGCAGGAGGCCATCCCTGCCACTCCCATCCTCCAAGGGTTAATGTTTTCCTTGTTCAGAGCAGCTTCCATCTCCTTTGTATATATCTCTTTCTCTCTATCTCTCTGTCTCTGTGTCTATCTTTGTCTTTCTCTTTTTCCATAAACGTGTGTGTATGCAACCATATCTACCTAGGTGTTTTACATGTTGCCTCTCCCATTAGAATGTAGGTTCCTTGAGGGCAGGAGACCATGGATTCATCTTGCTTGTATTCTCAGCACTTAGCACATAAGAAAATAAATGCTAGTTAAGTTAATAGATTTCACTGTTCTCTGACTTAGGCAGATCACCTGTGGATTATTGTGTTTAGTTCTAGGTGCCACCATTTTGCAAAGTCATGTATCTGGGATAGCAAAGGGTCTTATAAGGAGGGTAACCAAGATGGTAAGAGAATTAAAGATTGTGCCACCTAAAGATTTATTGAAGAACCAGAGAATCTTTGATCTAGAGAACATCTACATCTCTATAGTTATGACTGTTGTTAATGGAGAGGTAACATGATCATACTCAATAGGGCAATGGACTAGGAGTCAGGGAGATCTGGATTCAAATTCCATATTCCTACCTGGGTGAATCTAGACAAGTCTGAATCTCTCCAGGCCTCAAGTACTTCGTCTATAAAATGAGTAAGAGGGATGGATAGATGGTGAATTAAAGGTCCTCTCTAGGTCTAAATCTGTGATAACTTGATCTGAGTCTGCAAACATTCAAGAGGGTGTTATATGGAAGAGATATAAAGTAGAACCTGGTTCAATGGGTTGAAATTTCAAAGTAGAGAATATAGTAGATTAGATGTGAATAAAAGCTTTCTGACAATTAATGAAGAAGAAAATGGCAAACCACTCTAGTATCTCTGCCAAGAAAAGGCCAAATGGGGTCTGGAAGAGTTAGGCATGACTGAAGCAACTCAACAACTATTAACAATGGCTAACAATGGAATGGGCAGCTTCAAAGGGTGTCTCCTTCCCACTCCATCCCCACTGAGGATCTCAAGGAAAGACCAGATGATCACTTGTGTTTGCTATAAAATGATTTTTTTTTTTAGGGTTTGAGTCAGATGGCTACCGAAGTTCCTTACAAATTTGAAATTCTGTGATATGGGGGTTCCATATCTGTTGGCCTCTGATAATATTATTCATTGGATTTCAAGGACCTTCTAGGTAAAAAGTAGCATAGGCATAATCAAGTCCAAGTTCTTCACTTTTCAGAGAGGGAACTCGAGGCCCATAAAGAAGGGCTTTGCACAAGGTCACACAAATTTGAACCAGTGGGATTCAATCTTCTGACTCCAATTCCAGTGCACTCCTCTAATGAGAGATCAGGGCAACAGTAGAAGAGGACTGTACTAGGCACTCCCTAGAACAAGGTTCCCCAACTAGTCCTGGGAGTCCTTATTCTGTACTTGCTCACTGTGAATCCTCACACATGTTCACTCTTTCTCTAAACCTCAATTTCTTCATCTATAAAATGAGGCTGTACTTTCCATTTCACAAATCTATCAGGATGAATGTAAAACATACTTTGATGACTGTGTTCCAATATAATTGGTTTCTTTTTTTATTATTATGTATTTTATTTTATGCATTTAAAAACATGATTTTGAGAAGAACATTGCCTTTACCAAGCAGCTAAACAGGTCTATGAACTGAAAATGATTAAAATCCTTTGTATTAGAATATAATCTCCATGAGGCAAAGGAATATGTCTTATACATACATACAAAATTTAGCAATGTAGCATCACCTCCACTGAGGGAGAAGATCCCTCAGGACATGAATCGTCTCACAGGTAATTTTATATCCCCTGATATATCGATTATGCTCAATATAGGCTTTTATCATTCTTTCATTCATTCATTCATCTCTTGGGTGAAGTATCTCACCCTACCTGCCCTAAACCTGTGAGTTCCTGGCAAGAGTGCCTGAGAAAGACAGGCAGTTGTTGCTGAACCCTAACTCCACCATAGGAGCAAAGCAAACAGATGATTCTTCACAAATGATTTGTAACATTTGTAAATGGCCCAGTCTCAGAACTGAACATAGAGGCCATTTTCCTGAGACGAGTTCAAGCTTTCCAAATGCATCATTAACACACATTCCAACAGTACTTTGGAGCTATCAGAGGCTTCATGGAACATTTTTATTAGGACTGCCAGGCTTCCTCCCCATTCCTCTGAGGTGAAAGTGGGCAGCTAGCCTCTGAAAGCTTGGATAGCAGCATGGGCCCTTGAACCAGATGGGTTGAAGTAAGAAAAAGGTACCATCCTCAGCCTTCACAGGTCATCCTGGTGATTCACATTCTGCTATTTCCTTAGGGTTTACAAAATATTTTACATAATCTAAAACCAGTTATTTTAAAAATAGAAAGTCAAGAATCCAAATCAGAGAAGAGCTATAAGATACATAAATACATTATTCAATCAAAAACTATTTATTAGGCATCAACTCTATGCTAGGTATTATACTACTAATTAAAGCCAGAATTTATATAGCATTTACACAAATCTCCTTTGATCCTCAAAATAACCTTGTTGTTGATATCATCACCATAATATTATAATGATATCAACCCTGATATCATTATTACAATGGTATCAACCTTAATACCAACATCCCTATTTTATAAATGAGAAAACTGATATTAAGAGAAGTCAAGCTATTTGTTTAGGGTCACATAACTAATTCTGAGGCAAAATTTCAACTGAGATGGATCCAACTCTAGGTCTATCACTAGGGGTTGGAGATACAGAGACAAAAACTATAACAACCTTGTGTTCAAGGCATTCTCCTAAAGTGCCACATTCTACATCATATTCCCAATATTGTTGTTTGCCCTTCAGTCTCAAAGAGGATCGTGATATTAGGGAGGTGATGCCAAGACATGCAGTGAAATGGATTTAAGTGAGACAGGGATGTGCAAAGTCACCAGCCTCACTTTCTCCCTGGAGTCATCTAAGTCCAGTGGCCAGATGTGGATCAGGAAGACTGGAATTGGCCCTAGTTGCAGGGGACCTTGGTCTTTTTAAGCTAGCATCTTTAGCAGCTATAAGTTTGATTGAGACAATGACCATTCATGATTAAAGTTAGAGTGTTGTTGCTTGTCCTGAATTCTCCAAGAAGACATGACAACAGGGGCATAATGGACATGAATTGATTTTGAGTGAGGGGGTGCTGTGCTAAGTCACCAGTCTCACTTTCTCTTCTGGAGCCATATGGGTCAATGGCCAGATATGAATCAAGATGACTAAAGATTGTACTGAATGCAAAGATCTTATACTAAATAAATGCACAGTGATCTGGCAAGGTAATGCAGTGGATAGAGCACTAGACCTGGGGTGAGAAAGAACTGAGCACAAATCTTGCCTCAGACATGAATTAGCTGTTGTTGACCCTGGGCAAATTTCTTAACCCTGTTTGCTTCAGTTTTCTCATTTGAAAAATGATCTGGAGAAGGAAAATGGCAAATCATTCCAGTTTTTTTTTTGCCAAGAAAACCCCAAATAGGATCACAAAGAGCTGGACGCAACTGAAAAATTATTGAACTGGCAAAAATTAGCCTTGAAGGATAGACTAGAGACAGCTTATGAAGGACTTTAAATGCAAATAGAGGTATTTCTATTTTATCCTAAAGGTAATAGGGAGCCAGAGAAGCCTCTTGAGAAGAATAGTAATAGTTATAATAATGATAATAATAAATAATGATAATAATAAATATTTAGAAAGTTCTTTGAACTTTAAGAAATTCTTTATATATGTTCTCTCATTTGATCCTCACAACAACCCTAAGACAAATGAGATCAAGATTTCATGAGAGACCCCAGTCATTGCCAGCCCAATTCAGACCCTGGTCTTCTGGCAGCCTGGCTCTTCTCCTTCACCTCTCCTTCTTTCCACATCCTAGTTTTCCAGTTTCCCTTTTTGTTTTGTCTTACCCTATTAGAATGTAAGCTCCCTGAGGATAAGGAGAGTCTTGTTTCTTTGCATTTATAGGGAATGCCTAAAAGCACTTTATCTATCTATCCAGGTGTTTTCATCTTCCTTTTACAGATGAGGAAACTTGAGTCTGAGAGAGGTTAAATGATTGGTTTAGGGATTACATAGCCACTAAGTGTCTCAGACAGGAATGACATAGATGTATATTTTAAAAATATCTAATTGGCAGTTACCAGAGATAGACTGAAAAAAGGAGAAACTGGATTCCTGGAGACCAATTAGCAGGCTTTTGCCATAGTCTGAGAGAAAGGTGATAAAAACTTAAACTAGAGTGGTTGTGATTTGATTAGAGAGAAGAGGATACCAGAATTTGCATGAAGTTGGAATCAACAGTAACTTATTGACTATGAAAAGTAGATGGAAAAGGGTCAGTGGTTAGGGATGTCTCCTAGGGGGCAAGTCTGAGTAACTGGAAGAATAAATGGTGATGGGAAAAAAAATGGTGGATTGATGGAAAGAAACAGGAAAGTTGAGAGAAGGTTTCAGGGAAGGATAAGGTTTCTGCTTGAGAGACCTTAAGCTTGTGATGCCTAAGGGGTATCCAGGTGTAGATATCTGGCAGACATTTGGAGATGCCATGCTGGAGCTCAGGGGAAAGATGAGGGTTGGATATGTAGACTTAAGAATCACCTGCATAGAAATGATGGTTGAAACTTTGAAAAATGAGTGAATCACTAAAGGGAAGAGTGTAAAGAGAAGAGAGAGCCCTAGGCAATACCTCTCCCTAGAAGGTGGGGCCTGGGTGATGACCCAGAAGAGAAGAATAAGGAGGATCTGGCAGATAGTCAAGAGGAGCACTAGCAAAGGGGAAAGAGTTTGAGAGAAAGGTGTGGTCAACAGTGTGAAACACTGAAGTTACTCAGATAGTAAGTGGAAGCTCTGGGAAAAAATCAGGTCATCTGTGGCCAGAGCCTGCAGTTCCCCTCCTCTCATCCACACTGGTCTACTCTCTGTCCCCCATTGTCCTCCCAACTTTCTTGATGCAGCTCTTTGCTTACTCCCTTCATATTCCTGAAGTGGACTCTTTATCTCTATCCATTAAAGTCCCTTCACTTCAAAGCTCAATACAGATGCCTTCTCTTCCATGGAAGCCCTCCATGATCCCCCTTCCCCACTATGTGTACACACATTCACAGGTGAATTTAATCTCTCATATCTCAAAGCTCTTGTGATACTTTGCCTAGATTTCTCCTTTGAACTTAATTCATTATTCCTCATGTCAAAATCAGAGTTATCTAAGAGCCAGAGCAGATGGTTAAATTTCCAGTGTGAGTGCTCACACATCAGAAGTCCATAATACTACACATCCAGTGTTTATTGACTGACAAGACTTAAGAAAAAGTTAAGGAGAGGAGTAGCTAGGTGGTCCAGTGGATAGAGCACAGGCCCTGGAGTCAGGAGTACCTTAGTTCAAATCTGGCCTCAGGCACTTAATAATTACCTAGCTGTGTGGCCTTGGGCAGGCCACTTAACCCCATTGCCTTGCAAAAACCTAAAAAAAAAAAAAAGTTAAGGAGAGAATGTCAATTATGTAAATTAAGTTCAAAAAATGTGTTGGGCATAAGTTTTCCCTTCCTGGAGAGTCAGTTGTTAAACATTGACCAACAGACTTCCATTACAATTATATGTGTACTTGTTCTTCCCCTCCATGAAAATATAAACTCATGAACACTATCACTGGATTGCCTCAAAGGTCCTCTAATCCAGTCCCCCCTTCAATTTGTATCAGGAAACAGGGATTAAGAGACTTTCCTTAAGATTCCCCAAATTTTAACCCAGATTCCAAATCCATTCATCCTTCTACTCCATTGTGTCTCTGTCATCACCAGCACTTTGTCTAGTTTTTTTGAACACAAGAACTATATAGCACACATTTGTTGAATTGGCTTAACTTTAAAAAAAAATTCAAAAGTGTGGAAACTGAGATTCAAAAGAGCCCAGCTTTATGGGAAAAGAATCAGGATTAGAATCTGGCTCTCTGACTTCCAAGTTCAGGACTCTTTCCATTACTTCCTGTCTCTCATAAATCACTTCGAGTCAGTCTCCTTAGAGTGAGATGAGGAGAACCAATAAACAGTGAAGCAACAATCGTTTCGATTTGTGATCACTCCAAGAGGGTAGCTCAGCAAATGAGCCATGTGAAGGTTGCTGGGGACAGAGCTAACCTACTTAAGAGAGCAGACAGTTTCACACTTCAGACTTTTCCTCTCCCCTCACCTCCTAGGAAAAAAGAAAAGTCATCATTTTGAGTCCAAAAAATTAGGACTATCCCCTCTGAGAAGACAAAGAAAATGTGATCAAAGTCTCTCTGGCCATGAAAGGCATTGAGAGTGAATGAATATAGGCCTGTTCACCAAATCCCAGATATGAGAGAGCAAGGGTCTCTCCAGGAAGCTGTATGGACCGGGTTTTCAGGAAATCAAAGACTGTTCTACTTACTCAGTGGGGAGTAACCATAGGGGACCTGGTACCCTCAGGGGTTGTGCAGGATAGAAATAGAAACATGCTCAAGAATAGGTTGGAGAGATTCCTGGACAATAGACAGGATGAGTTTTATCCGATTGCTGTATTACTTCCCTTCAGGCTTTCTGCATCCCATCAAACTGGCTGACTTCAGATAGACCCATAGATACAGATCAAGGAGAAACCTTGGAGGTCATTAATACAAACCTCTCACTACATCTGGAGAAGTTGGAGCCTAGACTGAGGAAGAGACTCAGCCAACCCACACAGGTGGCAGGAAGCAAAAGAGCTGGGATTTGAACCTGGATCATTCAATGCCAAACCTAGCACTCTTCTCACCATACTTTATGGTTTCCTGAAAAATCTCCTCTACCTGGTGCCTCCCATCCAGCTCTTAACTAGGACAACCCTGCTTAGCTTCTCAAAAAAATATCCAGGGGATTTAAAGAAAGTTAGAATGGTTCCTTCCAGTCATTCATTCAATGAACGTATTTAATCGCCTGCTATGTTCCAGGAGTCACATTAGGTGCTAGGTATTGTAAGACAAAAGCAGACCCTGCCCTCAAGAAGTTTACAGTCTAAACCACAATTTTGTAAGGGCAACCTCAAGTTTTGAAGCAGCCATTCTGATTGGCAACATACCCCTCCATGAAATTATCCATCAAGCCCTCTATCTGAATAGACTTTCAGGTGGGCACTTCATGGGACTGATGATGCGTGGGAATGGGAAAGGGACAAGCAAGATTCTTTGATCTTGTTAGATCCCAAAACCCACCCAGTTATCAGCAGACTTTGGCCAGACTTAAGGCCAGATAGGCCTTACAGAGGATTCCTGCAACTTGAAGGAGGTTAAAGTCCCTGCTATTCTTCCAGATTTAAAAAGTTAAATCTTCTTCCAGTTCTGCTATTTTGAGACCTGAATCCTCTCCCACTCCTCATCTTTTATGTTCTAAGGTCCCCACCCAGCTAACATTCCGTGTTCTAAGGACCCTCCCAGTTCTGACATTCTGTGTTCTAAGGTCACTACCAGCTCTGATATCCCTCACAGCTCAGACATCCTGTGTTCCAAGGCCCCTCTTAGCTCTGACATTCTCTGTTCTAAGGGCCCTCCCAGTTCTGACATTCTGGGTTCTAAGGGCCCTCCCAGCTTTGACATTCTATGTTCTAAAGTCTCTACAAGCTCTGACATTCTATGTTCTATGGTCACTACAAGCTGACATTCTAAATTCAAACATTTTATATTCTGAGGCACCTTCTTCCTCTCAGTATCTGTCTCAAAGGCAAATATATCCAGTAAAATAGATAGAGGAGTCCTGAAAGCCATTACTCCTAGTTTATACCCTCTGCAAACCCACATTGGGACTTCCATGGTCCCTGCTGCCCCCAAGGCCCAGGCCTATTCCTTTGAACTTTATCATGACCAGCCAAGGATCACTTCAGGGCATCTGATTCCCTTGTATTTTTGTCTGCAATAACAATGACTTGCCCTTCTAAGAAACCATCAGAGCTGGTAAACTCCTGCCGCTAACCTACATTACGCTGATCTCTCCCTAAACCTTTGCAGTTATTAATAGTTTATTGATTGTAGCCCATTGCTGCTGAAAAGAAGCCCCTGCCCAGCTCCCCGTTATCTGTAGACAGCCTGCTAACCAGCCAGCAGATCAATGCCACTCAGTTCCTGGGGAAAATAACTCTCTGGGATGTTTAATCCACTTTAGAGGGGAGGCATCTGAGGTAAAAGCTAAGATTAGGTAAAGAGAGCCAGGCTGCAACTAAATCAAACTTGTGTCCCAGGTATAATTGAACCTGTAGAAGGGGGGGGGGGGGGGGGGAGAATGACTGGAACATTGTATTTGGCCTTGCTGTGCTGGGTGGGTAGCATGTTCTCATGGTCATGCTAACCCATATGCTTCCAACAGTAATCAAAATCATACACCACTATTCCCAGGAAAGATATAACAGTCAAATCTCCAGCTCCATATTCCCCTATAGGAAACTATCTTCCCCCTATCAGAATATAACCTCCTGAAGGGCAGACGCTGTTTTGCTTTTGTATTTGTCACCTGGTTCTAAGCATGTGTCTGACTCCTGGTAAGTCTTAATAGGCATTTCTTTTATTCACTCATTCACGTCTTCAACACAGGCATGCCTTCCTTGCAGAAGTCAGCTTTGTATCTGTGTTACATACATATCACCTGTACATCTACACATACCACATACTACATGCACTACACACACATACCATTCAATTCCATATATAATATATCTCATGTGTGTATGTGTTTATATACATACTTGCACATGTGGTATGTGTATGTGTGTTAAGGGGCACCTAAATGATGTGGGGGATAGAGCACAGGGCCTGGAGCCAAAAAGATTCTTCTTCTTCTTGAATCCAAATCTAGCCTTAGACACTTACTAACTGTGTAACTCTGGGCAAGTCACTTTTATCCCTGTTTGCCTTCATTTCCTCAGTTGTCAAAATGAGCTGGAGAAGGAAATGGCAGACCACCCCAGCATCATTGCCAATGAAACCTCAAATTGGCTCACAAAGAATCAGATACATCTAAAAATACCCAAACAGCCACAAGATATAGGTACATTTTATATGTTTATTAAATATATAATTATTAATAAATACACATGTCAGATGGTTGGATAGTAGAGAATTTCTATTTCTATTTTATGTCATCTATCACTCACCCACCTATTGCTTACCTATCACTTGGATCATATATCAAATGGATATTACTAGTCACCATCATAAAAAGCCTATGCTTGTATCACTCATCTCCACATCACCTATCACTCACTTCTCTACCTTCTTAACATTCCTCACACATGACTTCCTTTAGCCTGTCTCCATGCCTTTACACAGACTTTTCCTCATGCTTAGAATGTACTCCTTTCTCACTTCTGTTTCTTCAAATGCCTGTTGCATGTGTTTGTGTGTATGTGTTTATTTTTGCAAGGCAATGAGGTTAAGTGACTTGCCCAAGGTCTCATAGCTAAGTAGGCATTAAGTATCTGAGACCGTATTTGAACTCAGGTCCTCTTGATTTCAGGGCCAGTGCTCTATCCACTGTGTTATTTAGCTGCTCCAAATGCCTGCACCCTCTCCTACAGGAGATCTTTCCTGAACTCCAGTTGTGAGTGACTCTTCCACCTGCAAATAATTATTTTGTACTATATTTATGTTGTCCATATATTACATAAATTTATATTCTAGCTCTGAATAAAGCAGCAACTGTATCATGGTAGATAGCAAGTTGCCTTCAGGTTCATTAAGTGCTGGGTTCAAGTGACAACTATCAGCTGTGTGATCCTGGGCAGATCATTTAATATCTCAGTACTCCAGGCAATTCTCTAAGATTATATATTGAAGAGGGTATGCCAATTCACATTGGTAAAAGTAGTTTCTTCATTTGGAAGTTCCCTATTGTAGTAAAATCACAGATCTAGTCTCTAAGCATCTAAAGGAAAGGGACTATTTCATTTTTGTGTTTGCCCATTAATAACTGTTTGTTGTTTGCTTGATCACTCTTCTGTGCATTTGTTATTCACCTGCATATATCACCTATCACTTACCTATACACACATCCCAGGCATCCATCTGTATCTCCTGTGTGGCTATTGCCCCCCTATATGTGTCACCTGTGTATCTATCAATCACCACAGCACATCACCTGTGTGTCAATCACCATCCCAGACAACCTGTATGCCTGTTACCTATACACAAATCACCTATATTGCCAAATCACCTATTACCTGAGCTCTACAGGTAATAGGCTTCTATAACTTCTAGGTGGGTGGCAGGTAACCAGATGTTTGGGATGCCCATGATCAATAGTAGCTTAGATTCATATGCATTGTGAAGATGCTATCAAGAGAAAATGTAATACAGTGACTATAGCAAAGCCTTTGGAATCATATGATCTGGGTTCAAATCTCAATGCTGTCACTATCTCTGTAACCTCAGAGAAATCATTTCCCCTACCCATACCTCAGTTTCCTCCAATGAAAGTTTCAGATTGCATCACCTCTAAGGTCTCTTTTACCTTTAAATCTATTATCTCTCCCAAAACAGAGACCTCCCTATGTCACTTGAGTGCATCTAGGTATCTCTTCCTAGATATGTTATTAAAATTTATACCACTTCTATCTCAACTCTCACACATTGCCTGTGTACCTTTCACCCATGTGGACCATCTAAGTGGCTGTCATCATAATTGTCACTTGTTGGGTGATGTGGTTTGCTTGGCCAGAACACACACAAAGGCAGTCCCTGGGGTTCCTAGAAGCCCTGACCCCCAGGGAGACTGCGCTTCTCTACGACAAGAATTCAGTGTTCTCAAACAACATCAAGGATGACATGCAATCGGTTTTTCCTGCCTCTGCTGAAGGAAAGGTCCCACCCACCCCTTCTGTGCTGTTTCAATTCTCCTGGGTTCATTCACTTCCTAAAAGGGAGAGAGTTTGGCTGGATCTGCAGAACAAAGGATGAAAAGAAAGATTGCAGGTGAGAGAGTTCATCTAGAGAACAGTGAGTCTCAAGGCAAGGAGCAGGAAGATGAAGAGGGAAATGGAGAAATCCATTTGAATCAGAAGAGTGAAGTGCTTCTTAAGATAAAGTGGTTGATAATAAGCTAGCTAGAGCTCAGTCCAGAAGACTCTAGAAGGGAGGGGAGAGGAGGGGAGGAGGTAAAGAGCAGGTGAGAGAGTAGTGTAGCCAGAGGCTACCTAGCAGCCTGGATGGCAAGGGGAGGCCTAGGGAGCAAGGTAGAAAGGAACCTGCTTTCTTGGTGACCAAGGGAGATAAGTGTTGGTAGGAACGAAGAGGAGGAAAATGAAGGTTAGAGGTGGGGCTCCCTCAGAAGCTATGGCTCACCCTAGAGACTGTTCCTTTGAGGTCCTAAGTAGACAGACATTGTCTTTATGACTCTGGGCAAGTCATTTTCCCTAAGCATATCTCAGTTTCAATCAGGGAAGGGACTTTGAGCTGGAAAGAACAATAGGTACCTCCCAGCTCTGACCTTCCATATCCTTCCAACTCTGATAGTCTGTTTTCTAAGGGCTCTCCCAGCTCTGACATTGTATTCTTTTTCATTGTTTGTTTGCTTTTGTTTTGTTTTGGCCAGGCAATAGGTTAAGTGACTTGCCCAAGGTCACATAGTTAGGTAATTATTAAGTGTCTGAGGTCAAATTTGAACTCAGGTCCCCATCTCCAGGGCAGATGCTCTATCTGATGCTCTAACCACTGCACCACCTAGCTACCCCCTCACTGTATTTTTTAAATTTTTTAAAATTTTTAAAATTTTTGTTTATTTTTTCAATTATATTTAAAGATAGTTTTTCATATTCATTTTTGGAAAATTTTCTCCCTCCCACCATTCCCTCCCCCTACCCTAGGATAGCAAAAAATCTGACAGAGCTTAAATGAGATTGTGTTCTAAGGGCCTTTCTAGCTCAGACAACCTGTATTCTAAGGTCCCTCTCAGTTCTGACATTCTGGGTTCTAAGTCCCCACTCAGCTCTGACATGTTCTACACTTCCTCCCAGTTCTCATATTCTCAGTTCCAAGTCCCCTCCTAGCTCTCGTATTATCAACCCTCCCAGCTCTGACATCCCATGTTCTATGACCATCCCAGTTCTGACATCCTATGTTCTAAGGTCCCTCCCGTATGAAATCTTGTGTCCTAAAGACCCTCCCAGCTCTGACATCCTGTGTTCTAAGGACCCTCCCAGCTCTGACATCCTGTGTTCTAAGCTCTCAGCTCTAAAATTCTGTGTTCTAACTCTATCCTGTGGTATGGCCTTTGGGGTTATTGACATGTTTTTCATTAGTTTTTGTTTTTGTTTGGAGATGTCAATGAGGTGGGGGGGGGGGGGCAGAGAAATGATCCAGCCTTATAGAAGAACCTGGAATAACCAAGCAGATAACAAGAGAAAGAGATGCCCTCTTTCCTCTTTCTTTGACAGTCTTTCTTTGATGCCTGTGGTGCCCACATGAAGCTCCTTACTTCACTAATATGTTCCATGGTAGCCTCTCAACGGACCACCATTGTTGCCTTTGTCTTCATACTCACCTTTCCTTTTTCCTTTCTTCCTTCCACCACATGCCCAGGCTTCCAGAGGTCCGGATTTCAGACAATGGGCCTTATGAATGCCACGTGGGAATCTACGACCGAGCCACAAGGGAGAAGGTGGTCCTGGCATCTGGCAACATCTTTCTCAATGTCATGTGTAAGTGATCTGGGGAGAAGGAGGAAAGCATGAAGAAGGGATTAAGATATCTTCTCTCCAGTGACTGGTCAAGGAGAATCTGGAATAGTACCAGGCTATGCTTACTGCCATCTTAAGAGGAAGAAAAATTGTTCATAGATCTTCTCTCTGGAATACTTCCAGATCCCCTGCCCAGACTCTGGATTGGGTTGGGGGTGGAGGTTTTAAAAGGGAATAGGAGGGGTTCTTCAGTGAATCTGGCTTGTGCTGGAGTCCTCCACTTGTCAATCTCTTCCCCTTCCTTCCTGAGATGGCTGTTGATTTTATGTCTATGTATGTGTGTGTGTGTGTGTGTGTGTGTGTGTGTGTGTGTGTCCTCCATGAATTACCAATATCTATACTGACTCACATTTTCAATAGCTCTTTAAGATCTATAGTGGGCATACCCTGAAGTCAGGAGGACCTGCATTCAAATCTGACTTTAGACACTAGCTGTGTGACCTTGAGCAAGTCACTTCATCCCAATTGGTTCATACTCAGGGCCATCTATAGTCCTCCTGATCCATATCTGGTCATTGGACTCAGATGGCTCTGAAGGAGAAAGTAAGGCTGGTGACTTAGTACAGTTCTCCCCTCACTCAAATCCAATTCATGTGCTTGCTATAGCATTACCTCCCTGGCCTCAAGTCATCTTCAAGATTGAAAGACAAACATCATCATCAAGGTTTGCAAAGCACTGTATTTATCAAAACCTCGGTGAAGCAGGCAGTGGTAGCATCATTTATAAGAGTTGGGTTTGAATCTCAGGTGATTTGCTCCCTGAGTGATGGGAAGTTTCCTCACTTTCCTCATCTGTAAAAGGAGGAGGTCAGGAATAGAGATCCTCTGGGGTCCCTTCTTCAGCTCTAGAGCCATGATCCTATAAGCCCCATGAAATGCAGAGCCTGCTCACTAAATCCTTTGGCCTATGAAACTCTTCACTTCAGATTTCTTCTTGTTCCATTGGTTTTCAGTAATATACAATTCTTTGTGATCCCATGTGGGGTTTTCTTGATAGAAATAGTGAGTAGTTTGGCCATTTCCTTCACTAACTTATTTGACAGATGAGGAAATCAATGCAGACAGGGTTAAATGGCTTACCCAAGATCACACAGCTCTAAGGCTGCATTTGAACTCAGGAAGATGAGTCTTCCTGACTGCAGACCTAGTGCTCTATCCACCATACCATCTAGTAGCCTTTCCCAACCTTGCCCAAGGTCAAATAGCTAAAAATCAGCAAAACCTAAATTTGAACTTGAGTCTCTTGATTCATTAAGCTACAAGGTTGGACCAGATATCCTCAGATAATCTAACTCTGAGATTCAGTGCTTCTGAATGTTTCCAAGTTTCCCTTGACTCTGTGAGTACCTCATTTGAGGTCTTATGTGGAAAGGGGGAGATGTTGGGATTGGATCTCCGGGCTCAAGAAGGAAGATTTGGGGAAAGTTTGGTAAAGAGGGGCTCAAGCTAGGTCATGGGTACAAGGGGTGAGTCAGGGGTAGTCTCTTTGTGCCAGCCACTGGCTTGGAGAAGAGATTCCTGGGATGAAGAAGGGGGATAGAGAGAGAGCTATGAGCCTGGTACTGATATACAATGTAAGCCAAGCTAAAGGGGAGTCGATTAATACTTCTTGGTAGCTCAGGTACCATCCTCTAATTCTTCCCTTGCCTTCTGATTAATGTCTGAAACACCATTTTCAGAGGACAGTTGGTGACTGGGTAAGAGATCACAAGTTTTGCTCATAGTAGCTGCTTGTTAAATCATTCTTCAAAACAGCAATAATTCAAGTTAATAGTGGTCCTCACATAGTAGGTGTCTTTATTGTGTTCATGGTGACCCTTTAGGGGTTCTTAAAATATTTGTCCAATGAACGTACTTACACATTATTTCTCACATGCCTGCCTTTCTGTCTACTCGCCTAGTACAGGCTCTTAGCACTTCACCACTATTGCATATCCTTCATTAAGCTACTCATTGGCATTTCCTTTAATATGAGTCTGATCATGTCATCTCACTCACACCCCTTACACCACAAACTGCAGTGGCTCCCTATTACCTCCAGGATCACATATGTCCTTTGTCAGACTTCAAAACCTTTACAATTTCCAGTCTTCTTTACACATTATAATCCAGTTACACAGACCTCTTTGTTCTTCTTGCATGTCACTACATAGCTCACCTCCAGGCATTTACTGCGTCCCCCTCCTCATCTCTACCTGTAGAACCCCTAATTTCTTTTAAAACTCACATCAAGTAGGAAACTTTTCCTGGTCCTCGACTCAATCCCATCTCTCTCCTCCTCTGTTATTAGAAGAGGGAAAGCAAGACAAAGAAGGAATAGGGGAGAAAAGAGGGAGGAGGAGGAGGGTAAAGAGAGGAGAAGAAAAGGAGGGAGAGAGAGGGAAGGAGAGGAAGAGAGACAGACAGAGCAAGAGGAAGACAGGATGGAGAGAGACACAGGGAGATAGAGCAAGAGAAAGGGGGAGAGAGAGAGAAAAAGAGAGAGAGAGAGAGAGAGAGAGAGAGAGAGAGAGAGAGAGAGAGAGAGAGAGAAACTAGAAAGGTACAAGAAGAAGAAGAGAGAAAGATCTCTGCCCTTAAGGAGTTTATTACTTAAAAACCTGCCTTACATCCTTACATAATTGAAAAATGAATAAACTATGCTTCCCTTTATTACTTTCTAACTTCCTTCTGTTTTAAGGTTACTATCCATTTCTTTAGTCTGATGTCTACTGTGTATATCTATTTATTTACATGCTGTTCCCCTATTAGATGTAAGTTGCTTAAGGGCAGAAAGGGTCTTCTTTTTTAGCACATTAAAACCTAGTAATAAATCCCTCCTCACATCCTCCTCTAAGTTTCCCTGGCTTCCTTTAAGACTCAGTCCAGGGGCAGCTAGGTGGCGCAGTGGATAGAGCAACAGCCCTGGAGTCAGAGAGACCTGAGTTCAAATGTGACCTCAACCACTTAATAATTACCTAGTTATGTGACCTTGGACAAGTCACTTAACCCCATTGGCTTGCAAAAAAAAGGACAATATATGTCTATGGCACTATTTGAGCCTTCTCTTTGAGATTATCCCCCATCCACTCTGTATTTGTGTAATTAATTTATATTGTGTCTCACCGCCTTGGAATGTGAGTTTCTTGAGAGCATGATTCTTACTTCTTGCTTTATCCCCCACACCTTGACTCAGTTCCCAAACCATGGGGAGGGTGGGGCAGAGGGGCACAGGAGAGAGGGAGTTGTTTAAGAATGATTCTTTGACTGAATTCAGTAAACACTTACTAAACACCTGTTATATGCAAAGCCCCATTGACAGATGCAGGTGTACTCAGATAAAATTAAAACAATCCTCAATCTCAAGGAACTTACATTCTACTGATGAGACAGCACAGTTATTGAAATAAATGAATGTAGAATGTGCTCAGTAAGATCAGCTAACATTGATATAATGCTCTTTCAGTCAGTCAACAATTTAAAATTTTTAATGAAGATAAAATTTTATTAATTAAAATAATTTGTTTTATTTATTTAATTTTTAATTTATGGAATGAAACAAGCATTTCCATAACACTGTATAATTTTTTTAAATGATTGCACATGAAACTGCAAACCTATTACATCCAACTTGCTATTCTTTTTAAATATTCCTCATTTCTTCCTATCTCCCAGTCCAAAATTGTATGCAGTATACCACCTATCAGCTTTGTAGTAATACAATATAATATTGAAAAGGGACATCTGGTATTAATTGGGCAAAGGAGAGAGAGGAAGGTAAATCAGGAAAAGTCTCCCACTGGATGTGTCCCCCTGAACTGTGCTTTGAAAGAAACTGGGGGAGGTAAGAAGGAGAGCGTTCAGAGTATTGGGTACTCAGGCACAAAGGTGGGAGACAGAAGTTTCTGTCCAGGGAGAGTGTGGAAAGGGAATTCATTCCATATGAATGAATGAATGCTGAATGAATGGACTCTGAGCGAATTAATTAATGTTGAATGGCTGAATTAATGATTATTCAATGAATTATTGAATCACTGATGAATAAATTCATGAGTGACTACTGAATAAATGTTGAACAAATGAATGAATGAATGTTGAATGAACGAACAAATGAACTTTGTGAATTTCCCACCCAGGAATTGGTATCATGGTAGCAAGGAATCATGAACAGAGAACCAGATTGATAGACAGACTACCTTTTCTCTTATTATTGGTACGATCCTAGGCTAGTGTCTTTTGCCTCTCTGGGTCCTAGTTTCCTCACCTGTAAACTGAGGAGTGTTAATTAGATGAGTTCTCAGGTCCCTTTCAGTTCTAATCAAAGGATTCCATGACCTTATATATCTCATTAGCTGAAGTAGCTGAGTCAATTATTAAGGGGCAGAAGAATTTACCAAAGGAAAGACTATTGTAATAATGAGGACTACCTACCAAGAGAAGTAGTGAGCTTTCCTACTCTTTGGATATCTTCAAGCACAGCTTGGGTCAAATTTTGTCAGGTAGACTGTAGGTCCAGTTCTTTGAATAGATAGTGGGACTAGATGACTGCAAAGTACCTTTCAGTTCTCAAATTCTGTGATGTGGGCACCAAAGCAAAGTAGATAACTATTTGACTGAGATCACAAGGATCTGGGTTCAAATTTTTCCTCTAACATTTTTCTAGCTGTGTGACCATGAACCACACAACCTCTCTGAATTTCATTTTTCTCATCCCTAAAATGGGGGTAACACCTGTGATACCTCTCCTCAAAGGAAAAGAAAGTATGAGAAGTAATTTATGAATTTTCACTTACTGCCAGTCCTCATTTCTGGCAACATAAGCTAGGAATGAGAGAGCAGACACCGAGAGAGGGGAGAAAAGGAGGGGGTCAGAATTCCAAGAAGAAAGTACATTCTCTTTCCTTGCACTGGAAAAGGTTGCAGTCAGCTGGCCACAATGGGCAGCCAAACCTTACCACCTCTCCCTCATGCCTGCTCAGGGATGAAAGACTCAAGTTAACATATGCCAGAGCTAATTAAAATTTGTGACTCTCCCTCAATCTCATACAACTTCACTGAGAGGCTAGGAGAAAGGATGCTAGATTGTGAAGCAGAACATGGCAGCTTTGCCACTAACTTGCCCCAAAACCCTGCACTCAGTTTTTTCATTAGTAAATTGGAGTAATGATGCTCATTTCTCCCACTCACATGCCAGATCTTTCTATTAGACAGAAGCAACAGCATGTGACGGACTCAGCAGTCCTTGGTTAGAAGTAAGCAGAGGTGGGTTATAGAGTTTCAATTATGCCATAAACCATTTCTGTGACTATGGACAAGTCATTTACTGTCTATAGACCTGAGTTATCACCTCAATAAAATAAGAGGATTAGACTAAGTGATTAGAAGATTCCTTTAAATTCAAATAGTCCATGTTCCATGGAATTCAGTTCTGTCATCTAGCATCTAAGGATGCTTTCAGCTCTGATATTCTCTGATCTAAGGCTTCTCCCAGTTCTTACATCCTGTGTTCTAAGGTTACTCCCAGTTCTCACATTCACTGTTCTAAGAGCCCTCCCAGCTCTGACATCCCATGTTCCAAGGGTCCTTCCAGTTCTATCATCTATCATCTAAGGATGCCTCCAGCTCTGATATTCTCTGATCTAAGGCTTCTCCCAGCTCTGACATCCTGTGTTCTAAGGACCCTCCCAGCTCTGACATTCTGTGTTCTAAGGGCCTCCAAGCTCTGGCATTTTGTATTCTAAGAATACTTCCAGTTCTCACTTTCACTGTTCTAAGGGCCCTCCCAGCTCTGATATTCTATGATTCCATAAGAGGAAAGTTGGTAAGGGAGCTGGTCTTTCATGCTCAACTCTGCAGGTTTGACTTCTGTCTCCTGCCAAGCTATCTCCTGCCTAATCTCCTGGCTTAAAAAGAAAGAGTATTAGTGAAACAAAACCTCCCATCTATCCACATGCCTTCCATTTCATGCTGCATTTGTCTTTTGCCTGATCTACAGTCACCTCTGTGAAGAAGGGGGTACCTTTCTGTTCAATGATAAACACACTTACACCTGGTTAGAGTCTGCACATCCCTATGATTCTGATCAAGTTTCATCCCTTCCCACCCAATCCATTATTCCCATCTATCTCTACTCCCCCTCCCAAAATCTCAATCAAATCTTTTAACATCTTCCATTGTGCCCTCTGTTTCATAGACAACAGACTTCTCTTCATCCCAAATCTTTTTTTCTTTTTCTACAAATCACTGAAACCCCCAGATGACACACCTTTCCTGACTGCCCTCTCCAAGACTTGTGACTTTTTCACTCATTTCCCCTTGGTTTACTGAATGAGGATGTTTGCTTTATACTGCCCCTTCCTAGATCACTCAGTAACCTCCTTTTCTGAGGTTAATTGCAATCCATATCTACTGCCTAATCAAAATCCTTGTAACTCTTATCTCAAGACCTCCAGGTCACTCCCCTTCCTTCCTTAAAGAATTACCTGGCTCACAGCTTTTCTTTCCTCCCTGAACTTCTGTCTTCATACTAAGAGGACTTCTTCCTCAAGAGCCCTAACCACTGAATTCTTCAACCTACTCACTTCCTATCACCTCACCTTAGCCAGACAGAAAAATGACCATTGCCTTATCTTGCCATCATCCTCAAAGGCATTACCTCCATGTTCAAGAGTTCTGAAAACCTTTTATTGACCATAATTGACCATCTCTCCTTCTATCTTCCTTACTAAATCCTACTCTTTGTCCATTCCATGCTCTCCAATCCTTTGACTCTTTAGCTTTCTCCCAGATCATCATTCTGCACTACCCACTCTTTCCTCTTTACCCTATTTTGACCCCTTGGGTGCACATGTTCAGCTCTACACTGTCCTCTTCTTTTGAGTCCCAGAGAACAATCAGCAATATAAGTTCCAATATATCTCTGATTGTGCCCTTCCAGGACTCAACTTTGGTTTATTCCTACAACCAACCACCTTCACTCCTCACATGTACCACCTCTTTTCTCTTCTTCATCATTTCCTATCACTCAGATGCCTTCTGCCATTATCTCCTCCTTTAAAAAATGGCCTTATTCTTTACCATGCAAGTCATTCCATGATTTATCATTTACTTTCAACCTCTTCCTGTCCATTAGATCCTTCCCTAATGCCTACAAACGTACCTTTATCTTCCCATCTTCAAAAACCCTTTCTTGATTTTTCCATCTGCTATCATTTTTATCTCTTCTGCTCTTTGTACTAAATTTTTTAAAAGGTGGTTTTTTAATAGGTGGTTCCACTTTCCACTTCCTTTTCTTATGCTTCACCCTCTTCTTATCCTCTAACAATCTAACAAATGACTTTGTGATTCCATCAAATATGACTTTCTACAAAGTTATCATTGATTTTTTTAAATTTCAAATTCAATGGCATTTTCTAAATCTTTATTCTCCCTGACCTATCTAAAGCCTTTGACATTATTGACTTCTCTGTCTTCCTCAATATTCTCTTCTATCTGGGTTTTCAGGACACCAATCTCTTCTGGTTCTCCTCCTACCTGTCTGATCATGCCTCCTCTGTCTTTTTTGCTGGATTCTCACCTAGGTTTACTCCCTCTAATCATAGGTGTCCCTCAGAGTTCTGTTCCTGAGTCATTTTCTCTTCTCTTTCTTACTTGATGATCTTCTTAGTTCCTGCAGATTTAATTATTTCCTCTATGCTGATGATTCTCAAATCTACATGTGCTGCCCTAAGCTCTCTGATGAAATCTAATATTGCATCTCTGTCTTTCAGGTATCTCAAACTGGATTTTCATTAGACATCTTTAACTCAATATGGCCAAAGTGAACTTATTATCTTTCCCCTTAAACCTCCCCACTTCCCAACTGCCCTATTACTGTTAAGAGAAACACAATCTTCCCAGGCCCCAATTCATTAACTCTCAATCCCTATAGCCAATCTGTTATTTCACCTTTGAAATATCTCTTGAATATTTTTCCTTCTCTTCTATGTTACTACTACCACTCTAATGCAGACCTTCATCACCTGAGTCCTGGACTATTGAAATAAACTATTGGTGGTAGCTTTGCTTTCCTCAAGTCTCTCTCCTTACTCCAATTGTTCCTCTATTCAGTCAGCAAAGTAATTTTCCTAAAATGTAGGACCGATCCTGTCACTCCCCTACTCAATAAATTCTAGTAGTTCTCTGTCATCTCTAGGATCAAATACAATAATTTGTTTGATGTCCAACCCCAACCCCAAAGTACACCTTTATAGTCTTCTTATAACTTATTCCCTATCACAAAACCTTCAATCCATGAAAAGTGACCTCCTTGTTGTTCCAGGAACAAGACACTCCATCTTTCAGTTCTGGGCATTTTCCATGCCTGGAATGCTCTTCTTCCTCAAATCATCCTCTTGGTCTCTTTGGCTGCCTTCAAGTTTTATCTAGAGTCCCATCTTCTACAGGAAGCATTTTCCAACTCCTCTTAATTCTAGTGCCTTTCTTTCTCTTCCTTCCTATCTAGTCTGTTTGTAACTTGTTTGTACATAGATTTACCTGTTGTCTCCCCATATATTGTGAGCTCCTTGAGGGCAGGGATAATCATTTATATATTTTTGTAATCCTAGGTTGAGTGCTTAGTACATAGTTTAGGAGTTTAATATTTATTGACTGATAAACTGTCCATAAATCTACCTTCTAGGATTGTTATTAGGTACAGATGCAACAATGGATGTTAAAATGTTTTGTAAAAACTGGATAACACTCTAGTGTGCAACTAATTTAATTTGGGAACCACATTAAGAGAGACAGAGCTTCCAAGAATAAGTAGCTGGTGGCCCTGCTGTCTTCTACTTTGATTAGACCATATGCAAAGGATGTTGATAAGCTACAAAGAGTCCAGGAGGGCAACATTAGGAGGATCAGGTGAAGGGATCTGGCATTTTCAGCTTGGAAATGACTTGGGGCCAGGGGTTAGACTTCCTCTTCTTGGCTCCTGAAAGCATACCTAGGAATGGTGGTGGACAAGAAAGGGCAAAAGATTTTAGACATGATACAATAACAAAACTTCCCAACATTCAGAATTGTCCCTTGGGTATAGGAGGACTTACCTACTTACCTGGTCTCAAAAAAAATCAACAAAAACAAACAAAAATCTCAGAGTTGTTCTAAAACAAATAGACTATGTCAGAAGGCAGGTGTTTCCCCTCAGTGAGTGTCTTCAAGGGCAAAGAACAACTTTTTGAATGTGATACCAAGGTGATTATGTACAGATTGGACAACTGATGAGATCCCTCCAATCTATAGTTCTGTGGTGCTATGATTAGATGGTTTGGGGCAGGGAGGCCATAGAAATTTATGAAGATGATTTTTTTAAATGTGGAAAATTATTAGAGATTACTATTATTCTTTTTCTTTTGATACCAAATGTAAAGAGTTTTTAATTTTTTTAATTAAGGAAGGGGAGTTGGAATATTCATTGACCCCCATTACTATTTCTAGGGACTGATATTTTAATTACTATGTGCCACTGCTACTTCTCTTTCTGTGTCTTTCTCTGACTCTGTCTCTCTGTCTCTTTCTCTCTCCCTCTATCCTTCCCTCCCCTCTCTCTGAACCTGTCTTTATCTCTTCTCCTTCCTTCCTTCCTTCCTTCCTTCCTTCCTTCCTTCCCTCTCTCCTTCTTCTTCTTCTTCTTCTTCCTCTCTCTCTCTCTCTCTCTCTCTCTCTCCCTCTTTCCTTACCTCCCTCCCTTGAGAAAGACAGACAGACAGAAGGAGAGGGAGAGGGAGAGGGAGAGGGAGAGGGAGAGGGAGAGGGACAGACACAGACACAGACACAGAGACAGAGACAGAGACAGAGACAGAGACAGAGACAGAGACAGAGAATATGGATACCAGAGGAATCTTTGTGGGGACAAAAAAAGAAACAAGAGGGAAGGTCAATTCTGGTCATGGATACTTCTGATTATGGCTTTTCATAATAATAATCATAGTTTTACCATTCAAAAGACTTCCTTTATGCTATTCTTATAAGGTATATAATGCAGATTATTATTTCCAAGTTTCAGTTGAGAAATTTGAGAAAAGAGATGAGGAGTTTTCACAGTTACAGTAAGAACCTTCTGATACCAAATCTAGGGATCTTTCTAATTAGAGAATTATGGAGTTAGTTAGAATAAGAGGTGATCAGAAGAGGAGGGCCCTTCAAAAAAAGGGGCCTTAGAATTGGGTAATTTATAACACAGGATATTTGAGCTTGGGAAGACCCTTAGAACCCAGAATGTCAGAGTTGAGAGGGTCCTTAGAACACAGAATGTCAGAGCTGGGGGTGGAGGGGACCTTAGAATAAAGAATGTAATATTGGGAGGGACCTTAAAACACAGAATGTCAGAGCTGAGAGAACCCTTAGAACAGAGAATGCCAAACCTGGGGGGAGTGGAGGGGACTTAAGAATAAAGAATTCAGAGCTGGGAGGGTTCTTAAACATAGAATATCAGACCTGGAATTGTCCATAGAATATAAAATGTGAGAACAGGGTGGAACCTTGGAATACAGGACACAGAACTGAAAGGAACCTTAGAACTCAGAATGTCAGAACTGGTGGCGGTAGGGATCTTAAAATAAAGAATGGCAAAGCTGGGAGGGCACTTAAAACAGAATGTCAGTACTAGCTGGTAGGGTTCTGAGAACACAAGATGTCAGATCTGGAAGGGGTCTTAAAATACAGATTGTTAGAACTGGAAGGGACTTTAGATAAACTCCTCATTTAATGCATTAAGACACTGGGAGCCATAGAGCAGAAGAGACTTGTCCAAGCAAGATACCAAATTAGTGTACTCGGAGATGGGATCTCCTTTCGTTAATATAATCAAACACAGGAGCAGGTATGGGGCCACAGAAGAGTTCAACTGCTTCTAGTCCCCACCTCCAAACTATTTATTCATCTTGTAAGAGTGGCTGCTTCCCAAAGGCCTCTGGGCGAAGATCAGAATTCAAGAACGACTATAATTTCATGCCTATAACACGCTCCTTATATGGTAGGAAAAGACATTTGGAAGCCTCAAGGGTGACACAGAAGGGTGTGTGCTGTACACAGTCATTAAAATGTTTTTAGCCAAGACTGCAGATAATCTTTAAGCCAATTTGGAAGCTGTTTGCTCTCTCTTGCATGTACATTATACATGCTTCTAGCAGGGTTATGAAACCAGTTCTTAGGGCTACAGGTTATGGAAGGGATGCATGTCATAGGAGAGAATATTACAAAGTTAAATTCTGAGGGTGAGACTTCCCAAAGAAAAAGGAAGGCTTGTTTATACCCTAACAGCCTCCCTTGACTAAACTCAGAGAATCATAGAATATAAAGGTGAAAGCAACTTTAGACCATCACATGTGAGAGCCAGAAGAGATCTTAGAACATAGACTGTCAGAGCTTGGGGGGACTTTAGAACTTGGAATGTCAGAGTTGGAAGAAAACTTGGAATATAGAACATCAGAACTTAAAGGAACTTTTAAAAACAGATGGTCAGAGCTTAGAGGGACTTTGGAATATGGAATGTCAAAGGTTGGAAGTACTTTAGATCATGGAACATCAAAGCTAAGAGGGACTTTAGAACATAGAATGTCAGAGTTGAAGGAACCTTGTCACTCTAACCTTGTTAGAGCTGGAAGGCATCTTAGAACATAAGACCATGAAGAAGAAAAATCATAAAGAATTATAGAAGATTAAGGTGGACAATCCCTTAGATGACTGAATGCAGAGCTGAGAGGGACCTTAGAGCTTGGAAGGTCAGGACCATAGGGGTCTTTAGAAATCAGTTCAATCCCTCCTTTTAGAGATGCAGATAATGAAAACAGTCCATTCCACTCAACACTCTCAATTGTTCTCTTTGAGTCCTCAATGTTCTATGTGTATGTCTGCGCCTCTCTCTTTTCTTGCAGTTGCTCATTGACTGCTTCTTTTCATTCCTAAGGAAAATAAAGAGAATAAAGAGAAAGGCCAAGAGTAAAGAAAAGACCAAGCTGGACTCCAGTAGCCAGCTCATATTTAATCTAAATAAGCATTGGAAAATCATTGTCATCAGCTAGCCTTGGCTCCTCAGTCTAATGCTTGTGAAATTAATTGTTTGAACCCAAATCTAAAAGTTTATATTTATCTCTGATAAGTTGCAACTCATTTGATGCATCCCAATATAGTGCATTGGAATGAGAATCATTTTGAGTTTAAGGAATCCATTTCAAGTCTCACCTCCAATGCTGACTTTTTTTGTATGACCTTGGATACAGAACTTCACCTTCCTTGGCCTCAGTTTACTCTTCTATAAAATTAGGGGAATGGATTGCCTTCTGAGGTCCTCTACAGCTCTCAAGTTATGACTTTATTGTAATCTTATGATTTTAGCCTAAGGAAGTGTTTTTGGATGTTGGCTGTCTTCCCATCTGTTATGTATCACTCTCAGCTTGGTGTCATCTATAAATTTGATAAGCAGTCAACCTTTGCCCTTATCAATTAAAGTGCCAAACATCATAAAGCCAAGGGCCCTAGAGCACTTTCACCTATTCCTTCACTTCTTATCTACCCAGGATGCTTAACATTCAGCTGTTCTGAATCTACTGAGCTATTTTATCATTGGGCTCCAGCTAGAAAGTCATCCTCTATCTCTGTCTCTGTCTCTTTCTGTGTATGTATGTATGTGTGTATGTATGTATGTGTGTGTATATGTGTATGTGTATACAGTGTGTGTATGAAAGGGAAAGAGGGTGGGGGAAAGACAGAGAGAGTCAGAGAGATAGAAAGACAGAGGGGGAAGATTTTTTAAATGTTTCCTAGATTACAGGCCCATTGTAAAGCAATCAAGACAAAAATACAAACAAGTAAGGCATGATCTGCCCTCAAGAAGCTTATATTACAAAGGAAATGGAGCTAGAAAGTGTGGTTGGCATTATTTGGAACTAGCAGCTGAGAAGTGAGGCCATCTATTTGCCCTGAAATTGAGATCCAGAAAGGTCATAACTTGCCCCCACCACTCATCTGATAGATGGCACAGACTTTCTAGGATTATTCTCTTTTCTGAGTATACCTTCTGTCTCCTACTAGACTATCACCTCTGTATAGTGTAATCCTGACCAACCTTGGCATAAGGCTCGGCATGCTGTAGGCATGCATAGATGGGGCATAAGTGTCATTTGGTAGAAACAGTACTATGCATAGAAAAGATGACCAGTGTTCATTCAGACACTGGCTGTTTTCCAACTAGCTAATATGACCTTGGGCAAGTCATTGCCCCCTGTGTTGTAGGAGGTGGCACCTGAACTGTGCCTTTCCAAGAGCTAGGGATTCCAAAGGGAAGAGGGAGAGCAATTCAGGCAAGGGGGAAATGACTCTCATGGATGTCCCAGCAAGTTAGTGGCAGAGTTAGAAAGGTCTACTGACTCTTCATTCCATCCTCTCTCTACCCATCCAGGCTGGGTTATCTGTCATCATTATGATGCTGTTAGAACTCACTCATCTACCATCTTTTGTCTTGAGTAGGGGGTTTAATTTGTTATATAGTACCTTCAAAAAACTGGTCAGCCCAAGCAGTTCTATGAGTTCTCTTTAAGAAATAAATGAATAGGGAGGCTAGGTGGCGCAGTGGATAGAGCACCATCCCTGGAGTCAGGAGTACCTGAGTTCAAATCCGGCCTCAGACACTTAATAATTACCTAGCTGTGTGACCTTGGGCAAGCCACTTAATCCCATTGCCTTGCAAAAATCTAAAAAAAAAAATTAAATGAATGAATGAATGCGTGAAGAGAAATAGCATTTCTACAAGGACCGGAGTTTCCCCACCACTCCGCCTCAATCACTGGAGGTGGGAAAGGCAGAGAGATATAGCCCCTCTCCCTGTCCATTCCCAAATAGTTGAAGAACCAGGACCTAGAGCCATTGATGTCAGTCTGCAATAAGGAACATGGCATCATTCCTTCTCCCTGGGGTCTGCGTGGGCTGGGCTTTATTAATAAATTGATTTTTCAAAATTAAAGCTCATAATTAAGCTGCTGGGGAGCAGCAGGGAGTCCAGGTTGGAGCTGTTGGGAAGTCATTAGCTATCCAAACCCCTTCAGCAAACCCAATCTCTCTATCAGCTTCACGGTCAAATATGCCATGCTTTACCACCCCCCCATCCCATGCCAGACTGTTTCTCCCCCCACCCCTCCAATTGGTCTCCCATCTAACTTGCTGCCAGCAGATGAAAAATGACAACCAAATCCCACAGCATCACAGAATTTCAGAACTGGAAGGGATTCTGGATCATTGAGTTTAACTTATACCTGAACTGGCATCATAACCATAAAGTATCCAGCCAGCCTCTGTTTCAAAGTCCCCGATGGGGAGCTCACTACCTCCCAAAAATGGAACCTGCCTCTTTCAGTTAGCTCAAAAAGAAAAATGAATTACATCTCCCTGTTATTTGTGTCCAGGTCATAATGTCATAGGATTGACTCTGGGAGTGACCCATGAGTCCAATATCCTCAGGATCACGTTTCTAATTAGTATCTGTGGCAGCATTTGAACTTAGGTCTATCCTGACTCTGGGTCAATGTTCTATAGTCTGTTCCACCTGGCTGCCCTTAAAGTTTTCCTTCAGAGGCCAAACAGAGCAAATCAAATGCCCCTTTTACACATGCAGGCCTTAAAATAATTGAAATTGTTCCCTATCTTCTCTGGTCCAGTTTCCACATCTCTATTTCTTCCAACTTATCCTCCAATGGAATGATCTCTGAGTCCTTCACCATCCTTATTGCTTTCCTATGACTAATTTCCAAATTACTGAAGTCCTTCCCAAAATATGGCATCCAGAATGGAATATAATATTCTAAATGTGGTCCACCCAGGCTAGGGGATCAATAGAAACATGCTCTGCCCTTTAGCAATAGCTTCTCTATTGTCAACTTGGTACCTCCTGGGTCCCAACCATCAGTTTTCAACTTAATTCTTCACCTGAGGGAATGTCCTAAACTCCACTGTCCTCATTCAGTTGGCACCTTCTTACTCCATTGGCACTGCTGCCCAACCAGCATATTCACCCAAATATCAATCAGCTAATTAATTGAGCTTGACCTGAAGTCAGGAAAACATATTGTCTTGAGTTCAAATCCAGCCTTAGACACTAATTACCTGTGTGACTCTGGGCAAATCATTTGACCATTCTTACCTCAGTTTCTTCATCTGGAAAAGTATCTAGAAAAGAAAATGGAAATTCATTTCAGTATCTTTGCCAAGGAAATTGCCAATGGCCTCACAGAGTTGGATCCAATTGAATCAACTCATACATTCAGAAAATAGAAGGAAGGTAATATTAGAGGGATTGTAGAGTTGTAAGGAGACTGAGAAAGATCTGCAGAAGATGGGTCTTTAGCTGAGTTTTGAAGGATACCATGGAAGCCAGGAGACAGAGATGACAAGAATGAGTATGTCTACCATGGGGCACATTCAGTGAAAAGGTACCAAGGGGGGATGTGAAGTGTCTGGCCTGTATAGACAGGATTAAGGTATAAGAAGAATGGGAAGGTGAGAAGGCAGCAAGTTGTGTAGAGCCTTAAATACCCAAAGAGGACTCAAAATTTTATTCTGGGGATGATAGAGAATGACTGGAATTTATTGAGTTGATGATGTGATGATCAGACCTTCAAATTAGGGAAATCACTCAGGCAGCTGATTGGAGAATAGTCTGGAGTACAGAAAGAAGGGGTTCAGGTCACTGAACCAGCAGATTGTTATAGTAGTGCTGGATTGGAGAGATGAGGGCCTGGTGAAGACCCCCCCCACACACACACAAAGAATTTCTGCAGTAAAAAAGGAACATATATTCTTCCATTAGTCCAACAGGGGTCTAGGCACAAGCTTCTAGGCACAATGGGCATCTCAAGCAAGACTATCAACCAGACTGTTAAAAAAAAAAAAAGCAGTGGATTGAAAGTATTGGGTTCAAATCCAGCCTCAGCTTCATGCTACCTGTGGAACCGCAGTCAATTTTCTGGGGATGTTTCTTCATCTGTAAAATGGGGATAATAATTCCTAATATGTTTCCCACACAGTGTTGTTGTGAAGATCTTCTGATATACTGGACAGAAAAAACACCACACAGAGAGTTAGATGGGCATGAGGATGCCCGGGTTCAAGTCCCAGTTTCCAGTGTGATCTTAAATGGGTTGATTTTCATAATCTACAGCTTCAGGCAGCTAGGTGGCCCAATAGATAGAGCACTGGCCCTGGAGTCAGGAAAACCTGAGTTCAAATTCAGACTCAGATATTTGATAATTACCTAGCTGTGTGACCTTGGACAAGTCATTTAACCCCATTGTCTTGCAAAAACAAAAACAAAACATAATCTACAGCCTCAATTTCCTTGCATAAAATGGGGAAGCAAAACTCCAAACCATAGATACAGTAGTCACTCAGTAGCATTTATCAAAGAACTTGTGACAGATTAAAAAAACACCAACTCAATGTATGTATGAAAAAATGTTTATTAAGAGCTAAATCTGTACTAACCACTGGGGCCACAAATGCCCTCAGGAAACTTACATTCCAATAGCACACTGTAGCCAGAGAGAACTTTTATTTTAATTTAGAAAGTTACACAGATGGTAAGTGAATCCATGGAGGACTAGATTGAACACCCTTCCCTGGAACAACAAAAATGAGTTGATTAAGGTTCCAAAAATGGAAAAGAAGGGGAAGAAAAGATGCAAAACAACAGGACAGCAACTGATGAGAAAATGGGGAAGGATATGAACCTGAGGCAGTTGGGAGCAGGGATGGCCAACTAACTTCCAGGCATGAAAAGATTAAATCTCCCAGGGTTTGGTTTCTGGTCTGAGGGATGGAAGATGAGACATGAAATAGGGGGAAAGGCCAGAATTAAAAGCGAGTTGTGGAGTTGTGAAGGACCTTAATGGGGATCCAAGCTACCCCCACACTGGAAAAAGAAGGCTTTTTTATAACAGACTAGAAAATGGTCAGCCAACCATGGCTTAAATCCTGTGGGAAGGAGAGATCCCCATCCTGTGTTCTAAGGACCCTCCCAAATCTGACATTCCATGTTCTAAGGACCCTCCCAACTCTGACATCCTGTGTTCTAAGGACCCTCCTTGTCTGACATTCCACATTCTAAGGTCCCTCCTAGCTCTGATATTCTCTATTCTTGCAAAGTCTAAATCCAGTGAATTCTTTAAAGCTCCAGTTTAGTCTTCCCTCCAAAATCATGAGTTCCCTTTGCCTCTCCCCTCTTCCAATCTCTCCTCCTCCTCTTTTTCTATCCTCCCCACCCCAGATCCTGGCTGGATTTTTTCCCCTCCTTACACAACAAACTGCCAGTAGATGTATGGCTCAGCATGTGAATTAGCCCTGGAGCACCTATTAAAACCTCTCCTAGGTACTGCTTCTTGTTCAATTTTGCAGCTCTAAAAATACAAACTTAGGTAATGAAGTAAGAGACCCTGCTGGGAAAGTCATCCCCAGCAGCCAAGGATGGGCCCAAGGACTCTGAGCACTGACAGGGGCAAAGGCAGCTGGGCAGTTTTGTGACTCTGTGGGCCTGAGCATCGTGCCAATGCTACCAGAGAAAGGCAAAGATGGCCAAGAACAGTCAGGCAACAAAGAGGAATTGGTGCCAGAATTTAAAAAGCAGCCTGAGACGTGGAGGGCCATGCTCGGCTCTTGAGCATCCTGGAGGATTCTCATCATGTAGGTTCATAGATTTATATATATTTATTTATAAGTCCTTGATTTCCAGAGGTCCACTTTTGAGTTAGAGGAAACTGAGGCACGGAGAGGGTGAGTGATTTGCCCAAACAAGTCATACAGATATTAATATGTAGAGGCTGCTGGGTGGCATAGTGATTAGAAGGCCAAGTCTGATGTCCATCCACTACCTTGCCTGGTGGCCCCAACACCAGGGTCATCTCACTCTTTCCACTTCATTCTACTCTTCCTCAGATTCTCCATGCTCGAACCAAACCTATTCCTTATTATTCCTCAGATATCTCTTTCTATCTCCTAGTTCCGTGATGTGCACTGCTTCCCTCCATGTCTGGAAATCACTCCCTCCTCACTTCCACCTTGTAAAATCCTTCCTTTAGAGGCAGTTGGGTGGTCTAGTGTTGTTTAGTCATTTCAGTCACTTCTATAACCCCTTTTGGGGTTTTCTTGGCTGAGATACTGGAATGACTTGCCATTTCCTCCTCCAGCTCATTTTACAGATGAGGAAACTGAGGCAAACAAGGATCAATGACTTGCTCAGGGTCCCACAGCTAGTACCATATTTCCTCCATGTATAAGAAGATCCCATGTATAAGTCACACCTTAATTTTGAAGCCTAAAATTTGAAAAAAAATATATTCATAAAGTTATTGAACTCAACTTTTATTCATCATGAAATTCAAGGACCTTCTGCTCATAGTTTTCAGGCATCTTTTGGGCAAGTCTGGTGCATGGATGCATGCTTAGTCCATTCTGTTTCATGAACCTAAAGCACCAATTGTTCTGGGAAATCAGTCACTTCTTTTTCATCAGCAATTCTTCTTGGCTCCTGCAGAGCCATCTTGGTGGATATAGGAATTCCACTTGCCCTTTGCTCTTCAATCCATCTCTTCAATTCCCTCTCTAACTCAGGTCATTTGGCTGCCTTGCCTCTCATAGCCTTCTTCAGCCGGGGCGTTTTCAGTTGGGTTTCTTCTTCCCATAGCCAGTCTCACATTGTTTTCTCCACTGGAGGAGACTGACGTTCAGCAGCAGGATTACCATTCACTTTTGCAAACTGGATCACTTTGGTCCAGCACTAGATAAACATCTTTTCTGAGCCATTTCTGAGCAAAACATCACCTCATTATACTGGTAACAAATGTGAAACAATGAATGAAAAGACAACAAGCATGAAAAAGCAGGAAATGCAAGGAAAAAATCTATCACCACTGTATAAGATGGTCCCAGGTTTTAGACTCCAAATTTTTCAACAAAAGATGTTTGTTTGTTTTTTTCGGGGTGGCTAGATGGCGCAGTGGATAGAGCATCAGCCCTGGGGTCAGGAGTATCTGAGTTCAAATCCAGTCTCAGACACTTAATAATTACCTAGCTGTGTGGCCTTGGGCAAGCCACTTAACCCCATTTGCCTTGCAAAAACCTAACCAAAAAAAGATTTTTTTTCATGGTGAAATGTGTTAAGTGTCAAAGGCAGGATTTATACTCAGTTCTTCTTGACCCCTTTCACTGCTCCACCCAGCTTCCTAGAGTCAGAATGAATGACCTGAATCCAAATTCTGCTGGACTATCTGTGTGAAGTTATTTCACCTCTGTCTGCCTTGTTTTCCTCATCTTTAAAATGGGATAATAAGTAGCCCTACTTCCAAGGAATGTTGTGAAGTTCAAATGAGATATGTGCCTACACATAGACAATGCTATGTGAAAGTTTATTCCTTCCTTCCCCCTTCCTTCAAACTCAATTCAATTAGCTTTGTACCCTCTACTCATCTCTTTCTCTCTAAGTTTCTAACACCCTCCCCCAATCTCAGAAATTGCTTTTAACTGTTATATATTTGTACAATATACAAACATACATGTGCACATTTTATAAGCGCATGCATGTTCATATTCATGTATGTTTATATCTGCATATATTGTATATTTGTGGGTTCACACATATATGCCCATGTGTGTGTATCTTGTGTGTGTGAATGTTTATAAACATGTATGTTTATATGAATATTTACTTGTTTATGAAATTGTTTACCTGGAATATAATGGAATCTTCTTGTCTGGGATGGTCTCATTGTTGTTCCTGAGGTCGAGCATGGGGGTAATGGGAAGCCAAAGGAGTTTACTCCATGATCAGACCTGGGCTTTAGGAGAAGCCGGAGGGTTAGCAGCAGGATGTCCAAAGGATGGATTTCACTTTTGTCTTGTGGACCCTCTCATCAATGCTCACTGAATGAATCTGTGAATGATTACTCAGCAGACAGTTGTGTTGGAGGTCCCTTCCAACATATAAATCACATAGTTTGGTGTTATCATCCAACTATCTCTTTTTTACACTGAAGGAAACTGAGACCCAGATAGGGACAGTCATTTACCTAGAATCACCAGTAGTTTCCCAGTAGGAAGACCAGGAATTTGATCCCTGTTTCAGCTCCTTCCTAGCTGTGTAACCCCAGGAAAGTCACTTCACTGAGACATGACTCAGTTTCCTCATCTGTAAAATTGGAATAATAGTAGTACCTTACACACATACACATCCCCAGAGTGGGAAGGGGGAGGATAAAATGAGATGGTTGGGGGGGGGGGGGTTTGTTTTAGATTTTTGCAAGGCAATGGGGTTAAGTGGCTTGCCCAAGGTCACACAGCTAGGTAATTATTACGTGTCTGAGGCTGGATTTGAACCCAGGTATGCCTGACTTCAGGGCCAGTGCTCTATCCACTGTGCCACCTAGCTGCCCCAAAATGAGATGTTTTTAAAGTCCTTTGTAAAACTTAAAGCACTACATAAATGCTAGCTTATATGTTTGCTTTTGGGTTGTTGGACATGTATATGGACATGTGTGTATGTGTGTGTTATTACCTGTTGTGTGTTATTGGACATGTTTTGCGCATGTGTGTTTGTATGGTGTATGGGTTGTGGGTGTGTTTATGTTTCTATATGCAAATATGTTGAATAATTACATATAAAATTATATGTATTTACACATAAATACATGAATATGAATATGAATATACATATAGTAGATGGTTGATAATCTCCTAGAGGAAGACATAAGCAGCTGGGAGAAAAACCTCCTTCAGGTTTATGTTGGAAAATGTTTGAAAATAAAACTAGAGAGGTAGGCGGCTGCCAGATTGTGGAGGGTCTTGAACACCACATTCAGTAGTTTGCTAGCCAGAAATCAGAATAAAGTTGTATGTTGGCCTATGGAAAATGGGACAGGATTGGGCCCAGATTATAAAAGTTGATGGAAACCTGAGAGCAATGTGGTTATCTCCCATTGTTCTCAATTTCTGTCCAAGACAGTAAAATTAACTCTTTATATCAAGAAACCTACAGTGAAATCATAGCTTGTCTCTGGAGTAATGAATGACTGAGAAAGCCCTAATTAGCTATATAACTTTAGGCAAATCATTCCTCCCTCTGGGCCTCAGTTTCCCCATCTTTTGAATAAGGAGTTAGACTGCATGGTCTCTGATATGTCATCCAGCTCTAACACCCTCTGAAATTCTTGGTTCTTTGGGTATTAGAGACTTCATTGAAAGTCTCTGAACTCATGATCTTAGATGAGTTTTAGGAAGACTATCAGGCAGCAAGAATAGGATAAATTGAGGATGGAGAAGTTTCCCTTTATGAGGAATAGAAGGCTGGTCCTAAGGCATTGAAACAGGAGACAGGAGATATGGACTGGATCAGGACTATGTCTTTGGGAATGAAAAGAAGGGGACGACAGAACATAGGATCAGAGCTGGGTCAGACCATAGAAAATAGAACTAAGAATGTCACTGTTGGAGGAGATTTTAGAAATCCCTTGATTTAACCCTTTCATTTTACAGAGGGAGAAACTAAGGTCCAGCAATGTTAAGGTCTCAATGTAGCTAAGGCATAGAGGCATTTCTGGGGATTGTCAAGTACTAACCTGGTAGATGACTTCAAGGAAGGCCATTTCATAAGCCCCAAAAATCACAACAGCTGGTGACATAGAAAACAGGACACAGGAGTGGTATCAGCATCAGTCTAAGCCCCCATGACATCAGTCTGCTTTCATCCTCCCCCAAATCTCTTGCTCACAACAAGAGGGGAGAGACTCAGAAGGGCAGTGGAGACACTTAACCATCTGGATGGTTAGGCCATCTCCAAGCCCAAGAGGGAGCACTGGACCAGTGACCCAGGCCCCAGAACTGTAGGGGCCCCCTTAACAAGGGGCCTGGGATGGCAGCAGGATAGGCTGCCAAGGATCCCTGCCATCTTAGGTTACCATCACAGAACCAAGCCTGGGAGTAGAGGCCAGATGTTTTATAACCTTTCTGGAACATTCTGGAAAAGCAGACTAAGAGAAAATAATCATATCCCTGATAAAACTCAAACACTGTTCCCAGGAAGAATTTTTGAAATTTCTATACTACATGAGACACCAGAGGGTCACAGGCCAGTAGGACAACAGATCTCACTTCTTTGGATCCTTTCCCATACTGAGGCATTATTCTATTAGTCTCTGTAGCAGAGTGGTGAGGGGAGGGGATCATGGGACTAACTGGGTCTCAGTTCCTAGATACAGTCCCAGTCTTAAGAACCCACCTCAAGGTATCCTTGACCTTATCAGAAATTTTAGATTTAGCCTGAAAAAAGATATTTTTCTGATTTTTTTTTATGCTGATTGTCATACTTAAGCCCTGACCATGTATCTCATACTATTTTAGAACTGGAAGGACCCTTTAGAAATGTAAATTGTCAGATCTAGGAAAAATTTCAGGGCATGGAATGTCTAGTTGGGAGGGACCTGAGGAACACAGAATGAGCTGGAAAGACTTTTAGAACACAGGGTATCAGAGCTGGGAGAACCCCTTGAATATAAGATATCAGAGCTTGGAGGAGCCTTAGAACATTGGATGGGAGAACTCTTAGAACATGGATTATTAGATCTGGGAATGGTCTTGGAGATCATATTTCAACATAATTAGTTTCCCATGCAATCCGATGTATTTTATCTTATACACTTAAGAGGACTATTCTGCAAAGGAGTCCATAGGCTTTGCCAGACCTTGCCAAAGACATCCATGACATACAGAAAAGGGTTAAGAACCCCTGATTTTAGTTCAGATTATTCACATAACAGAAGAAGTTGAGACTCAGTGAAAGCATCTCAACTGAACATGGCAAGTTAGATAGTGTAAGAGCAAAGACTAGAACCAGTTCACTTGCCTCCCAGCATGGTCTCCTTTCACCTTCCCAGGGCATCCTTGCCCACTGTGCCATCTCTTTCAGATAAGACAGAGGCTGTTGCTGCCTCAGGAGATAACCAAGAAGCCACAGCCTGGCCGCCTGCCCCTGACAGATTGACCGTTTCCATTTTCTGTTCTCCCTCCCAGCCTCCGAGTTCATCTAGGGCAGGGCTGGCGGTCACATCGTTAAATCTTGACAACTGTTGGGTCAGCTTGGATGCTTTATGCCTCCCTGCCCGCCGCCCAGACCTGAATTTAGTATCTTCGGCAGAAGGCAAAGTTTCCCTCCCCGGGACAGGCCCCTTAATTACCAGTGATATGTGGCTGGTTCAGTCCTTTATGCCTCTTTCCTGTGATTTAAGAAGTCAGAAGCTGAAAACTGAGGTTACAGGTGCTAACAGCTGCAGCCAGCAACAAAAGGGCAAGGAAGAGGCTGGACTATAGGAGGGCAGGCAGATTGACCATTGGCAGCTAGAAGAGTTCAGGATGCTATCCAGGTTATCTCAAGGGGAGAGCTAGGAAATCTTAGTCAGCTGAATGTCAGGCTAAAAAGGGTGGTTGATTCCCCATCCATTTAGAAAATGAAGAAATTGGAACCGATGAAGTTTAAAGTCCTTTCCAATTTTCTTTTTGGTTTGTTTGTTTTGATTGATCTTTTATTTTATTTTTCCAGTAACATGTTATGAAAGTTTTTCAACATTCATCCACTTGCATATTTATAAGTTACATAATCTTCTTCCACCCTCCCCTCAATGGCAAATAATCTAGTGAACATTATCCAGGGACATTTGTGCCATTTCTAAGATCCTATATTCTGGAGTTTTATGCTTTGATATTGTATGCTCTGAGGATACTCTCAGCTCTGACATTTTATGTTCCAAAGGCCCTTCCAGCTCTGACATCCTGTATTCTAAAGGCCCTCCAGCTCTGACATCCTGTGTTCTAAGGACCCTCCAGACTCTGACATCCTGTATTCTAAGAATTCTCCCAACTCTTGATAGGATTCCCCACTTCTGAAATTCTATGTAGGTCTCTTCTAGTCCTGAACATTTTTTCAGTTTAAGGTCCTGTCCCTTCCAGTTCTGACAGGTTATGTTCCAAAGTCTGTTCAAATTATGCCAAATTAAGTCCTAACTTTTTTTTCCAACATTCTATGTTTTAAGATTGTTTGTTCTAGCATCCCTTCTGATTTTGTCATCCTTTGTTCTAAGATTTTTTTCAGTTCTGATTATGTTCTTTAAAAATAGGTTTTTATTAATTATCTTTATATTGCCTAAATTTCCCCATTTATCATTTCTCATGTACTCTCAGAAAGTCATTCCTTATAACAAAGGATTTTTTTTAAAAAGAAAAAAGTAAGAAAAGATAAGAATCAGCAAAACCAACACATTGAAAACAATGTCATATTATATCCAATGTGTTATACATAATATACATTCCACCCCTAGAGAGGAAGTCAGTGAAAGTGTCTTCTCATATCATTCTTGCATTTTATGTTTGAAATGCTTTCCGAGCTCTGATATACTTTGTTCTAATGACTTTTGGAGTTTGTTTTATAGATGCTCTTTCCATTTACGTTAATGTAGTCGTGTATATTGTTTCCCTGGCTCTGCTGACCCCATTCTGTATAAAGGGCTTTCCATTTCTTCTCTATAGTCATTATGTCCAATATTACTTAAAGAACAATAACAGATCATTACATCCATACATCACAACTTATTTAGCCATTCCCCAGTCATGTCCAAAAAAAACCCCAACAAAAAAAAACAAAAGAGGAGAAAATATGCTTCAATCTGAATTAGTTCTCTCTCTCTCTCTCTCTCTCTCTCTCTCTCTCTCTCTCTCTCTCTCTGTGTGTGTCTGTGTCTCTCTGTTTCTCTCTGTCTCTCTTTCTCTGTCTCTCTTTCTCTGCCTCTCTCTCTCTCTCTCTCTCTCTCTGAAGGAGGGTAGCATGTTTTCTCATGAGTCTTTGGTTGTGGTTGGTCATTGTATTGATCACTTACTAAATCTTTCGAAGTTGCTTTTCTTTACAATTTTGCTGTAAACTATTTTTCTAATTCTGCTTATTCTGCTCTGCATCAGCTCATCTAAATCTTCCTAGGTTTCTCTGAAACTATTACCACAACCTGATGAATCATTCCCTCAATTTATGAACATCACTTCAGTTTCCAATTCTTTACTGCCACAAAAAGAACTTCAATGAATATTTTGGTAATGTGAGTTCATTTCCTCTTTCTCTGATTTCTTTGGGATACAGAACTACTGATAGTATTTTGACTAATGGCTAGACACAGTTTAATATCCTTCAAGTGTCATTCAAAATTGTTTCCAGAATAGTTGGAACAGTTTGCTCTACCAACAATACATTCGTGTACCTTTTTATCCATATCCCTTCCAACACTTGCCATTTTCCTTAATTGTCACCATAGTCAATCTGATGAGTGTCAAATAGTATCTTGGAGTTGTTTTAATTTTAATTTCTCTAATTATTATATATTTATAACATTTTTCATATGGCAATGTATAGTTTGGGTTTCTTTCTATGAAACTGCCTGTTCATATTCTTTGACCATATAGCAATTAGAAAATTGAACTTATTCTTATAAATTTGACTCAGTTCCCTAAATATTTTAGAAATGAGATCTTTATCAGAGGAACTTGCTATAAAGATTTTCCATACAAAGATTTTTCCATATGTATTTGCTTATGCAAAAACTTTTCAATTTCATATAGGTAAAATTATCCATTTTGTCTTCTGTGAATCTATAGATCTCAGAGATAATTTCTTCCATGTTTTGCTAATTTTCTTGTATTGTTATCCCTTATATCTAAATCATGCACTTCTTTTGAGGTTATCTTACTATATGGTGCAAGAGATTGGTCTATAACAAGTTTCTGCCAGACAATTTTCCAATTTTCCAGTGAATTCTTGCCCCTGATAGTTGGGATCTTTGGGTTTATTAAACACTAGGTTATTGTGCTTCATTTGTCAGTCTGCCATTTAAAATCTTAGACCTTCTTTTTCAGTCTAATGTCCTGTTAATTCCCTTCATGAACTCTGTACTTAAATCAGTAGGGGCACAAATACAACACTCCATCTCCCTCTTCTGGGACTTTGTTCAAATGTTCTCCTATGTCTGGAATGTACACCATCTTCACCTCTATTTCACAGAAGACTTAGTTTCATTCAAAGCATAACTCAGGTGCCCCCTCCTGCCTAAGACCTTTCTTGATCTCAATGGCCCCCACTTCTCTTCTTAGCATCCTTTGCATTTTGAAATTACTTTGTGTTAGTTGGAAAATATTTTATGTTTAAAGTCCTGACTTGTCATATTCCTTGTACTTTTTGAAGATAGATATAGTTTCTTCTTGCCTTTGATTGTCTAGTGCCTAGGCAACTGACTGGCACATAGTGGTTATTTTAATGAATTTTGGTCAAATGTAATGGAATTTTTTTTTTTTATTTTAAGACCTCTCTTTATCTTAACACTTCATGTTCTATTATTCTGTAGTATAAGATCTCTTCCAACTTAGATAGTTTTTGTTAGATAGGTCCTTGGTCCCATCAAGCTGGTATTCTATAATTCTGTCTCATCCCATTCCTTCAGACAATGACAAGGAGGAAATGACCCTGTCTGAGATATTGTCCTTCTTTCATCTGGTATGGAAGAGGAGAGTCTGGGAGGAAGGAGGAGAAGACAAATCTCTCCAGAGAAGTAATCTGTGGCCAGATAGTTCACTTCTGGTATCCTGAGGAGAGCTGGCCAATTGTCGTGGAAAGGACTGGTGATTTGCCTTGTGGTTTTTTGGTACTGCATTAATGAAGGACTAATTAATGGTTTTGAATTCAGACGACCTGGGTCAGAATCTCATCTTTGCCACCAGAGCAAGTCCCTTTATCTCTATGGGCCTCAGTTTCCTCAATTGTAAAATGAACAAGTTGGATTATATGATCTCTAAGTTCCCCTTCAGCTCGCCCACTTGGAGCCTGCCATCTTTCATCTTCCTGAAGTCAGAATCTTAATCAAGGAAGGACACAGAAGGTACTATCTTGAAAGGGTGGAGTCCTGTGGGGTGGCAGCTAACACCCTCTCTGATCTAGCCACTAGGTCACCCTACTGCCTTGTAACAGATTTAAGAATATTTTGATAACTGAATTTCAATATAGTTGACTTCTTTTGTAACACTATGCATTTTATTTTTTCCATTTTTAAAACTATATTCTGAGAAGAGATTCCAGGTTTCACCAGACATTGCTAAAGGAGTCCAGGACACAGAAAAATTTAAGAACCCCTGGTTGAAAGTTCTGACAGCTCTGATATTTTGTGTTCTAAGAGTCCTCCCAGTTCTGACATTCTGTGTTTATAAGACCTTCCCAATTCTGATATATTGGATTCTAACAGTCCTCTAGTTGTTATTCTGTGTTCTAAGGGTCCTCCCATCTTTGACATCCTATGTACTAAGGGCCCTCCCGTATCTGACGTTCCATATTCTAAGGACCTTCCCAGCTTTAAAAAGAGTCTAACCTGAGGGGGAGCAAACTCAGGTTTATAGAATGCCTTCAAGAACCCTAATCTTAGGACCAGTGAGACCTTAAGTGAATCACTAGCCTTCTCTGCCAGCCTACAAGTATTCATTAAGTAATTCCAATGCTCCAAACTCTAAGTTAAGAGTCGGGGATACAAAATAGGTCAAAACCATAGAACTCACCTTCTAATGAGGAGGTTGCAACATGCAAGTAATTGTAGAAACATCCAGGATAGCTAGATTATGGTTTTCTTTCTAAATTACAGGAATAATGGCACAGCTAGGTGGTACAGTGGATAGAGCACCGGTCCTGGAATCAGGAGTACCTGAGTTCAAATCCGGCCTCAGATACTTAATAATTACCTAGCTGTGTGGCCTTGGGCAAGCCACTTAACCCCATTGCCTTGCAAAAACCTAAAAAAATAAAATAAAAAGAAATGAGATACAGGAATAATAGCAGTTATGCAACTACTTTGGTGGCGTGGGGAAAAGTCTTCCTGATAAAGAATACAGAATGATGGATTGTTAGTATGAACTGAGTAATGAAGGGCTAGTGAGTGCTGGACCTGGGGTTAGGAAAACTTGAGTTCAAATCCAGACTTAGATACTTCCCAGATATATGACACCAAGCAATGGCTGTCTGCCTCAGTTTCCCCATCTGTAAAATGGAGATAATACCAAAACACATACACACACAAGCACACACAAAATCAAGTGAGAATAATTATAAAGTATTTAGGGAAGCAATCAGTATACCATGAGCTCTATATAAACATTAGCTATTATTAGATAATATTTGTCAAGCCCTTTGCACAACTTAAAGAGCTACATAAATACTAGCTATGATTTTTTTTTTTAGGTTTTTGCAAGGCAATGGGGTTAAGTGGCTTGCCCAAGGCCACACAGCTAGGTAATTATTAAGTTTCTGAGGCCGGATTTGAACTCAGGTACTCCTGACTCCAGGGCCGGTGCTCTATCCACTGTGCCACCTAGCCACCACTTAGCCGCCCCCTAGCTATGATTATTAAAAACAAGTTTTCAGGTTGTAAACCTCTGGCTTAGATCATAGGATGTCTGAGAAGAAAAAAATCGTGTAATTCACTCCATCTATAAAAATCCATGGACAAACATCTCAAAAACCTATGCCTCCTCTACCTTGTCCTCTCTTCATGCTTAAGTCTCTTTACTAAGCTCTTTGGAGGTCCACAGGGGCCACGCAGCTACCCAGATCACTCTTGGACTTGGAGTCGTTTTTGGAACCCAGCCTCTGGGATTTTGGAGGGATGTTGTCAGTTCATTCAACATTCCAGTAAGTGGAGTCAGAAAAGGGCATAAGAAAGGGGGCTTGTAAGACTGGATTTTGTAAAGAATCCTCTTTGGAGAGGCTGCCAAGAAGACAAAGGAAAGAGGAGACCAGACCAGGTGTCCTATAACTCCCCTTGATTGAGATACACTGATGCTCAGCCACCCTCCCATCTTTCACAAGGATCCAGGGTGGGGATGCAAGCATCCTTCACCCATCTGCATCCTTTCATATCAGACTCCTCTTCCTCCACCCTCTGTCCTCTGCTGGGGTTCCATCTCCAAGGATGTCCCAAAAAGCATCAAACCAGGAGACAAGAGACAAGAGATGCTGCTTGTAGTCCAGGCACTGGCTTACCCGCTGGGTCCTGTAACACTACCTGTCAGATTCTCCTGGCTCTAGTCTTTGACTAGAATACACAAATATGATGAGAAGTGGAAAGAAAGAGTCAGGGGGCCTGGGTGCCCAATTTGGCCATTTGCTTGCCTCTTTGTGGCCTTCTTCCCTCCAGTTGATTTGGTATTGAGGTCAGAAGCCATGTCGCAGAAGACATAAAGCTAGAGCCTAGGGGTCCTCCAGTAGCTGCCTCATCTCCTGCCATAGGCCTCTCCCTTCCTAGCCTGATCCTCACCAGCAGGTTGATATGGGGGTACCCTCCACCCAACCCTTTAGTTCTTGAGCTGTAGGCAAAGTACGTCTGTCTTTGCTCCAGGAAAAGATGTATCCATCTACTATTGGTTGTCAAAGCCCTCCCTGGCCACCATTCTGCTCTGGGTCCTGTCTCCCCTTGTCTCATTCTCGTCTATGTATCCTCAACACTTAAAAAGGTGCTTGACACATGGCAAACACTTGAAAATGCTTTAGTCCTTCCTTCCTTCCTTCCTTACTTCCTTCCTTCCTTCCTTCCTTCCTTCATTCATTCATTCATTCTTATGATTTTAGGCAATTAACTTCTGGTGTTTACTCCCCTATAAAATGAGGAGATGAGCTACATGAACTCTAAAATGTCTTCTAGTTCTGACATTCTCTACTTCAAGGACTCTCTTAGCTCTAATTATTCCATGTTCTAAGTGCTCCTCTCAGCTCTGACATTGTGTATTCCAAGGTCCCTTTTAGGTCTGACACCCCATGTTCTAAGGAACCTCCAAGCTCTGACATCTGTATTCTAACAGCCCTCTAGTTCTGCCATTCTATGTTCTAAAGGTTCTCCTACCTCCGACATTCTTATTATTCTTTGTTCTAATGTTCTATATGTTGTTACCTTCTGGCTCTGACACATCTTATTTCTAATATCCATGATTGAATAAGTATCTTTTATTCTGCTCTCTCTGACTAGAGAGACACAGCACATTTCCCTCCTACCCCATGCCTAATCCATCCTGTAATCCTGTAATCCATCCTAATGAGACTATCGTCAAGTAGGTGTCTGTTCAGGGAGTGGAGAAGAAATATTGATGTCTGCCTGCTCTAGAGATCTTTGTGAGCTCATATTGTAGAAATCTGCATGTGTGATCACGAGTACGACTGTGTGGGCACAGGTGCGTGGAAGTGCTTAGTGTGATGCATGTGTGAGACCAGAGCTTCTAGGTCTAGCCTTCTCCCTATTCTATTGTATGAGGCTCGTGGAACTGGGTTGGACAAGAAGCAAAGGATTCTCATTCACATGTAGGCGGGACTGGATGACTCTGAGAGGGCTTTAGTGCATCCTTTCATCAATGAGGAAACTGAGAGCCACCAAGGGTGAGCAGCTCAATCAAAGTCATTTAGATAGTAAATGAGAAGACAGCTTGATACAGTGAAATGGGAGCAGAGCCTGGAGACCTTCCATCTGGTCCAATGGTTCACTACCAACCTGGGTGACCTTGAGCAAATCGCCTAATTCTTGTGGGTCTGCGTCTTCTCTTCTGAGAAATGAAAGTGAGTTAAATGGTCCCTCCCTTTGGAATCCCTTCCAGCTTGGGGTCTTTGAACTTCTGATACAGAAGAGGCAAGATTCAACTCCCATCCTCTGATTCCAGATTGCCACCACACCATAGCAACCCCTTAGTTCATCTTCGTGCGTGTGTGCACACACACACACACACACACACACACACACAAACATGCAACTACTACTACTACTACTACTACTACTACTACTACTACTACTACTACCACCTGAGCAGTAATTTGTACACTTAATAAATGTTGCTTGAAGTTAATGTTGTACATTTAATAGATGTTTCCTGAAGTTAATATTGTTGCAAACATGGGACAGTCCTCAGTCAAAGGTACAATTTCCCTCAAAAGCTCTTTTAAAGATTTGCAACGAGCTTCCCTCAAACATTATCACGAGCATCACTAGTAAAGTGTAATGGGACAGGGTATAGGTGGGAGACACACACACACACACACAATTTGGGGTCAGAGTACCTAGTTCAAGTCTTGCCTCTGTTTCTTATATTTGTTTGACCCTGGGTAAATCCCTTACTTTCTCTAGTTCTTAGTTTTCTCATCTGTAAAATGAGGTGGCAGACTTAGATGGATTTTGAGGTGCTTCTCAGTTCTTAGCCTATGATTCCCTTTCACAGATATGTAAGAGAGAGAATTCAGATGAGCCTCTCAAGATCACATAGCAAAAAATAAAAAAAAACAAAAAATTAAAAAAAAAGATCACATAGCAAGGCAAAGACAGATTTAGAAGATCAGATTTTCTGATGCCAAGTGCTGGTATTTTTCCAGTAGATCCAAGTCCTCCCCTTTAGGCTTCCTTTATCTCTAGGAAAAAGAATTCCTTCCTCAAGTTTCACCCCCCAGCCTCTGGGACAGCCCCTGGTGTCTTCTACAGGAGTCCAGGACCACTCCTACTAAAGAAGAAGTCTCTATCCCCAGAGGCCATGCCTCTACCCTGAGATTGCACACCTGTGTTTCCATAGACCATACCTCTTTCCCCAGACTGAGCACCTGTGTTTCCACAGACCTTGCCTCCTTTCCCAGGCTACATACCTGTGTCCCCATAGACCATGCTTCCTTCCCCAGACTGAGCACCTGTGTCTCCACCAACCTTGCCTCCTTTCCCAGGCTCTATACCTATGTCCCCATAGAACATACCTACTTCCCTAGACTGAGCATCTGTGTCTCTACAGGCCATGCATCCTTCCCCAGGTTGCATACCTGTGTCCCCTTAAACCATACCTCCTTCCCCAGATTGAGTACCTGTGTCCTTCAGAACACGACTCCTTCACCTAGGCTGCACACCTGTGTCCCCATAGAACACACCTCCTTCTCCTAGATTTCTGAGCATTCGTGTCCTTAGACTGAAGCAGCCTGACCCTGGAAAGGCCTCTTAAGAGATCAGTTAATACAATACATGCTCAAAACGCTTGTGCATGTACAAGATGAGCCCGAAATATATTGAAAACATCCCCAAATTGGCCGGTTTTATTGCTATTTAAAACATATTCATGTCACACTCCATATATTTCATATATCAGGAAATGGCACCCATTCTAGAACTTAAACACATTTAATATATCGTCACATAAAGCCCTGCCGCACTGAGCATCTGATGGAAGCCCCACTTCCAACAGGGCCTGCCTGGTGGGCCCTAGACAAAGGCACCTGATTGCTGGGCTCAGAGAAACAAGCCAATCAGAAAGAAATTAAATAAGATTTCTCATGGGCAGATTCTCTGATGAACCAATCAGAACATTAGCAGGTGGTGAGGGTTTGAATTTGAAAATATCATTAACTGTGGGGCTGCAAGCATGAACAAAATGAGGCTCCAGAGGTCTCAGTGGCCCTCTGTCATCTTTCTCTCAGACACTAATATCAGAGGATCATAGTGTTAGACCTCAAAAGGACTGGTAGAGGTCATAGAGTCCAAACCTATCCTTTTATAAGTGAAGAAACTGAGGCTGGTTAAGAGTTTAAACAATGATCCCAATAATAAGAATGATAGCCCTCTCCCTCCACCATCCTCTTCCCATTTCACACCCTATCGCCTTTACATCGATAAAGTAGAAAGAAAATCTGATTGGGAATTCAGAGAATTACTCTTCTCTGTGAGAACTTGAGCAAGTCATTTCTTTTTATCTTTCCTTTTTCCTTATTTATGTTTGATTGGTTGGTTTTCAGCTACATGCAAGGGTAGTTTTCAACAATCAATTTTTGCTAACTTTGAAGTTTTACATTTTTCTCCCTCATCCCCTTCCCTCCCCCTTCCCCCCAGTAGAAATCAATCTAAATATAGAATGTACACATGAACAACCAGAGCAAGTCTCCCTCAGTTTATCTATCTGAGAGAGCAGGAGGTTGTTCTAAATGTTCCTAACATCTCTTCCAAGTGTAATAGTCTATTAACCATTTTCCACCTTCTAATTATCTAGTATACAGTGTTCTGATAGCCAATGACTCTCCTATGGGAACCAGCACCCACTCAGATACCTAATACCAATGTGAGCCCTACTGTCAGAGAAGGTGCCATAGCACAGACCCCATGACCCTGACACACTAAACCATATCTTGAAAATGGCCAAAAATTTCATTAGTCTCGATCTGGCCATGGGAAAGGAAAGTAACCTGAGTAAGGCAGATCCCTTAGAAAAACCAGCTAGTAACACACTGGGCTAATGAAAGCCATTCTTAAAAGAATACCAAATGGCAACACTATTGGATTTAATAGACCCTGATTCTGAATCTTCCACTGTTGTGCAGACTCAGAGAACTGACTCTTCCTCCTTGGATTGTACCATATTTCACCTCCTAGCTTGGGTTATAGAAAACACTCAGGTTCAAATATCAGGGAGGTTAATACAGTTTTATTATTGTGTAATTATTACAGCAAGCAGGGGAAAAACAGACACCCACAAGAGACTTATACAAGATAATAAGAGAGAGGCAGTGGTTTAGCCATACAGGGTCAGTCACTTGAGCAGGAGAGGCATGTATGATGACAAAGATCTGAATGGGAGTTCATGCACGGAGAGGGGTCTGAGCAGGGAAGTTTTATATCTTAAAGAGGGTTTGCTTGAAGACAGGTTATCAATCCCAGATGTCAGAGGGAGAATTCCTAATAAGACCAGATGTGTTAGGGAATAGGGGAGGGAAGGCATCGCTTATTGACTCATGAAAGGGGAAAGAGAATTCTCATTGACAGCAGAGATAGGATGAGGGTCCAAAGCTGTAAGCAGAGTCCCTGGAAATGAGTATTGGCACACCAGGATCCTCGTCTTATTGGGAGCCAAGATGTTTACCAGTTTGACATAGGATCAAAATGAGTCAGGACAGTGGAAAAGAATAGGCTGTCATTATTTATATATTTATGGTCATTAGGACCACTTAGCTAAGGACTGAAGTCCTATATTTATACTATTATATCAAACATATATATATATAAAACTTATAACCACAAAATCAAACTATATACAATGTATAAACACATATATACATTCATGAATATTGAATAAGGTATAAGAAATATATATGTAAATATATGGGTATGGGAAATATATATATAAGGTAGGGAAATAGATATGTATGTGTGTGTATGTGTATATATATATATATATATATATATATATATATATCATTGCAATTATCCTAGTTTGCCATTTCCTCATAAAATGGCAAGGTTTTGATTAATGTGGGAATTTATTTCCCTTGAAAATGCATATTTGTTTCAAAGGGCTTGTTTTTCTTTTTCTAATGGGGATGAAGAGAAGTGGGAAAGAGAGAAAATAGATTTTTATTAGTTGAAAAAATTAAATTTTAAAATTAAATGACAGGGTTAGATTATATAATTGTTAAGGTTCCTTCATAATACAACTCAATTTCACAGACATTTATAAAGTGTCTCCTATTTGTAGGGGCAACTAGGAGGTACAGTGATTAGAGTTCCAGGCCTGGCATTTGGAAGATCTGAATTCAAATGTGGCCTCAGACATTTTCTAGCTGTATGATCCTGGGCAAGTCACTTAATCCTGTTTGCCTTAGTTTCCTCATCTGTAACATGAACTGGAGTAAAAAAAGGCAAACAACTCCAGTATCTTTGCCAATAAAACCTAAAATGGATTTGAAAAGAGCAGGACACAACTAAATCATGAACAAGAGCAACAAGACCAGTATTTGCAGTATAATGTGATGTAGCAAAGAGAGGACTGACCTTAGCCCCAGGGGAACCCTGCCCTTAACACAGCCTGACTATGTCAACTTCTCAGATTCCCCTAGGCAACTCTCAAAGACTGTAAACTGGCTGCATCAATGGAAAGAATTTCCACACTGAGAATTGCATACTCAGATGAAATTCTAGAACTAGACCCCCTCTTCCTTCTCAACTCCAACACAAAAATCAACAACAAAGAGCAGCATGCTGGGCCCCGGGTATTCAAAACTGAAAAAGAAACAGTCAAGGGGTCCTTGTTCTATTGGAAAGAAGATGACATACACATGCCCATAGGTAGGCTCTGAGGAAGAGAAGGCATGGAGGCGAAAGGGAGAAGCAGATAGATACATGTCTGACATGTGTCTAGAGGGATTTAAAGAACTGAAGAAATAAGTTTAGCTGGAGGGGATTGGGGAAGATTTCACATAGGAGGTGGCAGCTAAACTGAGCTGGAAGGAAGAGAGATTCTCAAAGACAGACATGAGGTGGGAGGGTCTCCAGACATGAGAGCCAGGTCTGCAAATGTACCGAGGTGGGAAATAACATTCTGAGGTCAGGGAATAGTATACCACACCAGGTATAACAAAAAGCATAAATGGAAAAAAAGTGAAATTCATTTTGAAATGAGGGTTGGAACCAGAGGTTGAAGGATCTTCAATGACAAGGTATTTTGTTCTATTGACAAAATTCATGCTTTTTGAACCATTGTGGCATGGCCAAACCTAAGCCTTAAGAAGATTTTGTCTTTAAATTGCATGAAGGATTGCTTGAAAAGGAAGAGAGACTGGTTAGGAGGTCACTAAACAATTGTCCTGGACCAAGATGATTATAGGACTAAACAGATACAAGAGTTAGAGTGATAGAACTCATCAAACAAAGCAATGGATTGAATGTGAGGGATGACAGAGACAAGTAAACCAGAAAGAATTTCTGAGAGCCTGGGAGGAAGGGGCCACAATCCAGAGAAACAGGTTTAGGGAGAAGAAAAGAATTAACTTTGGGATATGTTAAGTTGGTAGCTAGATTGGATATTCAAGCAGAAATATTCATCAGGCATTTGGAGATGAGACACTAAAGCTCAAGGGTTCATTGGTAGCTGGAGATACATATTTGGGAGACATATGAACAGTTAATCATTGTACCCATGGGAATGAATGAGGTTGCCAGGGGAGAGAATATAGGGGAAATCAAAGAGAGACAGAGCCTTGAGGAAACATCCAAGATGTGGGAAAGGAAATGAATGAAAAATACACAAAAGAGACTGAGAAAGAGCTGTCAGATAGGAAAGATAAGAGAGAGATGGCCTAGAGCTTAAGAAACAAGTATCCAAGGGGGTAGAATGCTTAACATAGTGACCATTACAAAAAAAAAGTCAAAGAAATATGAGAAGGTAGCTCTCCCCACCTCTTTGCAGAGATGGGAGCTTGTGGACATGGAAAACTGAATATAATATCAGACATTTTTAGTGTTTTGGTTAGTTTTGCCAGGATGTTTTATTGTTCTTTTTTATTTTTTGTTAGTAAGTCTGGCAATATTGCGGGAGAGAGAATGGATGCATTGGGAAATGTGAGTGATGTAAAAACAAAAGATATCAATCAAAATTTATTTAAAAAAATAAAAAAGGTCATCAGATTTAGCAGCTAAACATCATTGGTGACCTTTGAGAAATCGGTTCCTTTCAAGTGGTGAAGTCAGAAGCCAGATTACAAGACCTTGAGGAGTAAGTGAATGATGAAAAAGTGAATTGTAGACAGTTTTTCTAGGATGTTAATGAAAGAGATGAGACATCTGAGAATTAGTCTGAAGTTATGGCAGGAAGGAGGGAAGGGTTTATTTAAGATTGGGGAAAACCTGAGCATATTTCTTAGGGAGGAATCTCTAGTTGGAAGAATGAGCAATAACATCCTTCACTGACATTGACAATGACAGGATAGATGGGGAATAACCTTTGGGTCAAGCTCCTGAAAGAGACAGGAGGAAAAATAGAGAAATTAGATATGGCAAAGAAAAAGACTGTCTTATCCTGAGATCAGAGCAAAGGAGAAGATAGGGAATGATACAGAGAGGTTCTAAAACGAAGCAGTGAAGGGAGATAACTTTGGAGGGGAGGATAATCTTGATCTCATTGAAGCAGTACATAAGGTGATAGGTAGAGTGTAAGGATGTGTGAAGTGGTGTTGAAAGCATGGAAAAGGAGGTAAAATGAAGAAAGCACCTGCCCTGGAGTCAGAAGGACTTGAGTTCAAACTCAGACACTTACTAGCTCTGTAACCCTGGGAAAGTCACCTAACCTCAACTGCTTCAAAAAGAAAAGAAAAGAAAAAGAAAAAGAAAGAGGAGAGGGTCTGGAGCTACCACAGGAAGAAGTGTGAAAGTGAGATCAGACATAAATCAAAAGATTGACCTAGGTGAAATTAAATAACCTGTATTTATAACAGTCTGCCCAGATTCATGACTTTATTTGGCAGTATTCAGGAATGTAAAAGTTGGATTCTGAGGGAACATGAGAAGATCAGGAATTGTAGGAGGTCATCATACTCGAGAGGAGAACATGTTCTATTAAGTTATAACTAGCAAATTTTTCATGTTGACCTAAAATTCTCAAGGAATATGATGACTTTTAGTGGCATCTAAATCTTGTTCCCTGAGCAAAGTCCCCTAGCCATACCTCAGTCACATGAAGTGAGATTAAGTGACTTGCCCAAAGTCATACAACTACTAACAGTTTGAGACTGAATTTGAACTCAGATCTTCCTAACCCTAGTTCTAGCCACTTTTGCCACCTAGTTGCCTAGTTTCCCCTCACATCAATTAATATATTTATCAATAAACCCTTTGGATCCATCCTTTCTCTCTTGTCCACCCTTTTCTCAGGAAATAATCATAAATCAAAATTACCTACAAATGCAACATTATCATTACCTACCAATGCAATTAAGAGGTGGCAGTTGGTTGCTTTTTGTCTCCATTTACCATCTTTAAGACTCACCATACCAAAACTCCCTTGGGAGTTCATATTCACCTGGGAGCAGCAAGGTGGAGCAGGGCATCAGCCCTGAAGTCAGGAGGGCCTAAATTCAAATCTGACCTCAGATACTTATTAGCTGTATGACCTTGACCAACTCACATCACCCTGATTGCCTCACACCCAGGGCTATCTCCAGTCATATCTAGCATCTGAAACCAGAAAACTCCAGAGGAGAAAGTGACTTAGCACAGCACCCCCTTACTCAAATTCAATTCACATGCATCCCCTCCCTGATGTCATGATATTCTCCTAGAATGAAGGATAGGGATGGTTTCCTCTTTGCCTTTTTTACCCACAGCATAATGTGTGATACACAGTAGGTGTCTAATAAATAATTTTTCTTCAGGACTGAGTCATCAGGAAGAATCAAACCTCATCAAGAATCACAACATAGGAGGGAGGGCTTCAACTAAAGCATTTATGGGAAAATTAAATATTGAACTGAGCCATTGAAGCAATCAAGTCAATCAAGTTAAGAAAACAAAATCTAAACCATTCCCCCTCAACCCCACCTTGTCCCAGAAGATTTCAGAATCAACAGGGAGCCTCTGAAGTTTATTGAATAGGAGAGTAACATGGTCAGATCTGCACTTTAGAAAATCACTAACCATTACTTGGTCTTAAAGTAGGGGAAAGTCTAATATATTCATAGCAATAGAATACCTAAGTTACATCCAGGGTTGTGGTGTTCTCAGGATAGCCTTGGTTCACCAAGAGATCAGAGTTCACACCAGTCAACTTTCCTATAATCTCACTATCCCACTCCCAACTGCCTCATTTGACCTCAACAGGCAACTTTCTATATCAAGAGTTGAAGATGACCTTAGAACCAAAAGATCATCCATTCCAACTCCTTCCTTGGACAGTTAGAAAATGGAGGCTTAGAGAAGGGAGGAAGTTTCTGGTGGGAAGTGACCAGATTGTCAAAAACCAGAATTCCATTCTAGGTCCTAAGGGGAATGAGTCCCTCTTCCAGGCTGCCTCTTGATGATCCAGAGCTACCCATTGTGAGTTGCTAATCAGAAAGCACAACAGCTGGGGGAGGAGGGGAGAGGTAGGTGATGGAGAGGCTAGTGGGTGGATAGATGAATGAATGGTGAGGGTGAGAGTGGAGTGTTCTGAGACATTTCAACAATCCTACACCATCTGTTCATGCCCCCTTTGGCTCTGCTGTCAAAGTCACCCATTCCTGTGGAGGGAGGAGGGTTTGGGGCGGTGAGGGTGAGAAGGGTGAATTTATGGGACAGGTCACATGAATGGGAAAATTGGAGATCCTTGGATTCTCTCCCATCACTGGGAGAGTATGGAAGATAGAGGAGTTGCAGATTTTATATGGGAATTCTAGTAAAGAACCCTGAAATGCTTCCCAGATGAATGTGAGCACCAGGTTCCAGTTGCTTCCATTAAATGAAAAAGGGTCATGTGAAATGGGTGAGAGGAGGCCTAAGGCAAGGCAACAAAGAGAAGGGAAGGAACAGCTGCCGCACAAAGGGCCCATTGCATGATCATGACTCATGACACATGGGCATGCCATTTGTACTACTTTCACTCCAATGGCTATCTGATTTGAGGTAGGGGTTCTCTTCTAGAATGGAGTGGGTTTGGGGGGCCAGGGTTTGGATTTTGTTTTCTGAACTCAATTGCTGCAATGGCTCAGTTCAATATTTAATTTTCTCATAAATCCTCAACTTGGAGCTCTACCTCCTGTGTTGTTATTCTTGATGAGGTTTGATTCTGTCTGCTGAATCAGGCCTCCTCCTGAGTGCACTGCTGAAGATGAGGGGAAAAGATGAGGGGAACCCAATAACCCCTCATCCCCCAAACCTCTGCACTAATGCCCTGCCTTGGCCTATGAGACTTTTAGAATGAGTATCCCAAAATCCTCACTGAAATGAGGTCTATGTAGTCTGAGAAACCCACAAAGGAGGAGGAAGAGACCCTAATGGGGAAAGGGAAAGTCAATAGAAAATGAAAAGGAGCAGCTAGGAGACATAGTACATAGAACACCAGTCCCTGAGTCAGGAGACTCTGAATTCAAATCACCTCAGTCACTTAAAAGCTAGGTAACCCTTAACAAGTCACTTCACCCTGATTGCCTTCAAAATAGCCAAAAAAAAAACATGAAAGGTCAATTAGTATGGAAGCAGAGGACTTGACTGCAAATCTCAACTTCGCCACTTTTCCCTATGTGATGACTTTACCTTCCCATGCCTGTTTTCTCATCCATAAGAGTCAACATGGTATTGTGAAGACAACCCAGAGGACCTAGGTCTTAGCCCATTTCTGACACTTAACACCTGGGTGGTCTTGGGCAAATCCTTTCACCTCTGTACCTCAGTTTCTTCCTCAAAAGGAGAGTTAGATGAATTCTGAGGTGCCTTCAAGCTATATGAGCTTCTTCCATGATTAAACACGGGGTCTGAGTCCCTTCTCAGGCGCATACTAATTGTGCACATGATCAAGTCAAATCTTGTACCAAAGCCTCAGTTTCTTCATCTGTAAAAGGGGAATGATAAAATTCTCAAGTACCATCAATCATCCAACCTCAGCCAGGACTGAGAATACAAGAGGAAAAAGGAGAGTCTGTTTTCCAGTTCCTGCCTCTAAAGATTATGGTAGAGAAAGTGCTTTGCAAAATAGAAGTTTTCATCATCATCATCATCTTCTGAGTAGTCATCATCTGCTCAATAGCTTTGGGACATTACAGGAGTCACAGACCCACTCCAGGCCATATACAATAAGTGGGTGGGACTAACCCCTCTCAGCACTACCTAGCTAGACTTGTGAAGAAGGTAAGTTGAGGGGCAGGTTCTGCATTGATGTATCCTCCTGAGACCAAAACCTGGTTGCAAAGACTTTGGATGAGACTTCCTCTTGGTTTAGTGAGATCACTGTAAAAGGAATCAGAAGAAAGGGGGTTACAAGTACCATCCAACTGCCTGGAGGTATCAATAAAATAATTGGATCAGACTGGCTAAGGTCTAAGGTTCCTTCCACCCCAATTCTATCCTTCACCATTTTGAGACTCCTCACAGTTCTAACATTCTGTGGCCTAAGGGCCCTCCCAACTCTGAATTTCTATGTTCTAGGGTTCCTTACAGCTCTGATCTTTTGTGTTCCAGGACTCTGATATTTCCTGTTCTGAAGTCCCTTCTAGCCCTGACATTTTAGGTTCTAAGACTCCTTGCTGTTCTTCAGAGATATGCTGATAAATATAGAACAACAAGCTCTCCAGGAGAAAAATAAATGTACCCTCAATAAACTTTTATATCTTTTACATTTAATCTGCATTACTAAAATTGTCTCCATCACTTTCTTAAGCCTAGACAATCAACAAATCAGTAAATGAAGCCCTATTTTGTAGCATTTGGCAATTTCTGAGACATAATGCTCGCTATGGAAATTTACTAAGCAGTTTTTCAGTTTAAGTTGGCTCAGTAGACTACTGATGATCTTCTCTGTCCTGAGACCCCTTCTTCCTCTAACATTCTAGGTTCTTAGGTACTTTCCATCTCTGATAGTCTATATTCTAAAGCTTCTTTCAATTCAAACATTCTATATACATTCTGAGATCTCTTGTAGCTCTGGCAGTCTATCTTCCTAAGGTCCCTGCCAGCTCTAACAATCTGTATTCTAATGTTTTATATTCAAAGAACCATTCCAAATCTATTAATAATAATGAATCAATAATAATATTAATGATGAGTTAATAATCATTTATTCTTAACAATAATAAAAGGAGGAAAGTGAATTTGAACTAGTACTATTTCTATCTGAACCCCATCAAAAAGATGTTGATGATGATAATGATGGTGATGTTAGATATGTGCATAGTGCCCCCAGGTTTGAAAAGTACTTCATATTTTTTTCATTTGATAACTACAATTACCCTGTGCATTAGATCCTATTATTATTCCCATTTTACAAATGGGGAAACTGAGACTCAGAGTCTGATTCTGACAATTCTTTATTTTGTGATTTATTCTCAAATTCTAGGTGATTCAATGTGTCCCTATTGTCTAAGTGCTTAGAGTCTAGTAAATGACACTAAAACTACCTAAGTACCCTCAAAGCAAGTATTATTTTCAGTGATGGGTACCAAAGTGCCAAAGGGACAAAGTTGGTAGGGGCCCTTCTTGTTAGCTGGGTGAAGTGAGAGCAGAATTTCCAAGGGAGCTGGATTTTAATTACTATTTTGATGAGGCAATAGGGAAATAGATGGATAAGGATGAGAGGGCGGTCATTGAATTATAGGATAAGAAATGGACAGGGAGAAAAGTAAAGAAATATTTTTAAAAGGAACTTTTCTATTCATGGACACTTGTAGTAACAGTTTGGGAGGGGGGATGAAAATGGATCTAATGAATAGAGCAGAATTGAAAAAGGAACAGTCAATAGATCAGGCTTGCCAAGAGAAAGGAATGGATTTTTGCAACTAATGCAATTTGCAACTAGTTTTTAATCCTACTCACCCACTCCCGAAAATGTGTACATTCTCTTCCCTCCCCCCCCCACAAGAAAAACCTGATTGATTGAAGTTATGTGATTAATGAGATCAGAGATGCCTATGGCCCCAGGTCTTTGGCACAAAGAGGTACTGGTTGGGGGACTGGAGGGAACATCAGCTCCACAGAGAAACCCAGGAAAGAACTTTTCCAAGGCTACTATCACAGTTATAGACAAAATATATCATACCTAAAACCATGGGGACCCTACATTTCCTGACAGTTGTGCGTGTAAGTATAATGAGCTCCCGTAGAGACAGAGGGATGGGGAGGCCAAAATAACAGATCCTGCAAAGGTCATTTATATTTGGTTCCAACACTCAGGTCAGAATAAATTTTCCTAGATAAATTCTCTTCACAGGGACATTAAAACAAGTTTGTCTTCCCTGAGTACACATTGGCTAGTAAGTATGCAAGCTTTAACCAATCGACAACAGATTGTAATACTGAAGACTCTCTCCATTAGCATCACAGTTTTCTCACCTGAAAAATGAGGGAATGGGATTAAATTATTTCTTAGATACTTTGCACCTCCATTATTCTTTGTTCTAAGGCCTTTCCTATCTCTAATAACTCTGTTCTAAAGTCCCTCTCAGCTCTGATATTCTAGTTCCAAGGCCACCCCGGTTTAACATTCTGTATTTTAAGACCCCTCCTAGCTCTGACATTCCATGTTCTAAGGGCCCTTCCAGTTCTAATATTCTCTGTACTAAGGTCCCTCCTAGGTCTTCCATTATATGTTCTATAGGCCCTCAGGTATGACATTCTGTGTTCTAAGCCCCCCCAGCTCTGACATGCTAGATTCTAAGATCCCTCCAAGATCTGACATTCTATGTTCTAAGGTCCCTCTGAGCTCTGATATTCCATGATCTAAGACCCCTCCTGGCTCTGACAGTGTGTTCTAAATGCAAGGTCTCTCCTAGCTCTGACATTCTATGTTCCAATCTTTTCTAATAGCAAAGATCCCTTCTAGCTCTAACATTCTCTGTTGGTATTCTACATTCTAAAGTACCTCCATTCTTACATTCTAATTTCTAAGACCCCTTCCAGCTCTTCCATTCTGTGTTCTAAGTGCAGATGTCCTCCCAGTTCTGACATCCTCTTTTCTAAGAGCTAAGGTCCCTTCTAGCTCTGACAAATTTGCTAAAGACTCTCAGTTTTGACATTCTATGTTATAAGATCCCTCCCAGCTCTGACATTCTGTTCTAAGAGCAAAGGTCCCTTCCAGTTCTAACATTCTTTATTGACGTTCTCTGTTCTAAAGTCCCTCCCAGCTCTGACATTCTGTGTTCTATGAGCTAAGTCCCTCCCAGCTCTGACATTCTATAATTCTTGGAGGATCAGGGTATGTGACAAGTTAACAGAAGTTAGGGGATGGCATTCTCACAGTCTCTTTAGAGGGGATCCAGTTCCAGATTGCATCTTGGAGTCGTCTAGCTGAGAGACAGTGAGCAAATGCTAAAAGGACAGTCAGTCATCTGAGATGCCAAATCCCAGATTTAAGTTATATGAAAAGGGCGGAGGGATGAGGATGGAGAGGAGGCGCACAGGATGATATTAGCAGCAAGGATTGTGTCACAGTCTATACAATTGAAAACACTTATTGTCTGACGGGCTTGATTAACTGTACATATTGCTAACACCTGCTCAGAAATCTAACGAGGGACAAGAAGAGCGTTGTTGATCAGGTCTGTGTGGGTGGTGTACGTGACTTGGCTACTGATCTCTCAAACATGGATTTACATATGTAGGTGCAAGGATATGATCATATAGATGATCATACAGCAGAATAAGGAAACATATGTTGCAGACTCAAAGACTTTTAGAGCTGAAAAGGACATTGGAACATCGGAGCGGGAAAAGAAATTGGAGCGTGGAAAGAGCTGAGATGTTTATAATAATTCTCAGGCTCTACCTCATTTGCATTTCAGCATAATCCTGTGAAAGGGTGCATGGGTATTGTGGGTCCCCCTTTTACTGATGAGGAAACTGAGGTTCAAAGAGGCAGCCAGGTGACACCACCATGTTCAGAATACTGGACTTGCAGTCAGGAGGCTGTTGTCTTTTTGGTTCTGACAAATACTTCATTACCCTATTTGGGGTTTTGTTGGCAAAAACACTAGAGTAGTGTACCATTTCCTTCTCCAGTTCATTTGACAGATGAGGAAAGTGAGGTAAACAGGGTGAAAGAACTTGCCCAAGGTCATACAATTAGTAAGGGTCTGAAGCCAGATTTGAACTCAAGGATCTTCCTGATTCCCAGCCCATTGCTACAAAGTCAGGAAGACCCAAGTTCTAATATGGCCTTAGACCCTTCCTAATTGTGTGATCCCAAGCAAGTCACTTAACCCCTGTTTGCCTCAGTTTCTTCATCTATAATGCGGGGATAAAAATGGCACCTAACTCTCAGAGTTGTCGCAGGGATCAAATGAGGTAATATTTTCAATGTGCTTTGCAAAATATAAAAGCCCTAGATCAATACTTTTATTATTTGACCCCCCACAGGAACTAGTTTTTTAACTACTCTCGATAACCATGTTCTACACTTATACTTATAATAAACAATAAGCAGATGGAGTTTATGTCAATGAAGAGAATAAACACACGGATGAATATAAAATGATTAAGGATTCCCATCTAAGTATTTATGTGTGAGTTGCACCCACCAGTCTTTTTTATCAGTATTGATGCAAGGAGAGCTATCAGGGCTTCCCTATGGAATCAAGCTCAAGCTAAAAGTTCTTGGACTTTTCCATATCTGTTTTGATATCTTGGGAGTCTTTTTTTCACTTCCCTCTTGATGTCCTGTTCCCTACCAACTTCACCACCATCATATTTCACTTGTAAATAACTATTGATGAAGGAGGCAGACACTCTTATTACAGACCTGGACCCCTAATTTCATTGGTTTAGGAACTCCTATGTGAAGAGGTTGCTTAAACTGGATTAGAGAGCCTAGATTCAGGCTTTGACAAAGCAGGAATTCAACAGATATAACTTTCCAGTGGTAGGGAAAGCTAAAACTTCCTGGAATTGCTGAGGCTTGCTCTGAGCCCCTCCCTCTGGTTGTCTCCCCAGTATTGCCTCCTATTTCTATTGTCATCCCATTGACACCAGGCTGGCACCTTCTCTGAAAATTTGAATCTTAAGGAATTTTCTAGAGCACTTAAGAGGTTAAATAACTTACTCAGAGTTACACAGCCAATGTGGGTTGGATTCTGCTGGCTCTATTGTCTGTTCTTTATCCATGATCTTTATCCATGGAGACTCTCATGTTTGTTAGAATTGTGTATAAATTAAGCGTAGAAAAGTCTCGAGTAAGGGTTATAAGGGCTTTTGCAAACTCATCTTTCTTGCAAAATCAAAATCAACTCTGAGACTCCCACCTCCCCATGGGTGACAATTGCAGAGGGTGGAGGATGAACATCAGAAGGTCCCACCCAGATGTTCCATGTAAGCAGAGTGACCAGGGCAGACACCTCACCATCTCCCACCTAGCTGTATGACTTCATCATACTCTCACTAGGAACTCTACTTTCCTTCCTATCTCCCTCCCCTTTTCATCTTCTTTTTATGTGCTAGCTTCTCCCATTAGATTGTGAGCAACTTGAGGAAAGGGGTTGTCCATCTTCTTTCTTTGTGTTACCAGACTTTAGCACAGTGTCTGGCAAACACAGGCATTTAATAAATGCTTTATTCATTCATGTCATCTCTGCTACTAGACTGTGAGCTTCTTGAGATCAAGACCTGGTCTTTTTCCTTTCTTTAAATCCCAAGCCTTTAGCACAGGATCTTTCATACAGTAGTCATTCAATTAATGCTTTATTCATTCACATTGCCTCTCCTATTAGACTGTGAACTTGAGATCAAAGATTTGCCTTTGCCTCTCTTTGAATCCCCAACACTTAGGATTGTGTCTGGTATACAACAGGCACTTAATATTTATTAAGTGACTATAAAATGAACTTTAATGCCTGAATTTCATGATTTTTGCTTTGTTTTCATAGAGGCCTTTTTTTTGGTTGTTTTCAATCCTACTTCTTGGCTATATTCCCCCCTGATAGGCAAAATCACTAGGGAAGGGATCTGAAGATAAGCAAAGTATGACTCTTACCATATAGGGCTATTTCTCCCTTCTCTGAGAGACTATAATGTCTGACTTTCTCAACCAGAGAAAGATGTAAGCCAAGCTAGAGTTCCCATGTGGGATTTTCTGTCTCCCCTAATAAGCCTAGTCATCGGCAACTTTTCACTGTTGGGATGCCAAATATCTAGCCTCTTTTATCTTAGTTTGGAAATATGAGTCACATCTTTCTCCATTTGGGATTAAGGACATCCCAGAAAAGAAATAGGGATGAAAACACCCCTCAGTAAAATATCGGCAGCTTTCAGATGCGGCAAAGAAGGGACCAAACTATGATTCCCTGGACAAGTCATTTTTTCAGCCTTCTCTTGCACTCAGCTTTTTGATGTCTAAAATGAAGATAATAATAAGACCTTCTTCAAAGAGACGTCATGGGAATCAAATGATATAATATATAAAGCACTTTGCAAATCTTAAATTGTTATAGAAATGCCAGCTAGTTTTATCTTCATCTACCTCCAGTGGAAGAACACTCTGTGGTACTTTCTGTCAAGGTTACTAAGATCTATGCCTAGATTCAGGCTCTCATTAAGTAGATTACAGGTGAAGGAAAGTTAATAACTCTTCACTGGTGGGAGAATCTAAAACTCTGAGCCCCTCCCTACATCTATATCCCAGGTCTCTCCTCCTATTTCTTTTGTCATGATCCCATTGACATGATCAATGAAGATGCTGAAGGGACCATAGGGTTATAATTTAAAGTGAGAAGGGACTCAAGTCACCTAGGTCTATCTTCAAGTCACCTGGGTCTATCTAGTCCACGCCCCCCCTTGCTTCATGTGTGTATCGTTAAGGAAACAGAAGATTCCTAGCTTCTCAGTTACACCCATTTGAGGGCCCATCATATGAACTGGGGTTGTTTAGAAGAAAAGGAGTAGGAGAAGAGGCAATATAGTGCTCCTCAATTATCTCAATTATCTGGACAGCTCTCTATGAGCATGAAGAATTAACCCTACTTTCCTTGGGCCCAAGAGTAGAATCAGAAGCAATGGGTGGAAGTTGCAAAAAAGATCAGAGCCTCTCCAAAGTGGAATTGTCTTGAGTAGAGAGATAGTGAATTCCTCCACTCTGAAGTTATTCAAGTCTGGATGGCTACTCAATGGGATGTTGTATAGGGATTCCTGTTCAGACAGTGGTTGGAGATTTGGGGGTTTCATCTATGATGGTCCAGCAAATCAATGACAATGATTGCAAAACTTGTCTATGATAGCATGCTGTCTTGTTGAGATACTGCTGGCAGATACATTTGTCCCCAGTCAGTCTACACATGAGTTTCTCTGAACTTAGTCAGGCTGGTCCTCAAGACAACAGACATTCCAGTCTGGGTCCATACTTGAAGGCCTCCTCACTTGATTTAATCTGTCAGGGTTTATATTCCCTCCAACTCATCAGGCCTTCAAGAATTCACAGCAACAGTGTTACAGAGTACTATTATTTGGTAAAAAAAAAAATCATGAGCAGTCAAACTTTAGAAAAGCCTAGAAGACTTGTTTATGAACTGATGCAGAGTGAAATGAACTGAACCAGAAAAACACTGTACACATTAACAATAACATTTTGAGATGGATCGATTATGATGGGTACAACTCCTCTCAACAGATCAAAGAGAATGCTGAGAGCCTTGTTATGGAAAATGATAATCAAATCCAGAAAAACAACAGCAATATAAACTGTAAAGTCTGAATGTGGAGCAAAGCATACTACGTACCCTTTTAAAAATTTATGTTTTTTCTTTCTTTCTCATTTTCCCCCTTACCTCTAATTCCTCTTTCACAACATGAATAATATGGAAATATGTTAAATACAATTATATATAATATATATATAACTTTTACCAGATTGGTCACTGGGCTCAGAGAGGAAGGTAGGGTGGTAGAAAAATGTGGAACTCATAAACTTGCAAATGGACGAATGTTGAAAATTACCTTTGCATGTCACTGGAGGAAAAACTGTACACAGTGATGAGGTCACCTGTGGGAGAGGACTGTGCACACAGAAGGAGCTTAATAAATGCTTGTTGTGCTCATCATTGGGGCACAGGATTCTCTGCTTAAATCAATGTTTATTAAATATTGACTGACTTGATGACTCACTCAACAAACAAACCTTCTCACAGGCAACTATTTACTCTATGGAACCTTAAGCTCCCTTTTGAAAATTGAGTTGGTCACTGCCTTAGTAGGCAGATAGGAAATAAACATGGATTCAAGGCAAGACAATACAGTGGGAGGAGGGTGAACATCGGAATCCAAGGACCTGGGTTTGAATTTTACCTACTCTTTGCCATCTTTCTGACTTAAGGCAAGTTATTTAACCTCTCTCAGTCTCAGGTTTCTTATCTGTTGAATAAAGGAACTGTTGAGGTTCCAGTCCTAAAGCTTATCAATGTTGTTCATTTGTTTCAGTCCTGGCTGACTCTTTGTCACCTCTTTTGAATTTTTTTGGCAGAGATATTGGAGCAGTTTGCCATTTCTTCTCCTGATAATTTTACAGATGAAGAAACTGAAGCAAACAGGGCTAAGTGACTTACTCAGGGTCACATACCACATTTTCCCATGTATAAGATGCATCTTAATTTGAGAACCCAAAATTTGAAATATAATATATATTCCATAAAATTATTGAATTCAAATTTTATTCATCGTGAAATTCAAGGACCTTCTGCTCCTAGCTTTCAGGCATCTTTTGGTCAAATCTGGTGTGTGGACACATGTATAGTCCACTCTGTTTCATGAACCCAAAGTACCAATTGTGCCCTCTTTTGAAATCAGTAATTTCTTTTTTATCAGCAATTCTTCTTGTCCCCTGCTGAACCATCTTAGTGGGTTCAGGAATTCCACTTGTCCTTTGCTCTTCAATCCATCTCTTCAATTCCCTCCCTAACTCAGACCATTTGGCTGCCTTGCCTCTCATGGTCTTCTTCGGCCATGGCACTTTTGGTTAGATTTCTTCTTCCCAAAGCCAGTCTCAGATGGTTTTCTTAGTTTGAAGAGAACCAAACTGATGTTTAGCACAATTTCCATTCACTTTTGCAAACTGGATCACTTTGAACTTGAATTCAGCACTGTGCAAAAATCTTTTCTGAGTCATTTCTGGGCAGAAGGTGACAAAACAGAATCTAACATATTGGTAGTAAATGCAAAACAATGAGCACAAAGACAACAAGCATGAAAAAACAGAAAATGCAAGTATGAGATGCCCCCAGTTTTTAGACTCCAAATTTTTTTTTTGAAAAGGGTGTCTTATACATGGGGCAATTCAGTAGTTATTAGTTGAATGAGATTTGAACTGAGGTCTTCTTGAACTCCAGGTCCAGTGCTCTACCCATAGAACCACAGAACTGACTTGCTTTAAATCTATTAGCACAAGTTTCCAGAGAGTGACTGCATAGACTTAGGATATAAACCAAAAAAATGTGGGTTCCCCTTACATGAAGGGGAAGGATTGTAAGCCATGAGTGATGAGAGGGGCTTTCCATCTTACCTCCAAGTGAGGAGGAACCATATTGTCTCTTTGGGGTCCAATTTCCCTAAGTCTATGAGGTTACATGGTTATTCCAAAGATAATTCTGGGAATCTCCAAAGTCTAATCCTAAATTCCTAGAACATTTGAAATTACAAAGCAAATTCATTGAAGATTTCAAATTATTATGTGAGCCCTAGATAAGGTGCTTATTACTGACTCTCACAGGCTTTCAGGAGGAGGTTTGGGTGGGAATTTGATAGAGAAGGTTGACTCAGTGACTGTCCAGGGGTGAAATGAGGGTAGCCCCTGAAATTGGTACAGGCTATCTTTAAACTCTACCCGTGTTTGCCTCCCTGACAGCTCCACCCACTTCCATTGCTGTTGTGGCTGCTGACACACCTGCCCCATTCAGCCGCTACCAGGCTCAGAACTTCACCCTGGTCTGCATCGTATCAGGAGGGAAGCCAGCCCCTGTGGTGAGTGGTCCCAACAATCCCACCTTTCTCTCCTTTGGTCCACTTAGATGTAGGCATCCCAATCCCTGGACATCCCAAATGAAAGTTCAACAGGGAGATAGGGAAGGACCAAGAATGACACCCTGGTAGCCAAGTAGGCCTAAGTCAACTCGTAGAGTCTAAAGAGTTGAGTTTGAAGGACATTCTACTACTTTCTTATGATCTCGGAAAAATCACTTATCCTCTTTGAGAATCAATTTTCTCATTAACAAAACAAAAGAGGAAGACTGGATTATTTCCAAAATCCCCTTCAATTCTTGAGTTTATGATTTTATGAGCCATCCACAATATTTTTTGGTCCTACCTGTCCACAATGACCAGACCCATCATTTCCTCTAGTCCTCCCATCTTCCTTCAACATTCAGGCTCTCTGGGCTAAAAGAACATGGACTTATCACAGATCCTGAGGCTCAGAAAACAAGAGAAAGTTAATTTTAAAAAATTTAAAAAGAGAAAAAGGGAAAGTAATTATAATCTAACTGATTTCTTTTAGTGTCCACCTAAAATCCCCGAAGCCTTGGAAATACTCATTGTCATGGCTATTTTAAGGGATAATTTGAATGTGGTCAAAAAATGAGTGGTTGGAAAGGGCTAATCTGGGGTGATTTAGAAAAAGAGAACAGGGTGTAGAAACTGGCAGGAACCAGGGAGAAATTTGACTCAAGCCTTTCTCCTTGTGCTTTGTTCCCTCTGGCTAAGGGTACTGGATTTGGAACCATGACCTGGATCCACATCTTGTCTCTGATGCTCACTGCCTAAGTGGTTTTAGGTCATTTCCCCACACCTGAGTTTCTTCATCTGTAAAATCAGGAGGTTGAATTAGATTGCCTTCAAAGTCCCTTCCATTTCTAGAGTTATATGCCTATGGCCTGTCTTTAAATTTCACAATATACTGCTTTCTACTTTTGGGTAAGTCACATCTCTGTTAAGAACCTCTGTTTCTTCTATGAAATATGAGGAGGTAAATTCTTATCTACCTCTTAATCCTCTGGTGATTCCCAAAGGGCCTGACTGGTGGGCTTTGCTACAAAGACCCTTTGATTTAAAGGTCAATGTGAACCTCCACCAACTCCATTAGAAACCCAAATTTCCTCCTTAGATAAAAATGAACACAATAGAAAGAACAGATAAAAAGGTCCAAGGGAGCTCCTAGACCCCAGAGAAGATTGGGGAACAATCCCAGTCTCCCCACTCTATTCTTGTTACTTCCCCCCATTACCTGCCAACCCTGCAGTTACAGAGGGCCAGCAAGAGCCGCTGTCCTCCCCCATGGGTCATTTCTGATAGCCCCCCCCCCTTAGCCCCTTCATTCCCACTGCCACTGCCAACAGTGCCATAGGGCTCTTGAGAACTTTCGAAGACCAAGCCCCTAAGGTTTCACACATCAAATATTCCCCCCTTTAAAAATATTTCTCAGCACCCCCACACACAATATTCTGCCAGTTCCTGGCATCTGCCTGGGATGTCGGAAGCTCAGAGGAATCCTTTGATATAAATTACAATTCGGCTTTTGAAGCACTTTTTAAAAAACCCAAAGCAGTCCTTTATAAGCAAGCGACATGCATTTTTGGAGGCTTTAACTCTGACAGATTGGCCTCTCTTGTATTTGATTCCACCCCCCCCATCCCACCCCAATCTCACACACACACACACACACACATACACCTCCTGTCACTAATTCTGCCTTCTCTCATCCCCATTGTCTTCCTCTTCTCTCTTTCTTCCTCTCTTTCCTTCCCTCCCTTCCCTCCTGGGATCCAACCTCCCTCAGAGAAGCTTCCCACGTGTTCACCAACCCCTTTCCTCAGCTCCCATCGATTTATTTATTCGATTTATTAAAGAGACACCCGTTTCCCACAGGCCTCTAAGCGCATGTACCAAAATATAAAAACAACAAATTGAATTAAATTCCACAGCTCAAAACTTGAATTCCCCATTAAAAGAGAAAGCTAGAGGACAATTTTCTTTCTCCAGAGCTGCACACCTATCTCCCTCCCACACAAGCACACCTGCTCAGACTTTAGACACACACACACACACACACACACACACACACACACACACAGAGACACTTTTCTCCCATTTCTTCTTCCAATATCTTTCTAATTTCCCCCACTCAAGAGCTCCCATCCTCCTGCTCAAAAACCAAGTCCCTTCCCAAGAAGCTGCCAAGGTGTTCAAGTGAGGGTTCCCTCTGATGACTAATATATCCAGAATCCCTCACCAGGCACTGTGAGGTATAGCTCCCTTGGAAAAAGGCATGATCTATTCCTCCAGAAAGCAAACTTGTCTGTTAGTCCCTGCCTCCAGGAAATACCCAGTCTAATAGGGAAGACAGTTAGACCCTGACCGGCGAAGTCAACTTCCAACTTGATGAGAGAGTTATAGGAATTTATATCAATCAAAGGGGAACCCAGATTTAGAATGTTAAAGGACCAGAAGTCAACTAGTTCAACCCCCTTTTTAGAGGAAGAACCTGAAACTCTTGGAAGGTTATACAAGTAATTAGCTTCTGAGGTGAGATTTGAACCCAGTTCCTATAATTCTCAAGTTCCCTTCCTCCAGAAGTTTCTATTCCAATGGGAAAGATGTCATTTTCTTCCCTCAAGGAGCCAGACCCCCCACTCCTTGATGAAAGAAAGAGTCCCTTTCCTCAAGAAACTCCAAGTTTAAGAGCCAAGACACAACCCTGACCTCCAGGAGGAGGATGGAAATGTCACAAACCTTAGGTTGCTGCTACGAGAGAGACATGCCCCCTATCCCTTAGATAGTTCCCAGTCTAAAGGAGGAAGCAAGAGAAATACACAAACCAAGGAAAACATTTAAAAATGATTCATCTGCAGCTATAATTGTATACCTCATGTTAAACAACCTCCAGATTGGAAAATCAGGTTTTATGCAACAGATGAATTGGGAGACAATTCCTCCCATTAGAAACAAACTCACCCTGGGAGTCCTTTAATTAGTCACACACTCCCCACCCCCCAGTGCATTTGAAATATGCAAAAATGAATTCCTGTATTTTTTCCAGAGTATATTTAATAGATTAAAACTCTAGCTTCCTCCTGGTTTTCTGGGCCAAAACTACAAAACAATATCATGATTAACCTAAAACAGCAATAAATTCAAATATTGTCTGAATTGGTCTTTGGCCTGAGTAATGTGATTTGTTTAAAGCAGAGAAACCAAATGATACTGATTATGGAGGAGAAGGTAGCTTAGGATGGTACCTATGGCACAGATAAGCCAAACAATAATTATTCCAAGAATAGAGAATTGAGCTGAGGAGATATATATGGACAGTGGTGGAAGTCTGCTTGGAGGGAGAAGAATGGACAAGGGCACTCCCAGAAGACTTCCTGGAGGGATTGGGTCTTGAACCCTATCATTCTCTGGCTCCCTTATGTGATCATTTATACCCTTCCATTTTAGGTTTACTTCAAGCGAGATGGTGAACCCATTGAAGCTGTGTCCCTGTCAGAACCCGCCGTTGGAACAGCTGCCCTCCAAGACAGTCGGGCATTTCGTAGCCTGCTGCATCGCGATCTGGATGATACTAAGATGCAGAAATCACTCTCCCTACTGGATGCTGAGGGCAGGGGTGGGCATCCCTATACAGAGGGGCCCTTCCGGGGCCTGACCCCAGACCCAAGTCTTGTCCTCCAACCTACAACTGAGAACATCCCAGAGACTGTGGTGAGCCGAGAGTTCCCCCGATGGGTCCACAGCGCAGAGCCTGTTTATTTCCTGCGTCATAGCCGAGCCCCAGGAAGCGATGGCACTGTGGAGGTGCGGGCCCTGCTCACCTGGACCCTCAACCCTCAGGTGGACAATGAGGCTCTCTTCAGCTGTGAGGTCAAGCACCCGGCTCTCTCCATGCCCATGCAGGCTGAGGTCACCCTTGGTAAGACCATGTAGAAATGGGTCTCTCAGACCTTTCAGAACTGAGACACTATGTGGGAGGGTGGAGATCAGAGTAAAGGTCAGATTACCAAGGTAGGGTCATGCTCATGGAGGTTAAGATCTGGAGGTAAGAAAATATAAGAATATAGAAGTGAGATCAGGTAAATTTACTAAGCTGACATTTTGTTTTCTAAGGGTCCTCCCAGCTCTGACATCTAATGATTCTTCCTAATTTTTCAGAAGATTCTAGGAACAAAAAAAAAAAGAAATATTCTAAGATAGGGGATAAATCCTCAAAAAGGTGAGGACCTAGTCCTGACCCTGGACATCTTACCTCATCTAGAAGGATATAACATCTACCCTTTTCCTGTGCCCCTTCCTTCACACACACCCCCACACACATTCTATACACATACACATACGCACGGACACCTACCTGACCCCACACCTGCTCTTTTTTAGCTATGGCCTGAGGAAGATTCTAATTAATGGAATTCAATCCAGCATTTCAAATCAACAAGCCTTTATTAAGGTTTTGTACAAAGCCCTGAGACAGAAAGCAAATGCAGAGGAGGTAGTAATTGGGGGGGCCAAGATACGAAGATAAATTAAGCAAAATCACTGCCTTTTGTAAGTCTGAAAAGTAATATAGAGGTAGACCCAAATGTGTATATAGTCACGCCTGTATGCAGATTCATGTTTCCCTATTCACACATGTACACACATGCAGTTGATATACATGAGCATATATTCCTATGTGTAGCTGTCTATGTGTGCTCTGTGTGCATGTGTGTAGATGTGTATGCATTGTATGTGTGTGAATATACATGTGTGTTCATATATATCTTTCATTTTACCCTCACAATTTGAAAGGTGTTATTATTATCCACTTTATGAAAGAGGAAGCTTAATTAGACAAAGGTTAAGTGATTTGCCCAGAGTTCCCTGACTAATAAATATCTGAGATCATGTTTGAACTCAGGTCTCCTTGAATCAAGGTCCAACATTCTACTTCCTTTGAGTACTAGCTATCTCAATGCAAAATGATTTATGCCAATTGATATTGGACAAATAATGATATTCTTCTTTAGACCTGCTCAGAGGATGGAGAGAGAGAGCTACCAGTTGGGAGCCAGGAGGGTTTTCAATAGGAGGTAGCATTTGAAATGAGCCTTGATAAATTCATTTACACAAGAGTGTTAATCAGCTAATCAGAATAAGAGATCACATTTCTATAGAGTTTTAAGATTGTTGTAAAGGCAGAGAAACTAAGCTCACATGCCAGAAAATACTAGTTGTGTGACTTTAGGCTAGTCACTTTCCTTTCTCTGGACCTCAATTTCCCCATCTGTAAAATGAATGGGTATAACTATAAAGACAAGCTCTACCATCAAAGGATCTGTATCCAAATAATAGCTCTACCTTTGTGACCTTGGACAAGACCCCTAATATCGCTGAGCCTCAGTTTCCTTATCCTCTTGACCACTGAGGTTACTTCCAGTTCTAATTCTCTGGTCTTGTAACTCTAGGGTCCTTCCATTCATAAATCTTCAATAACTCGTACCGGAGAGAGTGAAAGTATAACCCTTGCCATCTGACTGAAGAAGAAACTGAGGCCAATAATGAAGTAATGCTTTGAACCCAATCCATCCAAGGTTGCCATTGCAATAAGGAAGACAATACTTTGGGTCTCTAATATTTTGGGCAACATAATGGGTGAGTTTAAGGAGTTAAAAATAGGGGGACATATCCAAATCATATAGTGGAGGCAGACACAGTCATGTAAAGCCAAACTTGTCCTGTGTTCAGTATTCCTTCCTAGCTTTGGAGAGAGTTTCACCCCCAACAAAATTTCCCCCTTCCAGATCTCAGTCTTTTAGAATTTCACTTTGATTCTTAGCAGATTGACTGATGATACCAAGAGGAATAGCAAACAGATGGAATAAGAGAGCCAAGATCTGGGCAAGATCAGAGCATTGGACTGAAAACAATAAGATGGAATTCAATTTTAATAAGGATAAATGCAAAATCTTCTACATGGATTAAAAAATATCACAAAAAATAGGATGGCGGAGGCAATGATTATATAGTTCCCTCAGAAAAAAGATCTGGGGGGTCTAAGTGGACTACATATGCAATAGGAGTCAGTCAAGAAATGCTGGTGTGACCTTAGATCATATTAAGACAAGAGACCAAGTTTCCAAGAATGAGGAAGTAATAATCTTGCTATCATGGTCAAATTATGGTGTTCTATTTTAAGCATCTTAATTGAGAAGGGACATTGATGAGACAGAGAGCACCCAGAGGAGGAGAGCCAGGATGGTGAAGGACCTTGAGACCATGTCATATGTGCATCAGTTGAAGGAAATGAGGATTTAGTTTGGTAATGGGGAATATGGTATCTGAAGGGCTACCTATGGGGAAGAGGGTCTATGATATGCCTTGTGTGGCCCTGGGGGTACAGAGCCAAGAGCAATGCCTGGAAAATAGATACAAAGAGGGCAATTTGGGTTGGATGTCAGGAAAAGCCATATAATAATAATCAGAACTGCCTCAAAGTGAAATGGACTGCCTGGAGAGGTGCTGGTTATAATGGGATTCATTTCAAGTATGGGTTGACCTAGATGGCTGCTGAGGTCATTTCCCTGATTCTGTAATTCAGTAAAGTACATGATAAGTTTAATGGCCATACTGTAAACTTCAAAGGTAAGGATAACATTTGTTTTGTTTTGTTTTTTTAAAAAAACTTCCATTCTTCCAGGAAAATGCTCCCCTCAGAAAGGGAACTGACCATCACCCAGGGGTCTCAGTTCAGAACACAACACTTCAGAGACTTAAATTTATATCTAAGGAGCCCCAATCTTTTCCAAGTAATATTATAGTTTTAGAGGCAGAAGGATGTTCAGAAGCTAACTAGTCCAATATTTTCATTTTATGGATGAGTAAGCTGAGACCCAGAAAGAAAAAGAGACTTGCCCAAGGTCACAGAAGTAATAAGAGGCAGAACTAAGATTTGAACCCAGATCCTCAAATTCCAATTCTGCCTCCTCTTTGAACTTCATTAAGTCTTGAGCCTATGCTATCCCTGCAGTATCTTAGCCATTACATTTCTAGGCATGTTCTCTTCTCCTAAGGTTACACTGACTCACTGCTTACTCTGCCATTTGGTTCCTAGAAATAGAATCCCTCCTAGTATCATAGGAGTTAGAAGGAAACTGAGGATGTAGACTGGAAAGTATCAAAAAAGTCATTTAGTCAAGAAGTTCTCAGAGACAACTTGAGCTTTCTAATATTTTGACAACTATTTTCATATGATTTTCTTCCTTTGTAAATCCCATGTATTTTATCTTATAAATTTCAAATCATTATTCTGAGAAGGGTTCCATAGATGTCACCAGACCTCCAAGGAGAACCAGGACATAGAAAAGGTTAAGAATCCCTGACTCAGTCCAATATTCTCATTTTACTGAAGAAGAACCTAAGGCTGAAAAAAGCAGAAACCACCTACCAAATACACCAAGGCAGGTCATATATAACAGAGCCTAGCTCTTCCAATTCTAAATCCAGCACTCCTTCCTCTCTAGAACCACTATCTTAGCCTGTTCCATTGACTAGTCCCATTTACCTCTCTGGCTTCTTCCTCTGATTCTTTCCCCTTTCTTTTATGTCTCCAATTACTTGAACAGAAACTCAGCCAACTGCCACTTCTGCCTAATGAAGCATTTCCTCAGCTCTAGGTCCAAGGATAAAGGAAAGCCAATTCCCTTTTTTGTGAGACATTTGCTGTCTTTGAGATCAGTTCCTCTCCTATCTGCCTCTTCCTAAAAGAAAAGAGAGATATGGAAGGCAGGTACTACAAAGAATTTTATGGTAAATGGAGAATTGAGGTGAATCCTCCAAGCAGCTCAACCTCAGGCTCTGAATGACCTACCTTTGCCAATGCTTAGCCTATGACCTCCCATTGGACCTTTTTTTGAGTACCTGCCACTCCTGTCTCTTATTGTAGGCTTCCAGGCTAATAACCACTTCCACATTGTCCCTTTCCAAGCACTTGGGAAAGAAAATAGCATAAATACAGGCAAGCTCCACACACAGAGAGATACCATTCCAAAAGTATTGAGGTTGTTTTGGGGGGTTTATAGAAAGAGCCCCAGTTGCCCCTGGGGCAGTGAAAAGAGGGCTGAATTAAAGGACCTACATCCAAATTTCAGCTCTTCTATTTCCTAACCATGAGACCTTTAGCAAATCACTTAATGAGTTTCTTATTTATAAAGTGAGGAAGTGGGATGAAATTTAGCTTCCAAGCCATTTCCAGCTCTATATTTATATTCGAATGATCTTAGAAGCAATAGCTGTGAGTTAGGATCCCTCCGGTGACCTATATGACTCCAGACAAAACATTTCCCCTTTATGGACCTCAATTTCCTTCTGTGTAAGCATGGAACATAATCCCTGGCCCATTTCTTTCACATAGATATCAAGAGGCTCAAATGATGATGTGATATATGCAAGAGTGCTATGCAAAGTATAATTGGCACTGGGTAGCAGAGATATGGCAAATGTTTGCTACTAATTAATTCAGTCCATCATAGCTATTGTATTCAATTCAACAAACATTTATTGGGTAAGCACCTAGTATATTTAAGACAGAGAGACTGAATGTTGTAGTAAAGAGTTGACCCAGGAGTCAGGTAGACCTGAGTTCCAGTCTTAACAGTGTGTCTATCTGCCTAGGCTAGGTTATTGGGATAATATTTGTAAAGCATTTCAGATAGTAGGTGCTTATTAAATGTACCTCAGTTCATCTAGGAAGTACAGTGGATTGCCCACCAACCCTGCAGTCAGGAAAACATGGGTTCAAATTTGATCTCAGACACTTAGCACTTACTAGCTGTTTGACCTTGGGCAAGTCACTTAACCTTGATTGCCTCCTATGCAGGACCATCTCCAGTTGTCCTAATTCACATCTGGCCTCTACACCCAGATGTGTCTAGAGGAGAAAGTGAGACTGGTGACTTAGTAGAGCACCCTCTCACTCAAAGTCAATTCATTTGCTTGTCTTGGCATCACCTCCCTGATGCCGTGGTCTTCTTCAAGAATGAAGGACAGGGGTAGCTAGGTGGCATAGTAGATAGAGCACTGGTCCTGAAGTCAGGAGGAACTGAGATCAAATCCAGCCTCAGACACTTATTAATTATCTAGCTGTGTGACCTTCAGCAAGCCACTTAACCCCATTGTCCTGCAAAAACTAAAGAAAAGAAAAGAAAAAAGAATGAAGGGCAAACAAAAACAGAGCCTAAGTTGGCTTAAATTTCCTTGACTTCCTCATCAAACTGTTGACTACACAGGTCATTAAATGCCAACCTCTTTGTAGTAACATTGAAGCCATTCTATACTTGTAAAGTTGATTTTTTTCTAAAACTCAAATACAAAGCTTACCCTATTAAGTTCATCTTACTAGATTCAAACCAACATTCTAGCTTGTCAAGATCTTTTCAGAACCTGACAGTCATTCAGAGTACTTGCTCTCCCTCCCAGTTTGGCATCATGTGCAAATTGTATAAGCCTTAATAAGCACTAAAAAACAGTACTAGATTTTAGAACCAGATGACCTGAGTTTAAGTTTTGACTCTGCTGCTTGCTACCTTTACAACCCTGAGCAACTCATTTCCTCTTCTTTAAAGCAAGCGGTTTGATAAATCATGATTTCTATTCTCTTTCTAGCCCTTGAGACTATGATCCTTTGATTTCATCCAAATCACTGATAAAAATGACCCAGATATCTCTGGGGCATTTCACTAGAAACCTCCTTCCCTACTTAACTACTACTGAATGTAGCTTTTCAATCAGTTCAGAATCTAAACTACTGTCATGTAGCCCATATCTCTCCATCTTCTTTCAAGAATAGCATGAAAGACCTTGTCAAATGTTTTTCTAAGATGTAGGCAAACCATGTCTATAACATTCTAAAACTGGTCCCCCAAAAGTAAATGAGGTTAGCTTGCATTTGTTCTTGATGAAACCTCATTTGCTCTTTTGTAGCTACTGTTTCCTTTTCTAGATAATGATTAGCCTTCCCTTTAATTACAGAAATTTGTCAGGAATCAAAGTCAATATCCCCAACCCCCCATAGTTGTTAGATTCTGTTCTTTTTCCTTTAAAAAAAGGGACAATATTTGTATTTCTCTGATCCTGCAATGCCTCTTTCTATCTCCAAGGCCTTTCAAACATCCTTGACGACAACTCAGCAAACACATCTGTCAGTTCTTTCAATACCTGAGGATCTAGTTCATCTAGGCCAGGGGACATTAACTCATCAAGGGCAACCTGAGACTTTCTTACTGTCTTCTTATTTGGGGGGGGGGGGACTTCAATTCAGCTCCTTACTGACCAGCCTCTGCAGTTTAAAGATCATTCTTCTTGCCAAAAAAAAGTCAAATCAGAACTGAGAAGCTGTCTTCTCTCTGATGTCTGTTCTCACCAGCCCCTTCCAACCCCACCAGTGATCTTAATCCTTTTTTTAATCCTCCTCTTTTCCCCATCAGAGCAGAAAAATCTTTTTGTTGTTGTTGTCGTCAACAACCTTAGCTCATCAGAAGCATTAGCACTGTTGATGCGGTTCTTAAAGAACCTGAGCACCCGGGAATGTATTAAACATGCTACCTGCTTTCCTTCCATCCCCTGAATGTCTTTTCTTTTTCAATCTAAGCTGATTGGCATGTTCTTTATGCACCTACATTAGGGTTTTTTTAGGCAACTCCACTCATCTGAACTATTTCTCTTTGTGTCTTCAAAATCTCTTTCTTAAGTATGTCCCATACTTGGATTGGCTTTACCCCATAAAATTTTAAGTCATAGGATTCTACCTATACTTTCTCTGAATTATTTGAAATCTGTTCTAAAGTCTGGGATGCATATCATATTAAAGCCAACTTCCCTTCATTCTCTACCACCAATGAAGAGGTCACTTTCCTTCCCAAGATTTTTCAATTAGCAAGTGGTACATCCTTATTAGTGTTGGTCCCTCCACCTTCTGAAAGATGAAATGATCATCATGGTGAATTGAGAAGTGATTAGGTTCTCTGCTTCTAGTAAAGAGAGATAGCTCTAATGTACACCTGGATAACTGAAAACCCCTTCACAACTAGATCATGCCTCAAGGTCAAGGTTGTAAGCTGTCAACTGACTTCCTCACCCATTGCTCTTTTTGACAAGTCTTCTGCAGGATACATTCCAACATCAATATCACATCTGTTCCTGTATCTATTGATTTCCCAAAAAGTACTCTCCACTGTACTTCTCCAGTCTGGTTTTGGATTACTTCACATGAAGACTTCCTTCTAATAGACTATGTTATTCTATTCTGCTTTGGATGATCCTGTTATTTAAATTCCAAATGAAGGATATGCCTAATTCTAAAGTTCAGAACCACAGGTCATCCAAGAGTCTCATACCACAAAAGAACAATGATACTCATGAATTCAGCTTTGCCTTCTTTGGATTCCTCATCTAGCGCACTTCTGAATTGACATCTGATGCCTCAGATTTAACTGTTTGCTCCTTTATTAGATTATGTCTCTTGTAAATTTGAGGTCATCATCACTATTAGTCTTTCTTCCTACATTGTAGTTTTTTCTGGGATAAAAATACCACCTTTGCCTCTAAGATATTCAGTTCCTTGCCCCAGACTTCATAATCTTTAATAATACTTTCCAAGTTTCTTCTAGCATCATCATTAAAATTCCAGCAGGAGGAATAGTTAGCTGGTTTAATAAGCTTTAGGTCTTGGTTACATGTCCCTAGAAATTAGTAGGTCTCTCTAGTTATCTTAGACACAAAGAGATAACTCACTCAACCCCATTCAGCGGGAAGTCACCAACCATCATCACTCCTCTGAAGCTGATGGATAGTCTTGCCCTTGCTGGCATCAGTGGTTTCATATCCTCATTTCCTGGAGGTCAAGCAACTGCGTCTTTCTTCTTCAGGAAATTCCCCATAGCTTTTTCTGATCTCTACATGCTCCATAGTTTACTTTCTTCTCTATGGGACCTGGATATCTCAGTTTGACTACAGCTGTTTCCTGTTACTAGAATGTCTTCTTCATCTATGGAAAGGACCAACTCTACAGAAGAACTGAACCTCAGTGATACAAAGAATCTCAGGGGAACTATCATGATCAAGAAAAATCCTTCCTAGCATTCCTAGTTAGTCCTCACCTCACCTTCACTCCAGTGTTGGAGAACCACCATCTTTCCTAGGAAGCCCAGTCTTCCTGTTTCAGATTCAGTTGAAAGCGATCTCTTCTCCTTCAAAATTCCACATATCCCATGTCATTTTCCACTATTCACCATATTGTGATAGAAAGAGCCTTGATTTAGAATGAAAAGATTTAATCCAAATAACAGCATAGTAGATTTGGGGTCAGGAAGGGCTGAGTTTGAATCCTGCCTCAATATACACTAACTCTGAAAAAAACAATCTGGGACTCAGTTTCCTCATTTGCATAAGTAATAGGGTCAAAAATCAGTGAACTCCAAGATCCTTTTCCAATTCTAAATCCATGATCCTATGACCTGGATCTGAACCTGACAAGGTGCTTAACAGCTGTGTGACCTTGGGCAAGTCACTTTATCCTCAATTTCCAAATCTACAAAATAGGGACATAATATTTGGCCTCCCTATTTTATGAGTTGATGTGAGAATGAACTTTTCAAACCGTACAACCCATGAGATGTCTGAGAACTTGTTTTGATTCTTCATCTCTGTTTCTCCCTCTTCCACTTACTCCTGCTTAGAATTCATAGTAGGTGTTTCATAAATACAACTCTCATTCTGAGTTGATGTAAGAATTTAAATTTGGCAGAATTTAAACTCTAGGTGAAACAAGCAACTTTTAGGATCATTGATTCATTGGTGGAAGCAATCTTAAATGTCAGTGAGGCCAACTCCCTTCCTTAATGAGGAATATAAAAGCTATTTCTCTAGTGACTTCAGATTTACAAAATACTTTCCTCACATTTGTCCTGGGAAGGCATTCAGGTCTGGGATTCTTATCTCTATTTAATAGATGAAGAAACTGAGGGAAACAAAAGTAGCCCATCCAAGACCACACAGCTGAGAAGAATAGAGCAAGGCCAGAAACCCAAGTCTCCTGACTCTCTCTTCCCTGGCAACCCCACTGGGTAGGGAGAAAGGAGTTGGGGCCAGAGACCCACTGGATTCATTCTTTTCTTATTTATTTAAGGCAATGGGGTTAAGTGACTTGCCAAAGGTCACACAGCTAGGTTATTATTAAGTGTCTGAGGTCAAATTGGAACTCAGGTCCTCCTGACTCCAAGGTCAGTACTCTATCCATTGTGCCACCTAGCTGCCCCCAGATTCATTCTTTTAAGAGAGCATACACTCTACATCATAATAAAACTTTCCCATAATAAAAGAAAAGAAAAGAAAAACTTTCACCTCCAAGTCCTTCTTCCTCACAGTTCTTATAAACAAGAGGGGGAAGAGATTGTTTTTTCCATTGTTCTTCCACTGAAGAAATTGAGACCTGGAGTAGGGAAGTGACTTGTCCAAATTTGCACATTGAATTAAGACCAGAGACAGGACCAGACCTTAAGATCTCCTCACTCAACTTTGGGGGGGGGGGGTGATTTAAAACTTTCATCCATGTGAGGCACCTCCAGTGTAGGAATTCTCTCCATCAAGTTGTACCAGAAATCTTGATGGTAACATAGTCCTAGAGAGTTGCCAAAAGGGTACCAGAAGCTTAAATAACTTGTCTTCAGTTTCATTAACATATGATGTGGAATTTGAACCCAGATCTTGCTCATCCAAGTTCTGCCCTCCATCTTCTGTGTCCAGAAGGAAAGAAAAGCGCAGACATGGAAGCCAGAGGATAAAGGCTCAAATCCTGGATGACATTGTTGTGTGAAAGTGAGACTGAGAGAGGTCAGTGATGAGTGTGGGGAGCAATGAGGAGGCAAGGAAAGAAGGGAGAATGTTCTCTGAGAAAGGAAATGGTCTAACTAGAGAGAAGGACCTTGGGTAAGAGAAGGATCTCGGTCATCTCTTGACTCGTTATCTCATCTACAAAATGCAGGAGTCAGGAGAGATAAAATGGAGAACATTCTTGAATGACTTTTATCAGGGTTGTGGGGAGAGACTTTAAAATATAGAATGCCAAAGCCAAGAGGACCCTTAGAACACAAAACATCAGAGCTGGAAGGACTCTTAGAACAGAGGATGTCAGAGCTGGGGAGGGACCTTAAAAACACAGTATTGGAACTGGAAGGAAAATGGAACATCAGAACTGGGATGGGGCTAAGAACACAGAATGTCAGAGTTGGAAGGGCCCTTAAAACATGGAATGTCAGGGTTGGGAGGGCCCTTACAACACAGGATGTCAGAGCTGGAGGGGACCTTAGAACACAGAATATTGGGGTTGGAAGGAAAATAGAACAACAGCACTGGAATGGGACTAAGAACACAGAATGTCAGAGCCTACCGAATATTAAATATTAATTCTAAAAGAAACTTAGAGATAATCTAGTCCATCCCAACCATACAGGTGAGGAAGCTGAGGCCCAGAGAGCTAGCAGGACAGGTCATCCAAAAGTATAATGCAGTATAAAGGCAGCTAGGTGGCAGATTGGATGGAGAACTGGCCCTGGAGTCAGCAGGACCTGAGTTCAAATGTGACTTCAGACACTTAATAACATAGCTGTGTGACCTTGGGCAAGTCACTTTACCACATTGCCTTAAATAAATAAAATTTTTAAAAATATTTTTAAAAGAGTACAATGCTGAGTCCCCTGAGTCCCCTACCCCCAGTCCTCAGGTGTTCTCCAATGTATCCTGTTGGGAGAGCTCTTTCCAGAGCTGTCAGAGACTTGGGTGGGGGTGGTGAGAATCAAGGAAGGGAAGCTGCCAGGGCCGAGGCTCCAAGAGCTGCTGATGGACTTGATGAGGCGGTGACGGCAGCTGGATCAGGCTGCGGAGGCGACATCTTGATGAGAAAGCTCAGGAGGGAGGGAGAGAGGGAGGGAGCCGGCTGAGCCATCTGCTGCTAAGTCGGCTGGCAGCAGCTGCTCAGAGCCCAGCCCAGAGATGGGAAGGGTCTGCAGGCCCCGGCTGCCCCCTGCTGGCCCCACATCCCAGGGTGTCAGCCTGCCAGGGAAGGACTACCCCTGGAGCAGAGGGAGTCGGGTTGGGGGTTAGCTCCATCAATGGGCAAAGCTGCTTTGCCCCTCCAATTGGGACGAGTCAAAGGACGAATGATTTCTTCCTTGTCTCCCTCCCCTGCACCTAGAACTTTGATCAGAAGGTACATCCAGGTCTCCTGGAACATGGAGGGTCAAAGCCAAATGACTTTCATGTATATGTATGTATTGAAAAAGGTAGGGAGAATACCCATGAGAAGCCAAAGAATTCACTAATTCCCACAGGAAAGTGATTTTAACTGGCTTTCCCTCACAACAGGCCAGTAGAATTGGGAAGGCTAGGACTATGGACCCCATTTTATAGCTGAGAAAACTGAGACCTAGGAAAGGAAAGTCAGACAGTACATTTGAACCCAGTGTTCTCCTGACTCCAATTCCAGAAAGCTTTCCTCAATCCCATACATCCTACTTAATCCCTCTCATTCCACTAAAAGTAAAATTCTTTGCATAGAATTCAGAAGAACCCATGATATCATTGACTCCAAAGTTCCCTCCAAGATACACATCATGGACTATCTCTGCCTGTATCTCCTATGTTACTCTTTGTCTGTGGTCTCCTCTAAGTTTCTCCCATGGGGGTCTGCCCAATGTGCCCGGACCCTTCCCTGGAATATCATGGAATCTTCTAGTTCCCAGTCTTCCTCTCATCTTTCCCAGTCCAATTCTTCCTTATCGCATTAAGGACATTCTTTACTGGAGCTCATACATAGTTACAACATACATATATACATACATACATACATACAAAGTTACAGCATAGCCATAATCTAATCCAACCTCTTTGTTTTTAGATGAAGAAACTGCCACTGTGCCACCTAGCCGCCCCCATTTGTAAAGAAGTTAAATGATTTTCCCACATCACAAAAATAGTAGGTATGAGAAGCAGAATTTGAAACCAAGTCTTTTGGCTGCAGAAACAGAACTATTTCCATTGCAGCTTATCCCTAGTTGCTCTCTCTGCCTGATAATCATTGTTAATTCTATGGAAATCAAAGTACTCCATGTAATCATCCAATTCTCAAGATAATGAACAGCTCTTCTTGGAATCAGGAAGACCTGGGTATAAGGTCTTCCTGGAATACACTCGAGCTCTGTAACTATGGGCAAGACACGAACCATTTAGACAGTGTCCCCATCTGCATCAGCGGCGTTTCCAGCCTGGTCGTTTTACACGTAGTAGGCACTTAAAAATATTAATCACTAAGCTTGTTATTTCCTCATCCTGATGTAATCAGACATCTGGATACAGACAAACAGTAATAATAACAATCCCCATCTCAAATACAGAATGTTCTATGTAAAAATATATTCAGTAATCATCATCGTAAGGATGATGATAATAACGATATTTACATAGTACTTTCTCATTGCCAAATGTCCTCCCCACACTGCCTCCTTTGAGTCCTTTTTTTCCCTTTGATTCTTCACAAGAGCTCTATAAGGTAAGCACTACACAGTTTAGGAACCTCATTTGAACAGATGAAGAAATTGGGGCTCATTGAGATTAGGTGACCTTCCTGTGGTAGGATAGTGAGTGAATGCAGAAGGCAGGATTCATACTCAGGTCTCTCCTCATTCCAAGTTTAAGATCCTTTCCATGAAAGATTTAGCATTTGCAAATTACTTTCTTCAAAACATCATCCCTTTCCACCCTCACCATTAAATAAGGAGTTTGAGTTTCACTGGCCCAAAGATTATAGCCATTTTATAGATGAGGTGACTTCCTTTTCCAGACTTCTTTCTTGATTCCTGATACTTAGCACAGTTCTTTGCATACAGTAGCTACTTAATAATTGCTTATTGGTTTACTGAAAAATAAAATTTAAGACGAGCCTTTGTTTCCTAAGAGAAACTTGGAAACCTTAAAAGCGTGGTGCAATTTTCCAAACAGACCATAGTTTCTTCCATGTATTCAATTTGGGGTACAGTTCATTATCCATCAGTTATCTCCATCCAAATCTGTTGTTGTTCAGTTGTTGCAGACTCTTTGAGAGCCCTTTGGAAATTTCTTGGCAGAGATACTGAATGATTTGCCATTTCCTTCTCCAACTCATTGAACAGATGAAGATACCGAGGCAAACAGGGTAGAGTGACTTGCCCAGGGTCCTCCAGTTAATAAATGTTTGAGGGCACATTTGAACTCATAAAGATGAATCCTCCTGATTCCAGCCACTTAGTTGCCCAGTCTCCATCTGAAATATATATAGGCCCTAATCAATCCAACAGTTATCCTAGTCAGGGGCAGTAGACCTTCTTCATCTACTTGGTTTTTCCTGTGTGAATGGATGAACTCTCTTGAATTAATCTAAATCTTGTTTTGTTTATTGCATATCCTAAAACTTATGTTCAACACTGGGGCTTGAGAGAAAGGGAAAAAATATTCATCTTGCCCAAAAGGAGTTCACATTCTGATGAGGAAGATAATATGGAAGTAATCAGTACATATTAGACATAAAGAGCAGCTAAGTAGCACAGTGAATAGAGTGCTGAGTTAAAAAGGTCTGGATTCAAATCTGTCCTCAGATGCTTGCTAGTTGTGTGACCCTGGGTAAGTCACTTAATCCTGTTGGCCTCAGTTTCCTCATCTGTAAAATGAGCTGGAGGAGAAAATGATAAACCATTCCAGAATCTCTGCCATGCAAACTCAAATGGGGTCACAAAGAGTCAGACATAACTGAAAAATGACTGGCAGCAACACTAGATAGAAAATGATAGGAAGAAGGTAAATCATCTCAAAGGGAAAGATACCATTAATGGAGGAAAGGATTGTACAGAAGGTGAAACTGGAGATGGGTCTTCAAGTTAGGAAAGCAGCTCAGAGGTAATGTGGCATAGTAGACAGAGTGCTAGACTTGAAATCAGGAAGATCTGAGTTCAAATCCTCCCTCAGACACTTGTTAGTTGAATGACCTTGGTCAAATCCCTGCAGCTCTCTAGACCTCAGTTTCCTCTTTGGAAAATTATGAAATTGAACTCAGTGAATTCTGAGATCCTTCTAGATCTAAGATCCTATGATGGCTGAATGAAAGGTGCAAAGAAGACAAGGCCCCCACTATGCTTATTGGTTATTAACTTGGGGAAAAAAAACTCTGAAGTTTTTGATTCACTAGAAGCAATATGCTGCCTTCAGGGCTCTCCTCCCCATATGTCAGAATTATGTAGGCTTCCTTGGAAGATGTAACAACAGAGATCACTTTGTTTGCCGATCCTCTGATTACTAATATCATTTGAAGCATAAAGTAGAAAGATGTGTGTTTGTCATTCTCAGGTAGGCTGGCCAGCATCATGTCTGAAGAGAATCAGAATTCCCTCTATTGCTGAGGTCTCCAGATGCTCCTGTTTGCAGAGATAATAAAGCTGGAGCTAAAATGGAGATCTTCTCTTTCCAGGGCTGTTGTGAGGGAAGAGCTTTGTAAACCTTAAGAAATGGGATATTATTAATTAGTATCTCTTGTCTGGTCTCTCCCCATTTCTCTCCTATCCCCAAGCAATGATCAAATATTTGTGGAGACAGATGGCTTGGGATGGGGGAGGGCATTGTGAAGATATCCTCGAGAGTCCTAGCATGTAACCCAATCCCAAGAGCCTCACTTCACCACTTTTAAGGTCTGACCATTGAACTAACCAGTCCAAATGCTTCCTAAATCTTAGCTCCAGAAATTTCTCCAGTACCTCATCATTCACTTCTTGGGTCTGTCTCTTCCCTGGAGAAGAATATGTAAAGGTATTTTGCTTTACCAAATCAAAACCTTTTTTAAAATTCTTCAACAAATAATGAGCACAATGGGATCTTGTATTCTCTTTACCTTTCAGTCACCTGATGTGGCCTACTGGGGAATATTGTCTGAGAAAGTCTGCCTGTTCCCCTCTCATGTCCTAATTATTATGCTGATTGCAATGAGCCTCTGAAACTGCATGACCTTGGGCAAATCATTTAATATTTGGGCATCTCAGTTTCTTCATCTGTAAAATGATGGGTATTAGGCAAATCATTTAGTGTTTGGGGACTTCAGTTTCCTCATTCAGAAAATAATGGGGACAGACTGTTATTCAGTTATTTTTAGTTATGTCCATCTCCTCATGACCTCATTTGGGATTTTTAGGCGAAGATACTAGAGTGATTTGTTACTTCCTCCTTCAGTTCATTTTACAGATGAGGAAACTGAGACAAACAGATTTAAATGACTTGTCAGGGCGGCTAGGTGGTGCAGTGGATAGAGCACCAGCCCCGGAGTCAGGAGTACCTGAGTTCAAATCCGGCCTCAGACACTTAATAATTACCTAGCTGTGTGGCCTTGGGCAAGTCATTTAACCCCATTGCCTTGCAAAAACAAAAACAAAGGATAGATAGATAGATGATAGATAGATAGATAGATAGATAGATAGATAGATAGATAGATAGATAAATGACTCATCCGGGGTCACACAGGCATTATCTAAGACTAAATTTGAACTCATGTCCTCCTGATGCTTTGTCTGGTACTCTATCTACCATACTATGTAGCTGTCCAAGGTATGGACTAAGTGGCTTCTAAGTCCCTTCTAATTTAAAGTCTGGGATCCAGTGACAGTCTCCAAAACTATACCCATAGGAAAACTCATAGACAGAGAGCTGGAGCTGCATCCATTCACACTCTCTTTCCTGCCAGGCCCCCTCCTTTCTTAGGGGATTCTACAATCCTCCTTGCACATCCATATTTATACCTGCATATATGTACATACATACACATATATGGACCTGCAAACACACTACAACTCCTTGATCCTGTTCCCATTCCCTTGGCAGCAGCTGACCCCAACCAATTTAGCAGAGATTACAATGCAGGAATCATAGCCCAAGAAGCTGGAACTCTTTCAAAAATTTCCAGGAAATCAACAATACCTAAGTACTTTCTTTTTTTTTTTAGGTCTGGCAAGTCAATGGGGTTAAGTGACTTGCCCAAGGTCACACAGCTAGGTAATTATAAGTGTCTGGGGTTGGATCTGAACTCAGGTCCTCCTAATTCCGGGGTTGGTGCTCTAGTCACCTAGCTGCCCCACCTAACTTCTTTCTACCCTCTCCCCATCCTCCTTCCCATCCCAGGGAGCATCCTCAGCACAGCCTGAACAAATGGCCTGGCAAATCCTACAATTAGCATTATATCTGAGAATGAGCTGGATGCCATATCCCTTTACAGCTCATAGAATGTTAACTGTAAATGGTTTTAGAACATAGGGCATTAGGAGAATTCTCAAGACACAGGATGTCAGACCTGGGAGGACCCTTAGGACACAGAATTGCAGAGCTGGGTGGGAAGGGATCTTAAAATACAGACTTTCAAAATAGATAGAGAATCAGAACATTAAAAGGTCTCAGTTCCAGTGGGCCTTGGTAGATAGTCAACATCACTTGCCCATTTAAAAGAAGTACCTGAGCAAGTAGCTAAGTAGTACAGTGGATAGAGCCCTGACTCTGGAGTCAGAAGGACCTGAGTTTAAATGTAACCTTAGACATTTGATATTTACTGTGTGACCATGGAAAAGTCACTTAATTCCATTGTCTCATAAAAGCAAAATAAATAAGTGAATGAATAATAAAAGAAATAACTGAAACCTGGAAAGATTACCTGGGTTTCCCATAGTCACAAAGTGAATGATAGAAACAAAATCATGCCCCAGGTCTCCTTCCTCCCAGCTCAGTACTATCTCCATGATCCCATGCCTCCAAACAATGCTTCAGACCTTCCAATCTATCCGAGATCATGACAATATCTTTCTCCTCCCATGTCTCTCTTTCCCTCTTCACCATCTCCCTCCATCACAAACACATACATGATGTAGACACACCTTCTCCCTCCAATGCCTTCCCCCCTCCCTGTACAGAATCTCAGATGTCTTGTTCATGGTTTTAATTAATTGTCTCTGGTCTCATTCTTTCTAAATTAAATTGGCTATACCCAGGAGGCCACCAAACTCTGTACTATTTCTTCAGTTCCCTCTCACTGTCCTAAGTCTGGTTCATGGAATCCCACCCCAGAAGACATAGACTACAAGGTCCAAATGAATACAGGGAAGTCAGACCTGGATCCCTTCCACTGTTCCCCAGATCCCAAGACTTTTGGAAGGTAGTACGTCTCAACTAGTCCTCTTTTATAGACTAGAGTGACCAAAAAGCTCCTTGGCTCCCATTGGCATCCAGCTCCAAAGGCAGCATGTGAGCAAGATGAGGAGGAGAGAGGAAGAGAAGGAAGAGAGAGGAGAAGGAGAGGAAGACACTGTACCCAAGAGGAAGCACCTCAGAAACCACTGGAGTGATGCTAGATGGGCAAGAATGAGATCCAGACAGTGTGGTCCAGTGGAAGGGACTCCTGGTTTTCTCAAAGATTTCCTGTATATTGATAGACAAATGTTTTTCCTCTCCAGACAGACTTCAGCTTTCTACTCTGTAAAATGCAAGATGGACTGCACTCTTTCTGAGATTCCTTTGAATTTTAGCATGCTGTGTTCTAACTATGGTTTCCAATAATGATCAATCGCCAAGGATTCATTAAGTACTTGTTGCAAGAAAGGCACTGTGTTATAGATTCCTTAACCCCTCGCAGAGCTTCCATTTTAGGGGGGGGGATGGAGGAGGGAGAACCTAGATAAATTAGAACATGCAAAATAAATATAGGATGGATGACAGCACTTTTATGAGCAGTTGAGGAGATCTAGAAAGACCTCTTCCAGGAGGCAGATCTTGGGCCAAGTCTTCAATCCTCCTAGAGCTAATGTTCTGCACAGGTTCTAAGGGCATTCCTAGCTCTGACATCCTGTGTTCTAAGGACCCTCCCAGCTCTGACATTCTGGGTTCTAAGGGCCCTCCCAGCTCTGACATTCCTTGTATTCTGTAGTATCTTCCATATCTGATATTCTATGTTCTAACACTGATGCCCAATGATACTTTGGGCTCAGGTGAACCCCCCCCACACACACACACATGCATCCTGCTGAGGCTCAGCTCATCTGAATCTTCCACTCATTGAAAAGCCAGCCATTCTTTCTTCCAATATCCTCAAGAAACCTGACTCACAAACAGCTGATCCCAATGACAAAGAGAGAACAGACCAGACACAGGGGACCGTTGCCTGGGTAATAAGCCTAGTTTGGGGAGTAGAGCCATGGGAAGTCTGGAAGGCTGGCATGGGAGGACCCAGATCTGACAGAAACAGACCCAGGACCAGAGTCCCTCCCTTGCAAGAGCCAGAACATCAGCCTTTTCTAGCATCAGCAGCAGCATCTACCCACTCTTCACTTCTCAGTGGTGGGGTCTGGTTGACAAAGCCCACTGCTAGGCCAAGCCCAACTAATGAGCCATCTCTCCCCAAACTTGCTCTACTCTCTTACTTCCACCATTTCTCTTGAGATGGCTCCAGGCTCTTCCCTCCCACCCCAAAACCCCTTCTTTAGTTCCCACTTTTCCAGGCTTTCCATCCACTGTCTCCATGAAGCAACATAGAAGGAGCCCTTCAAGGGGCAGAAGATACGGGTTTGAAGCTTGGTTCTGCCTCAGTTTCCTTTTCTGTAAAAGTCCACCAAGCCAAAATTTCCATCTTGTACATCCTAGTTTATCATGTTCTCTCTCATCCCATGTACTCTATATACCAAATACAAGTTCTCCTCCCAGGGAGGGGAGGAGACCTGTTGGTGTGTTACTGTGGCAACAGCAGGGGGACAGGGAGACAGTTCCATCTGTCCTGGAAGCTCCTTTTTGCATCTTTACCAGTCGGACAGTTTCCATTGCTAGTGACTAATTAGCTCCATCTCATCACTCATAAGCATCATGGAAGACTGAGAAGAAGTCCCAGCTATCAATGACCCTGGACAGGTCCCTGACTCTTCCTGCAGACACATTCATGTTGACATCCTGGTCTAGATGGGGCAGGGGACCAAAGAGGGTTCTGAAAATTATGTGATTAGCAAGAAATGGTGAGAAATACCTGAATTGTCTCCTCCATTTGGGGACTTGATGGAGTTGAGAACAAGGTGAACCCTTCATCACTCTTTACCTGGGCTAAAGGCCTTCTGCCCTTTTCCCATGCTATCCACATTTGAAAAGTCAAAATTAGTCTTCCCAACTCACAGTTCTGATCACCACATCACTGTCTTGTAAACACCCTCAGTGACACCCCATCACCTTAATGCCTTTCACGATTTGCCCCCAATTTAAGGGTGGAATGGAAAAAGCAACTTTCATAAAACCTGAATTCTAGTCCCAGCTCTGAATTAGTCCTGTGATCATGAGCAAGCTTAATTTCCTCATCTGAAAAAATGAAAGGGCCAAAAGGAATGACCTTTAAACTCCCAGCTCCAACACTAAATTTTCATTCATTCATTCATTCATTCCTCCTTTTAATAAACATTTATTTAGCACTATGTGCAATGCTTACAGGAAATAAATACACACAAGAATTCCTGCCTTCAAGTAGCTTAGAATCTAATGGGGAGTCAACAGGCAAACAAATTTAAATGAAGCACCAGAACAACAACCAAATCTTCCAAAAGTACCTAAGACATTTTGTCAAGCTTAATGTATATTTTTTAGGGGATTTTTTACAAGGCAATGGGTTTAAGTGGCTTGGCCAAGACCACACAGCTAAGTAATTATGAAGTGTCTGGGACTGGATTTGAACTCAGGTGCTCCTGACTCCAGGGCCGGTGCTCTATCCACTGCACCACCTAGCTGCCCCTTAATGTGCATTTTAACATTATCTCAAGACATCACTTTCTTAAGTTTAGACAATCAAGAGAACAAGAGATCAAGTCTTGATATATATAGCACTTGCCAATTTCTGGGTTATAATGCTCACACTGAAAATCTGGCAATCAATTCTCAGTGCCTTCCTCAAGCCAGTTAAGACATACCTCTGCAACAATTATTAAAACAAAACTGCCTCTGCTCACAGGGAGCTTGCTTTCAATTATAAGGATATAAAATCAATATAATTGGTAAATACTTTCATCTATGAGATGTTTAGGTTCTTCCCAATTCTGACATTTTAGGTTCTAAAGTCTCTTCCAGCTCTAACATCTGCAGTTCTAAGCTCTGGCATTCTACATTCTAAGGGTCCTCCCAGTTCTAATATTCAATGACCTTAGGAAGAGAGGTTAGAAAAGAGTGCAGAACTTTCTTAGCTTTGGTTCTCAAGTATATAAAATTAAGATAATAAATAATATTTGCAGTACATACATATAAGTACTAAGGAGATAATTTTTGTGAACTGCTTTGGGAACTAGATGATGATCATGATCATAATGTTTATCCTTTGTTTTGTTTTGTTTTTAATTGGAACTTAATTTTATTTTTTTCCTATTACATGTTAGTTTTTCAACATTCACACATGCATGTTTCACATTTTTCTACCAATCTCCCTTCCCTCCCTCTTCCCTAGGGCAACAGTCTGGTAAAAGTTGTTCATGTACATTTCTGTTTATCATATTTACATATTAGTCATTTTGTATATAAGGAATGAGAAATAAGGGAAAAGAAAGAAATCCATGAGAAAGGAAGGAAAAACATAAAAGAAGTTTTTAAAAAGTGAACATGCTATGGATTCAGATTCCATAGGGATTTTTCCCTCTGGATGTGGATGGCATTGTCAATAAAAGGTCTCTCAGAGTTGTCCAAGTTCTCTGAACTGTTGAGAGGAACTGTATCCATCACAGCTGATCATCTCATAATGTTGTTAATGTATACACTGTTCTTTTGGTTCTACTCACTTTACTCAGCATCAGTTCATGTAATTCTTTCCATGCTTCTCTACAGTTCGACTATTCATAATTTCTTACATAACAATAGTATTCTATAAGATTGACATAACTTGTTCAGTCATTCCCCAATTGATGGGCACCCCCTCAATTTCCAATTCTTTGCCACTACAAACAGAGCTGCTAAAAATGTTTTTGAACATATGAAACAACAAAAGTATTGTTATTTCTGGGTCAAACGGTATGATTGCTTTTATTGCTCTTTAGGCATAGTACTAAATTGTTCTCCAGAATGGCTAAATCCGTTCACAATTCTACCAATAGTGCATTAATGACACACTTTTCCCACATCCTCTCTGACATTGATCATTTTCCTTTTTTGGTTATCTTGACCAATCTGATAGGTGTGAGGTAGAGAGTCAATGTTGTCTTAATTTACATTTCTCTAATCAATAATGATTTGGAATATTTTTTCATTTGATTCTATATAGCTTTAATTTCTTTATCTAAAAACTGCCTGCTCATATCCTTTGTCCATTTATCAACTGGGAAATGATTTGTAATCTTATGACATTGATTCAGTTCTCTATATATTTTAGAAATGAGTCCTTTATCAGAAACACTAGCTGTGAAAATTGTTTTTGTCTTCCTTCTAATCTTGATTGCATTAGTTTTATTAGTGCAAAAACTTTTTAATTTAATGTAGTCAAAATCATCCATTTTGTAATTTATAATGGTCTCTATTTCTTATTTGGTCATAAATTTCTCCCCTTTCCATAGATCCAACAGATAGAATATTTCTTGTTCTCTTAATTGGTCCATGATATCATCCTATATGTCTAAATCCTGTGCCTATTTTGACCTTGTTTTTGGTATAGGGTGTGAGACGTGTGTCTATGTCTAGTTTTTGCCACATTATTTTCCCATTTTCCTAGCAGTTTTTGTTGAATAGTGAGTTCTCGGCTCAGAGGTTCATATTTTGGGGTTTGTCAAACAGTAGATTACTATAATCATTCACTATCATTTCTTTTGAACCTACTCTAATCCACAGATCCATTACCCTATTTCTTAACCAGTGCCAGACAGTTTTGATAACTGCTGCTTTATAGTATAGTTTTAAATCTGGTACAACTAGGCCACCTTCCTTTGCATTTTTTCCATCCATTCATGCTATATTCTTGATGCCAAATATGAATCAGGGAGACTGAAGATGACTCTGAATGTGATGCAATCAGGGTTAAGTGACTTGCCCAAGGTCACATGGTTAGTAAGCATCAAATGTCTGAGGTTGGATTTGAACTCAGGTTCTCCTGACTCCAAGAACTACCTAGCTGCCCCTTAGAGCAGAGTTCAACTCTGTTTTTCTCTCTGCCCTGGCTCAGGTATAACAGGCAAGTTGAGTCTCCTGCCCTTACTCTGTTCTGTTCTCTCTTTCCACAGTTGCCCCCAAAGGCCCCAAAATCATGATGACGCCCACCAGAGCCCGAGTGGGAGATACTGTGAGGATCTTGGTCCACGGCTTTCAGGTCAGGATCCCTTCTGGGCATGCTGAGGCAGTCAGGGTTGAAGGGAAGTAGGGAAAGGGGAAGGAATAAGCCACTCCTTTTGTCATTCATACTTCATCCACTAAAGGGTGAAGTAAAATCACTCCACCAGGGTCCAGGCAATCCCAGTCAGGGTCTTCTCCAGCCTTCTCCTTGGTCTCCACAATAGACTCCAGCCTATCTCTTCTACCCCATAGAATGAAGTCTTCCCTGAACCCCTGTTCACATGGACTCGAGTGGGGAGTCGTCTCTTGGATGGCAGTACAGAACATGATGGGAAGGAACTGGTGCTGGAGAGAGTGCCTGCCGAACTCAATGGCTCCATGTACCGATGCACTGCACAGAATCCCCTGGGCTCCACCGACACCCACACCCGCCTCATCGTATTTGGTAGGAAACTCAAAAGGGGTTGGAGGAGAATGAATTGTGGCTGGCATCTGTGCCTGGAAAAACTGAACCTTTCTTGGCAGGAAAGAACCTCAAGGATAGAAGTAACTGGTTTGGGAATGGTCATCAATTAATTATCAATTAACCATAAATGATAATAGTTAGAATTAGAGCATTAGAGTTTGCTAGAATTTATAGCATTTTATGTCTTGCAAAACACTTTGCACATGAGATTCCATCTGATCATTTGATTCCCTTATTATTCCCCATTTTACAGATGAGGAAACTGAGGCAGGTAGCAGTGAAGTGACTTTTCCCAGGTCATGTCACTGGTGTCTAAGGCACAATTTGAACTCAGGTCTTCCTGATTCCATGACCAGCACTCTAACCCACTGTGACTTTACTTGCCTTGTGCACTGGCCTTGAGGGAATAGAGCAGAAAGAGTCCAAGGTTTGGATTATGATGATCTGGATTTAAATCTTGGCTGTATGATTTATTACCTATTTAACCTTGACTTTAAAGGGTTAACCTTGTAAGAAACAATATAACTTAGCCTCTCTGGGTCTCAGTTTCCCCATTTGTAAAATGAGGGATTGGATGAAACAAATTCTAAAACCACTTTCTATAGTTCTACAGCTATAATCTCTACAATTTTTTCCAGCTCCAAATCTTAATCTGAAAGGATGAATCACTGGGTAGAAAATGAGAAGAGGTGCTCTTTGAATCAGAAACCCAGTTGGAGCAGGGAAAGTAGAAGATATAAGGAGAAGACCATTATATTTGAAGGTAGAAGATCTGGGTTCAAATCCTGCCTTTGCTACTTCCTATTAGTGTGACCAGAGATAAAATAATTTCCTCTTTCTCAGTTTTGAAATATTGAACCAGATCATCTCTTCCAGTCCTAAATGCTATGAAGACCATAAGACAAGTGTCCCTTTGGCCAGGATTAAAAGATGGCTCTGACTATATCTATACCCCTCTCCACCCAATTCTAAGAGGCAATTAGGACATCCCCCCTGCTCTTCTGCTTTACAGGGATCAGAGATTTGAGAGCAATCCCAGAGAAATAACCTTGACATGCTGTATGAGAATTAGACACACCAAAAAAAAAAAAAATCTCCAACAAGGGGAGTGATGCCAGAACAGAGGGCTGTTGTGAAGTTATTCCTAGTGTTTTGGAAGGGTTTTAGGTTTTTTCAAGGCAAATGGAGTTAAGTGGCTTGCCCAAGGCCACACAGCTAGGAAATTATTAAGTGTCTGAGACCGGATTTGAATCCAGGTTCTCCTGACTCCAGGGCCGGTGCTTTATCCACTACACCACCTAGCCACCCCATTCCTGGTGTTTTTAAAGAATTTGGAGAACCCAGTCAGAAACTGTGCTGATGAAAAGGGAAAGAATTCCTCTCCCCTGGAAGAATTCAGTCCTTTGGGGATCCACTTTAGCTCTTCCAAAAGTCAGCTATCAAGATGACAGTCTTAGATCTTGTACCAGAAGAGACCTTCAAGATTATGTGTCCCAACATCACTTAATTATAGATGAGGAAACTGAGACCTCCCCCCCCCAAGAAGTTTGAGGTAATATATGTGCAAGGTAGCATTTAGGACTTAGTAAATTCTACAGTATAACCCTTGAAGCTCTGCCTACAAAAGCCATCCTGAGGTCCAGCTTTGAAGTCTCAACCCAAGCCACAGGGACTGGCTTTCACTCAACTTTTCTGGGAATTTGCTCAGGCCTTTAACACTCTCTCCTTTTTTTGTTTCCCACAGAAAACCCAAATATTCCCAGAGGAACAGAGGACTCCAATGGTAAGTTTCTCCTTCTAGAACTTCCAACTTGAAACTTAGTTGGATAATCTGGATAGGTGAGAGATGCTTGGAAGGAGGCTGCCATGTCTGCTTCCCAGGCTCCCACAATCCAACACCATGTCTCAGATGGGGATTTTCCTTCACTTAGACCCATTTTAAATGAAAGCCTGGACCTTTAGGAAGCTACAATAGTCAAGACATAAAGTTGGCAGAAAGATGCCCCCTATGTCCAAAGTCCTCAATCAGCACATATAACTCTCTTAAGGTGTCATAGAGCACTTGGGCTTGGGAGTCAGGAAGACCCTAATTCAAATCCTATCCCAGATACTTATTAGTTGTATGGTCCTGGGAAAGTCTTTTAATTTCTGTTTCCTTCAGTTTTCTTATATGTAAAGTGAAAGAGAGGTAATGATAACTGTATTCAAAGGAGAAGACCATTATTAGCTGTATGATCCTAGTCTTTTAATTTCTGTTTTCCTCGGTTTCCTCATCTGATGAAGTAGTAATAATAATAGTAACAAACCATAAAGCACTCTAGAAATGTTCTAGTTTCTGTTTTGTTACTACTCTTTTAATTATTAAGGCTAAGCTTGAGATCCTCTTTGCCACTGATCAGGTTAAAGCAGCATGTTGCAATGGGAAGAATCCTAAACTAGAAGTAAGGGGACCTGGGTTCAAATGTTACCCCAGCAGATGAGAAGAGGTGTAGTCCAGCCTATTAGAGCTAATCTAGGCTCTAGATCTCCTACCTCTTGACCCAGGGGCCTCTCCATAAGACAACACTGCTTGCCCCATTTATAGATTGGCTAACCCTCTCTTAAAGGAAACAAAACTACAATTTAGAAGGTGGCCTTAAAACAATTCCAAGGAGGCAGTACCAGCCATAGAGGGGATCAAATGAGCTCAATGACTATTGCAAAGGATGTCAGCATGGAACCAGTGGCTCATTTCTACACTTAGAGAACCTTCATGCAGATTGTGCTTCTGAAGTCTAGTACCCGTGTAAACTGAGGCACATCAGGATTCATTGTGCCATGGCCCTATGCTGTTCTGTGATTATAAGAAGAAGAGAGCTCAGCAGCTAAGTAGCCCAAATCATGTCTGAGTTCCCTCCATGAATCACTAGACCAGTAGTCATCCATCCAACTTCTGCTGGAAGGTCTCCTGGGATGGGGTATCCACTACCCCAAAGCAGGTCATTTGACTCTGGGTCACCCAGTCTTTAGCTTCTCTGTATTGCTCCTGGTTCTGCCATCTGGGGTCATGAGAAATCATCCCATGATCAGTCCCATTATACTCTGGTGTTAAGTCCAATTGAACATCCCTCCCTCCAAGGACCTCCCCATTCCTGTGGAGGTTCAGAACCACACCATTTCAAACACAGCACCTGCCTGAATTCCTTTATCCCTCATCCCTAGGACATCTTAGTAAGGAGAGCACTAGGACCCAGTGTGGACCCATACTCTCTGGCTGGGTATGCCTGCATCATTGTTCACCCACAGGCAAACCCAACCCTTCGGAGATACGCACCCAAACAGTCTCCCAGACTGCTGGGAATTTGCACCTGGATGCTTTCACAAATACCCACTATGACTCAGTCTCTCAATTCCCAGCTGCATCTTTTTCTAGGTTTTCTGCCCCTCTCTGACTCACACTATTAATGGCTCTGACCACAAGACTGAAACACCCCCCTTCCATGCTCAGATCTTCCTCCACATTGTATCTGGCACCCTTGGGGCCCAGTTGGCCAGTCACAGAAACCCAGATTCAAGACACCATCTATTAGACCATAGGGTAAATTAAAAGTTCTGCCCATCTGGCTATTGGATTAGACTGGAGCCTTTCTTTAGAGACTATCCTAGGGGAGCAGCTGGATGATACAGTGGATAGAGCACCAGCCCTGGAGTCAGGAATTCCTGAGTTCAAATCTGATCTCAGACACTTACTGTGTGACCTAATCTCAATTGGGGGGGGGGGGGAGAGAGAGAGAGAGAGAGAGAGAGAGAGAGAGAGAGAATCATAGAGAATGTAGGAAATGGAAAGGATCATAGAACACTGAATATTAGAACAGAATGTCAGAACTTGAAAGTCCCTTAGGACATAGACTATCAGAATTGGGAAGGACTTTTAAAACAAAATACAAGAATGTCAATTGACAGATCTAGAAGGGAAGTTAGAATACATTACATGTCAGATTTGGGAATGATATTAGAACATAGGATGATAGAACACAGTGCTTGAAAAAGTCTATAATGGAAGAGTTGGAAGGACTTCCAAAACACAGAATAATAGAGCTGGAAGGAATCTTAGAAGACAGAACCTCAGAGTTGAAAGGCATATTAAAACATAGGATGCCAAGACTGAAAGAGGTCTTAAAATATAGAATGTCAGAGCTGGCAAGTTTCTTAGAACAGAAAATATCAGAGTTTGGGGGCCCTTAAAAACATGAGGTAAGAAGTTAGAAGGACCTTAGAATATAAAATATTAAAACATAGAATTTTAGAAAAGTAATCATTTAGTACAATTCTCCATACCCATTTGACATATGACAAAACCGGGCCCAGAGAGAATAAATTACTTTTTTTCACACTGTTTATTAGTTATCAAAGCTAAGACAATTTCCTTACTCTTCCCAGGACTCTTTCGATTCCATCTCAGCTACTTCAAACAGTGGTAACACAGAAATAATAATCATTCCAACAACACACCTAGAATCTTCTACTAGTGATGTTTTCCCATAAGGACTGTAGGGGCCAGCTCTGTGGCTGCTGAAGTTGGTTCATTCATCTAACTGCTTCTCCAAGCCCCCGGCCACTCCCTGGTCCAATAGGGCCCTGAACATAAATAGATAGATGAACACATACCCAAAGACACATAAAGAAGGAGCCTGGAAGCATCAAGTTAGAGCCAGGAGGAAATTTGTACATTTCTTTTTTTATTTTATTTCTTTAAGACAATAAGGTTAAGTGACTTGCCCGAGGTCACACAGCTAAGCAATTATTAAGTGTCTGAGACTGGATTTGAGCTCAGGTCCTCCTGACTCCAAGGCTGGTGTGCTATCCACTGCACCACCTAGCTGCCTCATCCACCAATATCATTTTGGAGGAGAAAATTGAGTGAAATTGCCAGGCTCACTTAGGTAGAGTGCAAGCTGCAAAACCCAAGGTTAAACATAGAACTTCTGTCTCCCAATTCATCCCTCTTTTGCAGATAGTCCCAGATAGAGGAAAGCTTTGCTAGAGAGCTTGGAAGAAAAATCATGCCAAAAGGTGAATCAAAGAGGCAGTAAGCAATACATACATGCAATAATACCAACATTCACTAACTTATAAATAGGTTAGGATTGGGGTTGAAAGTTTGCAAAGTACTTTACATTTATTAATTCCATCTATCCTCACAATGACTAGAGAAAGTAGTTGACATTATTGACCTCATTTTATAGGTGGGAACAGCTGAGACAGAAAGAGATAAAAGGACTCATACATGCAGAGAGTGTCTGACTAGGGATTCCAATTCAGATCTACCTGTCTCCAAGTGTAGCCCTCTCTATCTAGGTCCTGTTGCTTAACACCTGTGTGACCTCAGGCAAGTTAGGCATATAGAATTACACAGGGGAAAAGAGCCTTGTGAGGAAAAAAGACAGGGAGAGAGGAGATCACAGAGCATGTTTGGGAGATGGAGATTTGGTTAATTTAGCCACAACATTAAAGTATGTAGATAAATTAAGATAAATCTGGAAAAATAATTCAGGTGACAGCTGGGTGTGATAAAGTGGTTAGAGCACCAGCCCTGACGTCAGGAGGACCTGAGTTTAAATTCAAACTTCAAAAGGAAAGGAGAGAGAGAGAGAGAGAGAGAAGAAAAGGAGAGAAAGAAAGAAAAAGAGAGAGAATGAGAGAGAAAGAAAAAAGAAAGGGAAGCAAAGAAATTAAGAAAGAAAAAGAAAGAGAGAAATTAAAGGGAGAAAGAGAGAAAGAAAGAAAAAGAAAAAAGAAAGGGAGAGAGATAAAAGAGAAAGAAAGAGAATGAGAGAGAAAAGAGAAAGAAGAAAAGAGAGAAAAGAAAGGGAGAAAGGAAAGAAAGAAAATAAGAAATTGAGAAAGAGAGAGAGAGAAATAGAGAAAGGGAAAGAACAAAAGAAAGAGAGGGGAAAGAGAGAGAGAAAGGAAAAGGGAGAAAAAGAAAAAGAAAGAGAGAGGGAAAGAAAAAGAAAGAATGAATGAAAGAAAGAAAGAGAGAAAGAATAAAGAAGGAAGGAAGGAAGGAAGGAAGGAAGGAAGGAGGGAGGGAGGGAGGGAGGGAAGGAAGGAGGGAGGGAGGAAAAGAACAGAGAAAGAAAGAAAATTAGTTTGAAGCCAAAATGTAATATAGGCCTTGAACACCAAGAAAAAGACTTCACTTTCTTCAGTAAGCAATAAGGAGCCACAGAAGAGTTTGGGCCACAGAGGGCTAGGACGTGTCTCCTGCATCAGATGGGCTTGTATGCAGCAGGCGGCTGGCTGTGCGCCTTCTCAGCCTCCTGTCCTGTTTCCTCTTATCTCCACTTCTAGTGAAATGAGGTGTTTGGAGAGTGTAGATGAAAGGTGCTCTCTAGGGGGGAATCTTTTTTTTTCTTTTTACTGCCTGAGTCCAAGAGCAAATCAAACAGCCTCGAATGCCATCCCTAATTAAATTTTAATCAAATGTCTTTAATTCCTTCTAGGTTGTTTCACACAGTGAATGAGGTGACTCCTGATAGCTCTTTATATACAGACCTGCCCCAATTATCCACAATGAAGGTGGGGAGGAGAGACTAGACAGTTCAGAAAAACACACTGTCCCAACTTCATTTGCTTGACTGAAAATTAAATGAAATTCAATCTTGACAGGTAGTAGGGTGTGATGGAAAGTATCTAGATTTAAAATCTATACTCAAAGGGACCTCAGAGACCATCTAGTCTCAGACTCCTCATTTGACAGATGAGAAAACTGAGACCCAGAGATGTTGACCAAAGTTACACAGTTTGTAACTATCAGAGATGGAATTTGAACACAGGCCCCTGCTCTTTCCATGGAAGAGAGAATCAGACAGAGGCGGAAAGACAAAGAGAATGGAACAGAGAGGGGAGTGGAGAGAAAGAGAAAGAGAGGGAGGGGAAGAAGGAAGAGAGTAGGGCTATTAGAGGGAAGGAGGAAAGCAGAAGAGAGAAGGAGGGAAGAGACAAAGAGGAAGAGAGGGGGAAAGAAAAAGGAAGAGAGAGAAGGGGGAAAGGAAGGAAGAAGGAGAGAAGGCAAGGGGAAAATTCGAAGAGAGGGGAAGGGAGAGAAGAAAGGGAGGGAAAGAGGGGGTAGAAGGGGGGAAAAGGGAGAGAGAGAAAGAGGGGGAAGAGAGGAGGAAGGAGATGGTAAGAAGGAAGAGGTAGAGGAGGGAAGACAAAGGAAGGAGAGAGTGGGAAAGAGAGAGAAAGTGAGGGAGGGAGAGAGAAGGGGAAGAAGAAAGAGGCAGAGAACCTTGATTAAATCCTCATTTTTCCACTTTCCACCTTTGTGATTTGAGAAGTTGTTGACCTCTCAGGATCTCAGTTTCCTTTTCTATAATATGAGAGACTTGGATTTGATGACCTTTAAAATCCTTTCAAGGTCTAGGCTGATGATTGGCTTGGTGGATCAAATGGTTAAGTTGACTTAACCCTGGCCTCCCCGTGTTTCTACAGGTTCGGCTCCGAGCCCCATCCATGGCAGGCTGACTTGGGTGTTCGCCCTAACAGTGATCCTTGAGTTGACGTGAAGGCCCAAGACCCCTCTCCTCTCAGTGGCTCCATCTGCCATCCACATCTCCGTCCATCGGTCGGGTTTCATTTCTTTTCTAAAACTATTTCCAAGTCTTGTTCTCGGTCTCTTTTTGTCTGTGTCTTGGCCTCCTCAGTCAGTTTAATTAAAAGAAACAAAAACCATTTTCCCCTATTGGTCAGCGGTTTGGCATGTTCTTTTCATTTGTGGGTTCATTTCTGGAGGACTGGATGTGGCTTCAGGACTACAGCAGGAACTATGAGGGCAAGGGCATGAACCAAGATAGAAAAACAGCCCAGCTCTTGTTCTCAGGAAAAAAAATGCCCATTTAAACTGCCTTCTCCTAAAGGCAGCATGGAAGAGTAAATATAAAATTGTTTGAATCCTGACTCTGAAATGTTTATGAGACACTCTCCCACAACAGCCTGTGAGGCAGATAACTGCATTTTTAAACCCATTTCACAGATAAGGAAATTGAGGTTCAGAGAGGCAGCTAGCTAGTTGATATGTTGACTAGACCACTGAACTTGAAAAGCTAAGTGTGAATTCTGCTTCAGACATTCACTAGTTGTGTGACCCTGGCTATAATTAAACCTCTCTTAACCTCAGTTTTCTCACCTTTACAATGGGAACGATAAGAATTGCATCTACCTCATAGGCTTATTACAATTATATGTGTAAAGTATTTGACAAATCTTACAGCTAGTTACTGTTATCATTGTTATTGCCTAGACACATGGATAGATTAAGCATCCCAGTAAGGTTTTGAACGTCATATTCATTCTACCATATGCTATGCCATCTTATTGCAGGTCTGACATTGGACAAATCCCTTCCACTCTCTGTACCTCAGTTGCCTCCTCTCTAAAATAAAAGGATTGGACTAAATGAACTCTGAGGTACTTTTCATACTAAATTTGATAATTTTAAACTTAGATTTTCTCAGAGTTTTCCACATTCTGGACTCCATGAAGGCAAAGACCATAGTAGATGGTCGTGCAGATGTCCACATCCCTGATTCAGAAGGCCTCCATCACCTCTCACCTGGAAACTCTCATTGGTCTCCTTGCCTCAAGTCCCTTCCCACTAGCCCACTCCTCTATGCAGCTGCCAAAGTGATTTTCCTATATTGCCCCTCCCAGCTCATTCAACTCCAGTGGTTTCCTAGTAGCTCCAGAATCATATGTGACTCCCTCTAATTGACCCCCAAAGTCCCTTCCTACCTTTCCAGGATCCATACACCTTGTTCCTATCAACACACTCACCTTTTATGCTTTTCCTCACCCAAGAATCTTCATCTCCTACCTCCATGTCTTTGTCCTGGTTATCTCCTTCCTTGCCTTGGACTCCTGACTCCCCTGGCTTCCTTCAAGACACAGTTCAAATCCCACCTTCTCTAGGCTCCCCAGAAATGCCTGGTGCCTTCCCCCCACAGAATATCTCCCATATTCTTTGTTCAGATCTTTGCTTACCTAGCTATTTCTGGGTTATCTTTTCCATTAGAGTGTAAGCTCCTTGAGAGCAGGAACAGTCTTTGACTTGTCTTTGTATATCCTTGGCACTTAGGTAGTGTCTGGCATACAGTAAGTGCTTAATAAATACTCATTGATTAATCAATTGTCTAACTTGGACCAACCACAAAAAGTCCATCCACCAGGAAAGAAGAAACAGAAAAATAGATGTGGTCTGACTTTAGCCTAGGGAAGCCTTCATTTTAGAGAGGGAAAATAGAGATTGTCTTCCAAAAAGAAGGATGGAAGAAGATAATCTGGGTGGGTGGCCCAACAGAAACTTAGACATGGAGACTAGAGTGGAGATTTTGTACAAAGAACCCCATATGGAGAGGAACCTGAATCCAAGAGGGAGACCATGTTGGAGAGGAGAGGGACATGAGACTGGTGATGCTCAGGGAGTCCAGATAATAATTAAAAGGATAACAAGCAACTCTCACTTTTGCAATTTAAGGTTTGCAAAAACACTTACTTCAACAAGCCTGCAGATAAGTAGTATATGATTCCCATTATAGAGATGAGGAGAGTGAGGTTCAGGGAGGCCATGGAGTCTAGAGCTCAATGGGACTTATAGAAACCACCTAGCCCAACCACTTCATTTTACATATGGAAAAAATTTATTTTGAAAAGCAGTTTGGAATTAGGCTAAAGGGGTGACTAAAATGTAGATACACTTTGATCCAAGAAATCCTGCAATTGAGGATATACCCCCAAGGAAGTCAAAGATAGAAAGAAAGTAAGGCCCCCATGGATGCCACAATTTTTAAAGAAATGGTTTTTGTAGTAATCGAGGACTGGAAACAAAGTAGACACCCCTCAGTTAGGGAATGGCTAAGCAAGTTGTATTTGGAAATCCCATGAAATATCATTGCACTGCCAGAAACACTATAAAGAGTTTAGAGAAACATGAAAAGGTGAGGAAGAATTAGAAATAGTATACATGATGATTATAGCAAGCTACATGAAAAGAACAATGTCATGCAGCTGTCTAATGGCTATGGTTGGTCCTGAGAGGAGGAATGATAAAAGGTACCTCTCTCCATTTTTTCAAAAAAGGTGGGGGGGGGGGGCGACAGGTGGGTTTTAATGCATGCACTGCCAGACTTGGTTAATGTATTGATTTTTTAGTTTTGCTGAACTTCTTTCCCCCTCATTTTTTTATTCATTGTTATAAGGAATGTCTTGTTTAGTAGGGGAGGGGGGAGGGATATATTTGGAAATGAAGATGATGTAAAAATAAAAAGATGTCAATAAAACATTTTTTAAAAAGAAAATCGAAGCCCAGAGAGGTTATGACATGCCCAAAGTCACATGGTTCCTAAGTGGCAGATGGAATTGAACTCAGGTCTTCTGAACTAGGAGTCCAGCCTCCTCTCTTTACTGTTGATGTGGCTGAACCCTCTTGAGGGTGGGGAGTAGAGGAGGAATTTGGAAAGACTAGATGAGGCCATTCTGAACTCCCTTCTCTAAAAGGAGTTGCTAACGTTTTCAGAAGAATGTCCCCATTTGGTTAGTGGATTCGTGGCTTAGATCCTCCCTTCCTGGGCCAAGACAATCATGTCCTGAGTGGGTCATGTCCTGAGTGAGTCAGGAAACATTCCTGACAACACAGTGGTACCATGATCTGTAAAGATTCCACCCACAAGATGAGCTTTCCCCCAGTACCCATCGCTTTAAGATCTTCTCTCTTCCACCCCTCAAGGCAAGTTCCAGACAGTCTAACACTCAGGAGCAGCTGCTAATTAAACACCAAACAATGCTACCTGTACCAGTCTCCAATTCGACCATTCATATGTGCCAATGTGACAAAGGGCAAGATGGCATGCTGTGGAGATGCTATGAGAAACTCAACTCAAATCCCCACTGTCTTCAGTTCCCACTCTTCCCAGCTACTAAGGCCTTCCTCTTTAGATCACCTTTGATCTATTCTGTAATATAACTACCTGGTTACTTATGTATTGTCTTTATTCAAATGCAAAGACGGATTGTATTTGTCTTTCTTTGTAATACTCAGCACTTTGTACAGTATCTGGGATACTGTAAACAGATGATTAATACTTGTTGACTGATTAGTTTTTATCTTTGTATACCCATTGCTATTGGGTATGGTCCAGCACATAGTAGACACTTAATAAATGTGTGTTCATTGATTTGAGAGGAAATGTAATTTAATGTAAAGAATACTGGATTTGTCATGAGATGATCTGGTTTAAGTCTCATCTCTGTCATTTAAATGCTTTGGTTAAGTCACCTCCTCTCTTTGTACCCCAATTTCCTCAATGAGAGGGTTGGACTAGATGAACTCCAAAGTTGTCTTTGGATTTTGAGTCAAAGTATCTGGCAATGAGTCCCAGCTCAGTCACTTATTACCTGCATAGGTCTGGTGTCCTCTCAGGGTCTCAGTTTTCTTCTCTGTAAAATGAAGGGGTCAGATTAGATGAGAAAAGAGGGCCCTGACAGAGCTAAGTGTTACAGTCCCCATAATCCTCATCCGTGGTTTCCAGCAGCCCAACTAGTAGACCCACTTCCCAGATGGCATGTCCATCTAGATGAACCATATACCACATTTCCTCAGGTATAAGACACATCCATGTAGAAGATGTACCTTAATTTGGGGGCCCCAAATTTGAAAAAATGTACTCCATAAAATGATTGAATTCAAGTTTTATTCATCATGAAATTCAAGGACCTTCTGCTCATAGTTTTCAGGCATCTTTTAGGCAAGTCAGGTACATAGATGCCTGCTTAGTCCATTCTGGTTCACTAACCTGAAGCACCAATTGTGTCCTCCTTTGAAATTAGTCACTTCCTTTTCTTCAGCAATTCTTCTGGCCTTCTGCTGAACCATCTTGGTGGATACAGGAATACCAATCATCCTTTGTTCTTCAATCCACCTCTTCAATTCCCTCTCTAACTCAGGCCATTTGGCTACCTTGCCTCTCGTGGCCAACTTCTGCCATGGAGTTTTCAGGAGGGTTTCTTCTTCTTCTTGTAGCCAGGCTCAGATTGTTTTTTTTCTCAGTAGGAGGAGGACCAAACTGACGGTCAGCATGATTTCCATTCACTTTTGTAAACTGGATCACTTTGAACTTGAATTCAGCACTGTATGAAAATCTTTTCTGAGCCATTTCTGGGCAGAGCATAGCAAAACATAACCAAATATACAAGAAAAAAATGCAAAATAATGAGTGCAAAGGCAACAAGCTCAAATAAGCGGGAAATTCAAGGGAAAAAATCTACAATGGCTATATAAGACACTGCCAGTTTTTAGAGCCCAAATTTTTCAAGAAAGGGTGCATCTTATACATGGGGAAAATATAGTAATCCAGCTTCTAGGCCACAGGCCAATCAACTGTGCTTATCTACCTGACTTAAAAAAGACAATATTTTTAAGTTATGACCTGAGTTGGATTTGAGGTCACTGAAAAGCCTAAAAGTTCCCTTTCATGACTTAGTAGGAATGAAAAACACAGCATCAGCATGAAACTCATTGTCCTCTGCCCAACTTGGATCCACCTGAAATACTCTGTTCAGTTCTGGGTGGTATATGTAGAAGGTCACAGAAGCTAAAGAGCCCCCAGAAATGGGTGACCATGCTAATGAAGGGCCCTCAAGGTCACGCTGGATGAGGATGGTTGAAGAAACTAAAACTTTCTGGAACAAAGAAGAGACTTGAGAAGTGGGGAGAAAGACATGAAGACCATCTTTAAGTATTTGAAGGGATATCAATTATAAGAGGGATCTGAGTTCTGCTTCTCCCCAGAGAGGCTAGGAACAATGGGAAGAGGATACTGAGACATCAGTTTTGGATGGATGTCAGGAAGAACTTTTCAACAAAATTCTGTGAAAACTTTGAAGACCTCTATAAATGGGAGTTAACAATAATGAAAATTTCTCATACAAAGGAGATCCTTCTTGTTCAAGAAGTTCAAGGTTTATTCTTATGTTACTGATGAGGAAACTAAGACCCAGAGAGGTTTAGTGACTAAAGATGGAATGGACCTCAGAGGCCAATCCTTTCCTGTTACAGATAAGAAAACTGAGGCTGACGGAGAAAAGAGTGTTGCCCAAATTCTTACAGATTGTAATCATCAGAGGCAGTATTTGAACCCAGGTCCTCTAAATCCAAAGCCATTGAATGCTCTTTCCACTCCATCATACTATGTCTTGACTCTTCTTTCATAGGATGTATCAGATCCAGTTTGTAATGAGTTGGTTTTGGATAGCCTCGTGATTTAGTTGTTATTAGACTTTTCAGTGAGAGGACTTCTACAAATTCAGATGGACAATTACTCTGCAACTCATTGTCCTAGAAAGTTGCCCAGGGCCACTGTGAGGGTAAGTTACATGGCCAAAGTCACTTAGCCCATAGGAAGTCAAAAGCAAGACTTGAATTCAGGTCTTTCTTCCGTATCTGGCTCTCTAAGTTGCTCTGCCATGTTGTTGCTTGATTGAGCTTAGATTTAGAATTGGAATGGACCTTAAAGATCAACCAGTCCAATTATACAATTGAAGAAATGGAGGCCTAAAGAAATAAAATGACCTATTCATGTTCACACAGGTAATAGCAGAGTGGTCACTCAAATTCCGGTCCTCTAACTCCAAATCATGGACCCTGCCAACTTGGGAGAGCCTGTGATTCTGTGACAACCCCACAGGTCAACCCTCCCCCTCCCACCTACTTCCTTCTTCCCCAACCTCAGTTTTGGGTTCTTTCTGTGAGGTATGGGCACCCTCTGCTGCCTAGTAGCAGGACTGCTTCAGCCCCCAGAAGCTAGCCATTTCCTGAAAGAAATAAAATGTGATTTCTTCCCTCTTCTTCTCTTAATGGAGGAAAGCCCATGTAGGCATGAAATTGGAATTGCTTTGGCCTATTAACAGCTTGGTCGTTGGGCTCCACTGACCCCTGAAGTACATTAATATCTCAGCGGCAAGTGGGTGAACTGCAGTAAATGGTGTGGGACTTTCCCAAGGAGAAGACAGCCACAGGAGAATCACTGTGTATCCTGCTTGGCCTGACATGGTTGTTGGAAATTTGAGACTGATCTAAAAGAGAACTCCCTAAACTGGCTGCACTATTTCAGGGGCTAAAGAAAAGACAGAAGTGAGAGTGAGAAAGAGGATGTATAGGTCATACATCAGAAGGAACCTTGATGATCTCCTTTAGAGTCAAAGGAATCTTGAATCTGCCACATGAGTAGCTGCATGACTTTGAGGAAGTCCATTGCCCTCTCTAGGTTTTGGTTTTCTCATCCATAAAATAGATGAAGCCAACTAGTGATCTAAAAGATACTGTTACTTTTACAGAGGAAATAAGTGAGACAAGGAGGGGAAAGGAATTATCAAAAGTCACACAAAAAAACCTGATAGCAAATCTGGTTCTGAATCTGGTGCTTCTGGTTTTTGAGCTCTCTTTTTACTATTCAGAGATAGGGAAAGACAGATGAAAAGAGGATGCAAAGCAGTGAAAGGCAGACCAGAAAAAATGAATGACCCCCACATCCCCTAAGATACTGGAGACAAATAGGTACATTCACAAGAAAGGAGGACAAGTTCCTACAAAAATTTTAATCCCAGCTGTAAATGGTTAATAATGTGCTCACTTTTCTCCCACAATTAATGGTTTTCACACTAACCTCTGGAGGTTTATAATGTTGCTATTATTTGCATTTTGCCAATGAAAAAAGAGGGCAAGTCCTCTTGTCCAAAGTCACACAACAAATAGAACTCAAACCCAGATCAGAGGCACAAAGAGCCAGAAAGAACCTCAGAGGTCATCATTTTACAGCATTCATTAAGGGCCTAATGTGTGTCAGCCACTGTGAAAAGCACTGGGGGAACAAAAAGAAGCAAAAAATATTTCCTGCCCTCAAGAAGCTTACAATCTAATGGAGAAGACAACTTGCAAACAGCTAGATGCAGGATAAATTGGAAATAATCCACAGAGGGAAAGCACTAATCATCATCATCATCATCAAAAAGAACAACAATATTATAACTAGCATTTCTAAAGAGCTGGGCACTATTAAATGCGTAACAAATATTATCATTTGCTCATCTCTACAACCCTGTGAGCTAGATGCTATTAAAGCAAAAGAAAAAGAACTCTGTTTGGTCATCTTCTGGCTTTCATGGTTCAATTTTCATCTTCTTGAAGGTGAGTCCCATATCTATATCCCTGGGGAGAGAGAGAGAGAGAGAGAGAGAGAGAGAGAGAGAGAGAGAGAGAGAGAGAGAGAGAGAGAGAAATAGACACAGATATGGTGGGTATCTAACTTCTCTTTTGAGCTTTAGTCTTGAATCACCTTATATATATCTCAAACATATCACATCCAGAACAGAACGCTTTATTTTCACCCCCCACAAGACTCTCCCTTCTTCCCAACTTCTATTGAGGGTGCCACCCTCAGTCACCCCAGACTTGCAACTCTGATGTCATCTTCAGCTCTACACTCATACTCAACTGACAGCTATTATGCAGTCAAGTTTTGCTATCTCTATTCTCACAAATTCTCCTATATTCTTCTTTCTCCCTCCTGACACTTCCATCACCCAAGTGCTGATTCTCATCCTCTCACACTTGGAAGATGATAATAGTTGCTTGGAGATCTGCCTGCCTCAGGTCTCTCCCCACTTCTAATTCAGCTTGCCAAAGTGGATCTTCCTAAAACCCAGGTTTGACATATCACCTCCTTAGCTCAATAAACTCCAGTGACTCCCTTTCACCTCCAGGATCAAATTTCAAATTCTTTGCTTGGTTTGGAAAGTCACCACCTGACTCCATCCTGCCTTTCTAGTCTTCTTACACTTTACTCCACTCCACCAGTTTTGTGGCCTCCAGTCACCATCTCCCCACTGTGCAATTCTCTCACTGTCCCCCTTTGTGCCTTCACCTCCTAGTTTTCCTGATTGCTTTCAAGACTACTCAGATCTTGCCTACTCTCTGCCCTCTTCTCCCTACAGCACAAACATTCTACCAGTCCCTTTCCTGCTCAGATTACAACATATGGACAAACTGTTCAATGTGGTCTCCCCAGTAAGAATATAAACTCTTTGTGGGTAGGGACTGTGTTTTAACCTCCCATTAATCCCCAAAGTATAGCCTGGCACTTCATATATATCCTTGTTTAATGACTACAGAGTTAAGGCTCTCTCAAGGTCTTTGACTTGGATGCCCATGCCTTGGTGGGTTTATATAAGGCATCTAAAGGAAGGAGAAGTGGGGTAAAGACAGAATTGGTGTAAAGAAGGTGGAACCCTGGGAAGTAGCCCAAGAACTGCATGTTCAAACTGAAGAGAGAAGGAAAGCTTCTAGAAATCCTAATTTTTGTGACCTGGATTTTCCTGATTGGCAAGGTAGATACTCAAAGGCAAGGTCTTAGCAAGCAGAGGAACAGAAGGGAAGACAGGGTCTGACTTCCAATGAGAAGATTTTCCTGAAAATCTTTTCTGGTCCATCACCAAGACTCTCTGAAGGGAGACATGAACACACACACACACACACACACACACACACACACACACACACACACACACAGACGTGGGGGAAAAAAGCTTGAGAAAGGTCAATTGACCTAAAATGTAATTGCTCTAGGAAAAATGAAAACTTCATCCAAGACCTTGTTTTCCTTCCTCTGTTTTTGAAAGCAGCTAAGAAATGAAGATTTTTTTTCCCCTCAGATTTGACATCTTCAATCTTCTCAGCTGAAATGGAACTTTGGGATTTAATCCAATAGCTGGGACAAATAAATGGAAAAACATTCTCTCTCAGCTCTTGGTCTTTCTGGCCCAAATATGGACAGAACTATTTTTAACAACAACTTGTCTTTGGCCATCCTGAGTAAGCCCACTCTGGCCTTTTCTTCAAAGGAGAAGGAGCTAGAGTCTCCTATCCTAGGAGCTCCTCAGTGAGCCAGAGGTCTGAATCCCCACAGTGATACTCTTTCCTAACCTCCCTAAAGGCCCTCCTTGACCAGCTATCCTTAGCTGTTCTATCTGGAGTTGCAGCCCCTGAAAGATGAGAGGCATTCTCATGAGAGAGGGTACTGAGCCCTGGAGACACAGAACCTGTAGCCCTTTGTCATAAATTTAATATATGAACTTGAATTTTTCCCTCACATTCTTGGAAAAAATTGAAGAGGATAAGACGTAATTGTTACCTGCCCCCTGGACAAACTGTGAGACTTTGTTAAATGGCATCTAAAAATGGTTTGGACTTCTCAGGGAAAGAAGTCAGAGACATTTAAGGCATTTAAATTGTAAAAAGGTGAGGGGAGAGGGGAATAGAGGGTCACTCAGCACCAGATCTCAAACTGTACTACAAAGCAATAATCATCAAAATAATTTGTTGCTGGTTAAGAAAAAGGTCCATCAATGAAACAGATAAGGTACACACTACAGAGAAGAAAAGGAGTATAATAATCCAGTATTTTGATAAACTCAAGTATCCCAACCAAGAACTCAATATTTGACAAAAATTGTGGAGAAATTGGTAGAAGCATGGTAGAAACCAGCATCACATACCAAAGTACGCTTAAATGAGTACATGATTAGACAGGGTAGCATCACAAACAAATTAGAAGGGTAGGGAAATAAATATCCATCAGATTTATGGATAAAGAAAGAGTTTATGACCAAATAAAGAAGAGAGAAGATAACATAAGGTAAAGTGGACAATTGTGACTATATAAAATTTAAGTCATTTTTTGACCAGAAACAAAACCATTATAGCTAAAGTTAGACAAGAAGCAGATAAATAATGGGGAAATCATGGCAATAAGTTTCTCTGATATAGGTCTCATTTCTTTTTTGTAGAGTAGTTTATTTTTCCAATTACATGTCAAGATAATTTTAGTATTCATTTTTATAAGATCTTGAATTTCCATTTTTCTTCCTTCCTCCCTCCCCTCCCATCTTCCTAAAATTGTAGGAAATTTAATATACATTATACATGTGTTATTACATAAAACATAATTCCATATTAGGCATAATTATGAAAGAAGATCAAAAGAAAAGACTCAAAATGTATGCTTTGATCCCCATTCAGAATGCATCAGTTTTTTAATTAAATTATTTATTATTATGATAATCTTGTTATGAATGAAGACATTAAATCCCCTCCCCCAAAAGATAGAGAAATGTCAAGAGAAATGAAGTGAGAGGGGAAAAGTGTGTTCAGAGACCTCCCTTTGGGTCTGTCTCTGAGATGGGCTGCATTCTTTATCAAATGTTCAACAGAGAAGTTATTTCAATATTTTTCCCACAGTTGCTATAGTTTTCTGTATTTCCCTCCATTCTATTCCTTCCGACTCTCATTTATTCTATTCTCTCTCTCTCTTTTCACCCTGTCCTTCTTCAGAAGTGTGTTGTCTCTGACTACCCTCTCCTAAGTTCTTCCCTCTCTTCTATCACCTACAGCCCTCCTCCCCTCCCCCATCCCCATTCTATCCCTTTCCTCTCCTTTTCCTCTAGGGTAAGATAGATTTCTATACCCTATTCAGTGTGTATGTTATTTCCTCTCTGAGCCATTTCTGATAAAAATAAAGGCTCACTTATTTCACTTCACCTTCCCCCCTTCCACTCCATTGCAATAACTTTTTCCTTGACTTTTGTACATGAAATATCTTATCCTATTCTCCTTCTCCTTTCCTTTTCTCCCAGTACATTCCTTTTTCACCCACTGATTCCATCTCTATGCTATATTATTCTATTATAATTAGCTCCCTCCTGTGCCTTAACTGTATATGCTCCTTCTAACTGTTCTTATAAATAAGAAGGTTCATATGAGTTATCAATATATTCTTCCCATGCAGGAATATATGCATTAAATCCCTCATAAAAAACCTTTCCTTTCTACTGTCTCTATGCTTCACCTGAGTCCTATACTTAAAGCTCAAACTCACTGTTCAGCTCTGGTTATTTCAAAAGGAAAGTCTGAAAGTCCTCTGTTTCAGTGAAAATCCACCTTTTCCCCTGAAAAAGGATGTTCAGTTTTGCTGAGCAATTGATTCTCAATTGTAATCCAAGCTCTTTTGCTTTCCTACAAGCACTTGTAGACACTGCCAAATCCTGTGTAATCCTGATTATAGGACCATGGTAATTGAATTGTGTCTTTTTTTAATATTTGTAATGTTTTCTCTTTGACTTGGAAGTTCTAGAATTTGGCTACAATATTCCTAGGAAGTTTTGGTGGATCTCTTTCCAGAGGTGATTGGTAGAATCCTTCAAATTCTATTTTACCCTCTGCTTCTAGGATCTCAGAGTAATTTTACTCAATTATTGCTTGAAAAATTAAGTCTAGGCTCTTTTCCTGGTCATGGCTTTAAGATTAACCGAGTAATTTTTAAATTATCTCTCCTGGATCTGTTTTCCAGATCAGTGGTTTTTCCAATGAAATATTTCACATTTTTTCTAGTTTTTCATTCTTTTGGTTTTATTTTATTGTTTCTTGATTTTTCACAAAGCTTATTTTAGCTCCATTCTACATTTGAAGGAGTTATTTTCTTCAGAGAATTTTGTATCCCCTTTTCCAACTAGCCAGTTCTGCCTTTTAAAGCATTCTTCTCCTCATTAATCTTTTGGATTGCTTTTTCCATTTCACCTAAACTGATTCTCAACATGTTATTTTCCTCAGTGTTTTTTTCACCTTCACCAAACTGCTGACTTGGTTTTCATGATTTTCCTTCATCACTCTCATTTCTCTTCCCAATTTTTCCTCTATCTCCCTTACTTTCTTTTCAAAGTCTTTTTTGAACTCTTCCATAGCCTGAGACTTATTTTTCTTGGAGACTTTGAATACAGAAGCTTTGACTTTGTCATCTTCTGAGTGTGTATTTTTATCCTTTATAAAACCAAAGTCTGGTCAGATTCTTTTTTTTCTAATTTACTGTACTTACAAAGCTTTGGGGAGTTTGGGTACCCCCCCCCCAGGGATTTTAATTCCTCTAATGTCTTATAAGAGTTTCTGATTGTTCTCCTGAACTGTGTTCTGGTCTGTAGATGATCACAAGCACTCCCTCTGCCCTCCAGCTGTAAGGAGAATCCCTGTTCCTCTATGGTAGTATGGGATCCCAGACTGCAACCTGGATCTGAAAATGGGCAAAGCAGCAGAGTCTTGCCCAGGGATAGCAGAGAGATCTCACCATCTGTGGACTGAGCACACTGGAAGCAGCAGTTGGGTGGCTCCATATATTCACATGGCTGCCCTGAGGCTGGTGCCATCTTGGGCTCCATATTCACTCTGGTGCAGCAGAGTTCTGCTGACCCTCCAAGTCATCCCCTATGATCCCTAGGCCAAGATGTCTAGAAACCACTCCCACTACCTCGGATTCAGGCATCCCCAGTGACCTAGACACTCCACAGGCTGTTTCTGGAAGGTTGGAAGTGATTGCTCCAGAGTGGCCTGATTGTGGTCCTGGCTACACTATAGCTCCTTTCAACCCCAGTCCCAGTGGAATAGACCTTTCCTGTGGACCCACCAAGCCATCTTGGGCTGGAAAATAGCTTCCCTTAGTCTTTCTTTGGGTTCTGCCCCTCTAGAACTTGATTAAAGTCATAATTATACAGCTTTTGGAGTTTTGGGGGGAGGAATTCCTGTCTTCATGGCAACATCCTGCCTCTGCCCCCAGAAGCCTTCAGTTCTTTATCTGGATATAGACAGCATTTTCCTTCATGAATCTTGTGTGTTTTGGATCACTATGTTGCTGAGAAGAGCTGAGTCATTCATAAAATGTTGCTGATATTGTTATATACAATGTGTTCCAGGTTCTGCTCATTTCATTTTGCATCAATTCATTCAAGTTTTTCCAGGTTTTTCCTGAGATCAAGGTATTCATCACTTCTTATTGCACAATAGTACTCCATTATATCCATTAACTCAGTTTAATCAGTTATTCTCCAATAGATAGGCATCCCCTCAAATTCCAATATTTTGCTCTCATGAAAAGAATAGCTTTAAATATTTTACCAATATAGATCCCTTTCCCATTTTAATGATCTAATGATTTCCCATTTTAATGATTTTAATGGTACTGGATCAAGGAGTATGCACAGTTTGGTTGCACAATCCTACTGACTGTTTTAATTTCTTCTTCATCAATGGTGATTTCAGTTTTTTTCATTTTTGATACTGGATATTTAGTTTTATTCTTGCTTTTTTTAAAAACAAATTATCCAATGGTTTGCCTATTTTAGGTATTTTTTAAATAAAACCAGCTCCTAGTTTTATTTGTTATTTCAATAGTTTTTAGGATTTTTTTCAATTTTATTAATCTCATCTTTGATTTCCTAGATTTCCAATTTGGTGACCAATTTTGGATTTGAATTCTATTCTTTTTCTTGGGTTTCTAGTTGCATGCCCAATTAATTGATCTGTTCTTTCTCCATTTTGTTGATGTAAGAATTTAGAGAAATAAATTTTTCCCTGAGAACTACTTTGGTTGCATCCCATTAATTTTGGTATGTTATTTCATTGTGATCATTCACTTTAATGTAATTATTGTTTCTATGAAATGTTCTTTGATTCATTTATTCTTTAAGATTAGTTTTTTTTAGTTTCCAATTAATTTTTAATCTGTCTTTCCACTTTTCTTTGTTGAATGTAATTTTTATTGCATTATGGTCTGGTCTGAAAAGAATACATTTAATATTTTGATTTTGAAGCTGTTATGTCCTAAACATTGAGCTACTGAGAAAAAGAGTACATTTCTTTCTGTTCCCATTCAGTTTTCTCCAAAGGTCTATCATATCGAACTTTTCTAATACTCTATTCACCTCCTTTGTTTCTTTCTTGTTTATTTTTTGACTGGATTTATTAAGTTTTGATTGGGGCCAGATAAAGTTTCTCACTAGTATAGATTTTCTGTCTGTTTATTATTGTAACACTTAATTTCTCCTTTAAGAATCAGGATGCTATACCACTTGGTACATATATGTTGCTTCATTGTCTGTGGTACCATTTAGCAAGATGTGGTTTCCTTCCTTATCTTTTTTAATTAGGTCTGTTTTAGCTTTTGCTTTGTGTGAGATGAGGGTTGCTAAACATCCTTTTTTTTTAACTCCAGCTAAAGCATAAGAGATTCTGTTCTGTCCTTTATATTTACTCTGTGTATGTCTCTCTGCTTTCAAATGTGTCTCTTCAAATAGCATATTGGAGGATTCTAGTTTTTGATCTACTTTGCTATCCATTTTTATAGAGATTTCATACCATTCAGAGTTATGATTAGTATCTGTGTATTTCTTCCTCCTGCTTATCCTCTCTTTCTTCCACACTTTTCCTCCTCATCAGTGTTTTGTTTCTGAATACCTCACCTGGTCTGCCCTCTCTTTTTTCAATCTTCTCCACTTTTACTCAATCTCCTCCTACTTTCCTGTCTAGTAAAAGAGATTTCTATATTCAACTGCTTGTTTATATTATTACCTCTCTGAGCCAATTCTAATGGGAATAAGGTTCAAATGATGTACAATGCCCACCCTCCTCTTTCCCTCCACCATAATAGGTTTTTCCTTGCCTCTTCATCTACCTTTCGCTTCCTTTTGTACCCATTGTACTCCTCTTAATTGTTTCTTTAATTGTTTTTATTGTCATTTCCTCAAATTTGCATTATACATACACCCTCTGTCTGTGTATAGTTCTTCAGGCTGTACTATTAGTGGTACATTTTTTAAGAATAAGTATCCTCTTCCCAGATGGGGATATAGAGAGTTCAACTCCATTGAATCCCTTATGTTTTCTTTTTCCATTTTTTGTCTGTTTATGCTTCACTTGGGTCTTGATATAGGAAATCAAATTTTCTGATCAATTTTGGTCTTCTCCTTTCTCCTGAAAACTTTAAATCCTTCTATTTCATTGAATGACCATTCTTCCCTTTAAGTATTATGCCTAATTTTGACAGGTAGAAAATTCTTGGTTGTGATTCCATCTTCTTTGCCTTTTATAATATCTAGTTTTATGACCTCCAATCTTTTAATTTTGTAACTGCCAATTCATCTGTAATAATCCTCATTGTGACTCCCTGATATTTATTTTAATTGTTCTTTCTGGCCTCATGGGATGTTTTTCTTGACCTAATAATAGTCATATAATTTTGTTATACTGTTCCTTGAAGTTTTTATTTTGGGATCTCTTTCCTGAGGTGATCAATGCCTATTTTGCTTTCTGGTTCCAGGATATCAGAGCAGTTTTCCTTGAAATTTCTTGAAAGATGCTTTCTAGATCATCCTTTTGTTTATGGATTTCAGGTAGTCCAATGATTTAGGCATTATGACCCCTTGATCTACTTTTCAAGTCAATTGTTTTTTTTTCCAATAAGATATTTTACATATTCTATTTTTTTCATTCTTTTGAATGTTTGATGATTCTTGATGTATCACAGAGTCATTAACATCCACTTGCCCAATTCTAACTTTTAATGTACTGTTCTCCTAAATTAACTTTTGTATTTTCTTTTCCATTTGTCCAGTTATGCTTTTTAAGGAGTTGTTTTCTTCAGTCGATTTTTTAATCCCCTTTTCCATTTGGCCAATTCTACTTTTTAAGCAGTTATTTTCTTTTTTTCTAAACTGTTGACATTTTTTCATATTTCTTTTGAATTGCTCTCATTTCTTTTCTGAATTTTTTTATTTGTACCTCATATATGATTTTTCAGCTCTTTTTTTAAGTGTTTTGCAAGGCAGTGGAGTTAAGTGGCTTGCCCAAGTCCACACAGCTAGGTAATTATTAAGTGTCCGAGGCTGGATTTGAACTCAGGTACTCCTGACTCAAGGGTCAGTGCTCTATACACTGTGCCACCTAACAGCCCCTCAGCTCCTTTTTTTGAGTCCTTCAGTGAGTTCTTTCTGGTCTTGAAACCACTTGCCATAGATATTTTGACATTGTTTTCCTCTTCTGAGTTTGTGTCTTGATCTTCACCATAATAATTTTCTGACACCATAATAACTCTCTGCTGTCAGATTCTTGCTGTAGTTGTTATTTGTTCATCTTTTTTGGTCTTTTTTCTTTTTTTATATTTGAACTCTGTTCCCCAAGTACATGGGGCAATATCTTGAGTTTTTGTGTCAGGGGCTTTAGGCCCTAACTCTTTCTTTGGTGCTGCACTAAGTTGCTCTGAGGTCCAAAGTGGACCCTTAATGCCTTGTGTTGGAGTGAGGGCATATGTTGGGAGGGTAACTGGTGTTCCTAGAGACCATAGAAGTCCGTCAGTTTATCTAGTGTGAAACTAGGGTCTTAGCAATGATATCTGGTATGTGCTGAGGTTACTAAGGTAGCAGTTCTCAGAAGTGGAAAAAATTGGAATTGCTCATCCCCCTGATTGTGCTGTGGCATATAGGAGGGGAGGGGATCCGGATATTGGCATTTACCTGTTCTACTGCACTAGGGCTCATGATCACCTGCTGGTTTGCTGAGTTGGGACTTGCTGCTGGCTTATTGGAATGCTTCCTGACTTAAATTGAGCTCTTCTTTTACTTGAATGAGATGGACCTTTCCTGCTGATCTTCCAAGTTTCTTGTTCTACAAACCATCTTTTTGCTGGTTCTATTGTTTCAAGATTTGTTTTAGGGCACTATTTTATGGTTGTTTTGGAGGTGAATATGGGAGAGTTATCGCTATTTACTGCTTACTCTGCCATCTTGATTCCCAGAAGTCTCCTATAAGTCTCATTTCTAAGATATAAAGGGAACTGATTCAAATTTGTAAGAATAACAGTTATTTTTCCCAACTGATCAATGAACAATGTAAATGAATGGACAGGTTTCAGAGGAAGAAATCATCAAAACTACATTTTAAAATATTCTCAGTCACTAAAAATTAGGAAAACGCAATCTAAATCAATTCTGAGGTTCTGATACAACTCTGGGGCAGATTGGCAAAGTTGATAAAAAGAGATATAGGAGAGGTTATGGGAAAATGGGCATATTAATGCACTGTTCAAGGAGCCATGCTTTGGTTCAGCTATTTTAAAAAGTAATTTGGAATTATACCCAAAAAGTTATTAAACTGTACATAACCTTTTACCTGCAAATATCACTATTAGGTCTATACCTCAAAGAAAGAGGGAAAGGATTCATGTGTACAAAAATTATTTAAAACAATTCTTTTTGTAAAGACAAAATATTGGAAATTAAGGGGATGCCCATTATTTGGGGAATGGATGAACAATTTATAGTATATGGATGTAATGGAATATTAATGTGCTATAAGAAATGATGAAGATGGTTTCAGAGAAATCTGGAAAGACCATTGAACTGATTCTGAATAAAGTGGGCAAAAAGAGGAGAATAATTTATTCCACAATGGTTTAGCAGAAACATAAAACTTTTAAAAATTTAGCAACTCCTATTAACACAATAACTAACAATGATTCCAGAAGTTTCATGAGGAAGCATTTTGCCCTCTTGACAGAAAGGAAAGGGACTAATGGCAGATTTAAGCATATAGAAATAAATGTGTATGGGGTGTACACACATACACACACACACATAAACACACATTGGATATGGTCACTGTAGAAATTCGTTTTGTCTTGAATATACATTTTATTTATTTTTTTTTGATTTTACAATTTCCCCTTTAATCTCACTTCCCTCTCCCATCCCCCACAGAAGGCAGTCTGATAGTCTTTTCATTATTTACATAGTATACATTGATCAAAACTGAATGTGTTGAGAAAGAAATCATATCCTTAAGGAAAATAATAAAGTATAAGATAGAAAATTATGTAATAAAATTACTTTTAAAAAAAATAGTGGTAATAATAATCTGTGGTCTTTGTCCAAACTCCACAATTCTTTCTCTGGATGCAGATGGCTTTTTCCATCACAGATACCCCCAAATTGTCCCTGATTGTTGCACTAGTGAAATGAGCAAGTCCATTAAGATTGATCATCACCCCCATGTTGCTGTTATGATGTACAGTGTTCTTCTAGTTCTGCTTATCCTGCTCAATATCAGTTTATGGAAATCCTTCTAGGCTTCTCTGAATTCCTATTCCTCCCAGTTTCTAATAAAACAATAGTGTTCCATAATGTACATATATCACAATTTGTTCAGTCATTCTCCATTGATGGACATTCACTCAATTTCCAATTCTTTATCACCACAAACAGGGCTGCTATGAATATTTTTGTACAAATGACGTTTGTACCCTTTTTCATGATCTCTTCAGGGTATAGACCCAGTAGTGGTACTGTTGGATCAAAGGGTATGCACATTTTTATTGCCCTTTGAGAGTAATTCCAAATTTCTCTCCAGAAAGGTTGGATGAGTTCACAGCTCCACCAACAGTGTATTATTAGTTTCCCAGATTTCCCACATCCCCTCCAATATTGATCATTGTCCTTTCTGATCATATTGGCCAGTCTGAGAGGTGTGAGGTGATATGTCAGTTATACTTCAATCTGCATTTCTCTAATTAGTAAAAATTTAGAGCAATATTTATATGACTATGGATCACTTTGATTTCTTCATCTGTAAATTGCCTCTGCATATCCTTTGACCATTTGTTAATTAGGGAATGGCTTGTTTTGTTTTTTTCTTATAAATTTTAGAAATGAGTCCTTTGTCAGAAATACTAGTTATAAAAATTGTTTCCCAATTTACTACATTTCTTTTGATCTTGGTTACAAGTGGCTTTTTTTGTGTAAAAGCTTTTTAATTTAATGTAATCAAAATTATCTAGTTTGTTTTTAGTGATGTTCTCCATGTCTTCCTTGGTCATTAACTGCTTTCCTTTCTATAGATCTGACAGGTAAACTATTCCTTGATGTTCTACTTTGCTTATAATGTTGTATCTTATGTCTAAATCTTGTACCCATTTTGAGATGTTGGCCTAAGCCAAGTTTCTGACATATTAACTTCAAAATTTTCCCAATGGTTTTTATCAGACAGTTTTTATCCCAAAAGCTGGACTCTTTGGGTTTATCAAACAATAGATTACTATAATCATTTCCTACTGTCTCTTTTGCACCTAATCTATTCCACTGATCCACCACTCTATTTTTAGCTTATATCAGACAGTTTTGATGGCTGATGCTTTATAATATAATTTTAGATCTATAGAGCTAAGTCACCTTTTTTTTCATTAAATCCCTGGAAATTCTTGCCTTTTTATTTCTCCATATGAATTTACTTACAATTTTTTTCTAAATCATTAAAGTAATTTTTTTAGAATTTTGATTGGTAGGGCACTTAAATAAGTAGTTTAATTTAGGTAGAATTGTCATTGAATATATATGTTTACAATGAAAGTTGTTTTCTTTATTTCTCAATGTGGAGGTGGGGGAAGGAAGAAAAGGTAATTAATTGAAAAAAAATTTACCTAGAGAAAAAAATGCCTCTCTGTTCCTCTCCTCTGTAGAATAAGACAACTGATTTTTAAGTTTCCTCCCAGATCTGACAAATTATATAATCTAACATCCCTTGCTTTTTATTAGAATGACCCTTCCAGCTCTAATATTCTATATTCTATGGGCCCTTTTAGCTCTGACATTCCATATTCTAAACTCCTCCCAACTCTGACATTCTCTGTTCTAAAGCCCCTGCTAGTTCTGGAGTTTCCATGTTCTTAGAACTCTCCCAACTCTGAGATTTCATAGTCTAAATCTTCTTCCAGTTCTGACTTTCTATTTTCAGAGGATCATTTCCAATTCTTTCATTCTATGTTCTCAGGGCCCTCCTGGCCCTGATATTCTGTGTTCTAAAGTCCCTAATATTATGAGTTCTAAACTCTTCCCAACTCTTACATTTTATAATAACATTTGCTCTATAATAAAACCTAATCAGGTGCTAATTTAAAAGCAGAAAAATGCTGAAAGTAACTCAATTTATATTTCTAACATCGAATAATTTTACAAAAGCATAAATAAATAAATGTATTATGAGAAAAATTTCAAAATGAATGTAAAACTGAAGTTTTATTAGTGTTATAAAACAATAGAGTAGAAATTTTAGTTAAAAAATGACTTAGGTGACTAGGTGGCACAGTGGATAGAGCACCAGCCCTGGAGTCAAGAGTATCTGAGTTCAAATCCAGCCTCAGACACTTAATAATTACCTAGCTGTGTGGCCTTGGGCAAGCCACTTAACCCCATTGCCTTGCAAAATATACCCTAATTACAAATGACTCAAAAATAAACTTCTGAGAGTAAGTAGTAAGTCATGGTAACTCTCCCATATTCACCTCCAAACAACATAAAATAGTACTCCAAAGAAAATCCTGGAAGAACAGAATCAACAAAAAGATGCAGAGAAACAATCTTGTAAACCAAGAAACTTGTAATAACTTCAAGAAAGATTTGTCTCACTCTGCTAAAGGGGGAGCAGGGGAACTCAGTCTAGGACAAGATGCACCCTAGCAAACCCCACCTCATCAAACCAGCAGGATACTCTGAATCTCAGTGGTGGAGAAGGAAAACACCAATACCAGGACCTGCACCATAGCATAGCTGGGGAACTGGCAGACTCTAACTTTAAGAACAAATATGACTTCAATGTGGTTCCAACAAACAGGCATCCTTCAAATATCAGACCACTATGTGCTTCAGCATACAAGCATCCTCCAGTGGCCATAGTCTCCATGTGCTTGAGCAAAGGACCAAACAGGAATTCTCGAACTGCCAGACCATACGCAGAGAAATGTGGAAATACCCCATCAGCTCACACCAGACACCAGCACTAGGACCCCAGATTAGCAAGTAAGCTGACAGAATAATACAACCTCCAGCAACACAAACCATCCTCCCAACCCCCATTCAGCGCAACAAACACAACAAAAGTTACCTGTAGGTCTCAGGACAACATCAGTGCAGCACCAAGTTAACAGTCAGGGCATGTAGCCACTGGCACAGAAATCCTGAGCCAGAGTTCCTTCCACACAGGGAGCAGAGTTCAAATTTAAAAGAAAGGGAAAAGCTAAAATAATAAGCAAAAAACAGCAATAAAAATATCTTCCATAAAAAGTTATTATGGTAACAGGGAAGATCAAGACACAAACTCAGAAGAGGAAAAGAATGTCACAAAACCTATGGGCACAACCACAAACAAAAACAGGAAGTGGTCTCAAGCTCAGAAAGAATTCGTGGAAAAGAGCAAAAAGGATCTTCAAAAAATCATATAAGAGAGACAGAAGAAAAATGGGAAAAGAAATGAGAATGACATAAGAGAATTATGGGGGAAAAAAATCAACATTTTGGAAGACTTCTTAAAAATTAGAATTGGCCAAATGGAAAAGGAAATGCAAAAAACACTGAGGAGAACAATACCTTAAAGAAAAAAAGGACAAAAGTTAAGTGAGGAAAACAAATTCAAAGTGAGGAATCAAATTCAAAAGAAAAACTGGAAGAAAATGTAAAATAACTCATAGTTAAATCACCTGATCTGGAAAGTGGATCCAGGAAAGACTATATCACAAATCATTGGATTACTGAAAGCTATAATCAAAAGGGGTCCCTGAACAGCATCTTTCAAGAAGCCAAGATGGTGAAAAGAAGCTAGGAACTTCCCAGAGTTTTTCCCAATCTCCCTCTGAAACAACATTAAATTAAGACTCTAAACAGACTCCAAAGTGACCAAACTCATGAAAAGATAGAGTGAAATAATTTTTCAGCTCAATATATCTTGGAGGAATTTCAGCAAAGGTTTGTCTCATGTGGGTAAAAGGGGTGCATCTCAACATAGGCAGGGGAATTTGGGAAGCCAGGAGGAAGCTCTTAGCCACTGCACAGCTCAGTAATCAAAATGCCTACATCCAGGGGGCACCTAGGTGATGCAGTGAATAGAGCACCAGCCTTGGAGTCAGAAGGACCTAAGTTCAAATCCAACCTCAGACACTTAATACTTTCTAACTGTATCACTTAACTCCATTGCCTTGCAAACTCCCCAACAAAAAAAAAAAAAGAGGGAAAAATGTCTGGGTCCCAGTTCAGAAAACTAGCGATACAGCAGACCAGCAATGAGGGTACCAGTCCTGCTGCAGAAGGCATAATTTGAGCCCCACAACAGTGGTTCAACAAGTAGCACTGGGTCAAGCTACCCTCAGGCAGATAGCAAGCTGCAAGCACAGACCCCTAGCCCCCAGCACAAAAATACTTGGGACTGTGCCCCCCTATGTCCCAACTTTCAAAATGTGCAAAAATAAAAAAATAAATCAAAAAAAGAGCATTAACTATAGAAAGCTACTATGAAGACAGGGAATATCAAAATGTCATCTCAGAAGAGGAAAACAGTGACAAAATGTTTATATGCGAAGCCTCAAAGGAAATTTATAAATTGGTCCCAAATTCAAAGAGCTCAAAAGGAATTTTTGAAACAAAAAAAAGAGAACAAGAAGAAAAATTGAGAAAACAAATGAGAATCATATAGAAGAATTATTTAAAAATTGACTAAAGAAAACAATGCCTTTAAAAGTAGAATTGCCCAAATGAAAAAAGAACACCACTTTGTTAAAAGTAGAATTGACAAATTAGAAAAGAAAACACAAAAGCTAAGTTAAAAAAATAAATTCTAAAAATTGAAGTTGTTGAAGTGAAAATGAATGATTCTATGAGACATCAAGAATCCTTCAGGACAGCTAAGTGGTATAGTGGATGGGCAGTTAGGTGGCATAATGGATAGAGTACCGGCCCTGGAATCAGTAGGACCTAAGTTCAAATCTGGTCTCAGACACTTAAAAATTGCCTAGCTGTGTGAACTTGAGCAAGTCACTTAACCCCATTGCCTTAATTTTTTTTTAAAAAATCCATCAAACAAGATCAAAAGTCTGGAAAAATAGAAGAAAATGTAAAGCACCTCTTAGGAAAAATAACCTGGAAAAAAGGTCCAGGAGAGATAATTTATGAATTATTAGTCTGTCTGAAAGCCATGGTCAAAAAAAGAGCCTGGACAATATCTTTCAAGAAATTATCAAGGAGAACTGTTCTATTATTCTAGAATGGGGGGGGGGGGGGCGGGGAATAGTTCTTGAAAGAATCCAACAGTTATCTCCAGGAAAAGATCCCAAACTAAAAACTCCAAGGAATGTTGTAATGCAATTTCAGAATTATCAACTACAGGAGAAAATACTGCAAGCAGGCAAAAAGAGCAATTCAAATACTAAGGAGCCACAGTGAGGATTATATAAAACTTGGTAGTTTCAACAGTAAAAGATCAGAGGGCCTGGGATACAATATTCCAGTGGACAAAGGAGCTGGGATTTCAACCAAGATTCATCTACTCTGCAAAATGCAGCATATACTTTCAGGGAAAAAGATAGACATTCACCAAAATAGGGGATTTTCAAACTTAACTGATCAGAAGACCAGAAGTAAATAGAGACTTTGATTTTCAAATACAAGACTGGAATGGAAATGGAAATGGAAAGGAAAGGTATTGAATAAGGTTGCATGGGAAGATAATACTTGTAATTCTTGAGAATTATAGTTCAATATAGTTCAACAGTTGAAAGGAGCATACCTAGACAGAGGGTTTGGTTATAAATTGATTATGGTATAATGATACTAATAACTCTTGAGAACTGTTCTTTTTTAATTAGGACAGTTGAAAGGTGTATTTTTAGACAGAGGATATGGGTATAAATTTATTATTATATGATCACACTTGTAACTAAAGAATTGTACTCATTTTTAGGGCAGTTTAAAAAGTATACTTAAACAGAGGGTACTATTATGAGACTGGTATAAAAACAATTAAGACATGAAAAAAGAATTATACTGGAAAAAGAAGGGGAAAGCAGAAAAAGGTAAATAATACTACATAAAGATACACAAAGGACATATCATAGTAGAGAAAAAGAAAGGAGAGTGTGAGAATTGAGTGAGTCTTACTCTCAACATATATGGCTCAAAGAGGGAATAACATACATTCCCAATTGGGAGTAAAAATTTATCCTAGCCTTTAGGGAAGTAGGAGAGGAAAGAAAGGGGAAGGAGGGGCTGGTAGAGTAGAGGGGAAAGTGAAGAGAAAATGAAGGGGGATAATAGCAAGGAAGTCAGATTGAGGGAGATGGCAGGAAGAAGTAAATACTGGTGAGGAGGGATAAGGTGAAAGGAGAGAGAAAAGTACAAACAGAAGGAAGATAGGATGAAGGGTAATACAGAGTTACCAATTATAACCATGAATTTGAATGGTATAACTCTCCCATAAAACAAAAGTGGATAGCAAAGAATATTAAAAATCTAAGTCCTACAATATGTTGTATGGAAAGATAGAATAAAAATTAATTGGAAACTAGCCTAATTTTGAGGAATGAGTGGATCAAGCAACAATTCATAGAAATAATCAATAATTTCATCTGAGGCATAATACCAAAAGTTGTGGGATACAACCAAAGTGGTTATTAGGGGAAATTTTATATTTCTAAATGCTTACATGAATAAAATAGAGAAAGAGTAGATTAATGAATTGGTCATGCAACTAAAAAAGTTTGCTAACAAATTAAAAATCCCCAATTAAATACTAAATGAAAATCAAAGGAGAGATTAATAAAACTGAAAGTAAGAAAACTATTGAATTAATGAATAAAACTGAGCTGGTTTTATGAAAAAAGCAATAAAATAGATAAACCTTTGGTTAATATGGTTTTAAAAAAGAAAATCAAATTACCAATATCAAAAATGAAAAAGGGTGAATTCACCACCAATGAGTAGGAAATTAAAGTAACTGTTCAGAGTTATTTTGCCCTAGTGTTTGCCAATAATCCTGACAACATAAGTGAAATGGATGAATATTTACAAAATTACAAATTGCCCAGATTAACAGAAGAGGAAAAACATATTTAAATAATCCCATTTCATAACAAGAAATTGAACAACTCATCAATGCATTTATAAATGAATTCTACTAAACATTTAAAGAACAATTAATTCCAATTCTATATAAACTATTTGAAAAAAATAGGTGAAGTTCTGCCAAATTCTTTTTACAATATCATGATGGTGCTGATATCTAAACCAGGAAAAGCCAAAACAGAAAAAGGAAATTAAGGACCAATTTCCCTAATGAATATTGATGCAAAAATTATATATAAAATATTAGCAAAGAGAAACAGAAAGTTAGCACTAGGATAATACGCCATGATCCCATAAAATTTATACCAGGAATAATGGGATGGTTCAATATTTGAAAAGTAATTAGCATAATTGATCATATCAATAACAATACTAACAAAAATCATATGATTCGCTCAATAAATGCTAAGAAAACTTTTGACCCATTCCTATTAAAAACACTAAAGAGTCTAGGAATAAATGGAGTTTTCTTTAAAATTATATCTAAATTATATCTAAAATCATCATCAAGCATTATTTATAATGGGGACAGGTTGGAAGCCTTCCCAATAAGGTTAGGGATGAATTAAGAATTCTCATTATCACCACTATTATTCAATAAAAATAGAATAGACAATGAGGAATCAAAACTGTCACTCTTTGCAGATGATATGAAGGTATACTTAGAGAATTCTAGTAAATAAACTGGAAAACTACTTGAAACAATGAACAATTTCAGCAAAATAGCAGAAAACAAAATAAATCCACATAAATCATTAGCATTTCTATATATCACCAACAAAATACAACAGCAAGCGACAGAAAGAGAAATTCCATTCCATCTTAACTGTAAACAACATAAATTAGTTGAGAGTCTATCTGCCAAGGCCAACTCAGAAACTGTATAAAAACATTTACAAAATATTTTTCACACCAAAAAATATCAGATCTAAATAATTTGAAAAATGTCAGTAGCTTATGGGTAGGCTGAGTCAATATAATAAAAATGACAATTTGACCTAAACTAATTTTCCTTTTTTTATGCCATACTAATCAAACTACCAAAAAATTATTTTATTGAGCTAGGAAAAATAGTAACAAAATTGATCTAGAAGGTGGCCAAAATGAAAAAAAAAGGACAATGATCAATATATAGTTGTGAACTGATCTGACCATTCTGGAGAGCAGTTTGGATCTATGACCAAAAGGCAATAAAACTGTGCATACTCTTTGATATAGCAATACCACTCAAAGGTCTGGATCCCAAAGCTATCACCATAAAAGAAAAAAAACAGCAAAAGACTTACATGTACAAAAATATTTAGAGTAGCTCCTTTTATAGTGGCAAAGAATTGAAAATTAGGGGATCCCCATCAATTAGGAAGAGAACTAGTAAGAAATTATGAATGGGATGACTGCTGAAAAGCCTGGAAAGACTCACATGATTTGATACTGAGTGAAGTGAGCAGAAGAACAAGAATATTGTAGACATTAACAGCAACATTGTGAGATAATCAACTACAATAGACTCAGTTCCTCTCAAGTAATTGTGATAGAAAATGCCCTCCATATCCAGAGGAAAAAACATTCAGTGTCCATGCAGACAAAAGCATACTGTGTTCACTTTTTAAAACTTGTTTTATGTTTTTTTCTTTTTTCTCATGGTTTTCCCCCTTTAGTTCTGACTCTTCTTTTCCAACATGACTAATGTGAAAATATGTTAAACATGATTGTACATAAACAAGCTATATCAGATTGTTGCCATAGGGAGAGTGGAATGAAGAGAGGTGGTAAAAAAAAATGTGGAACTCAAAAATTTATAAAAAGATGAATGCTGAAAATTATTTTTTCATGTAAGTAATAAAAAGATAATATTAAAAAAAACAGAAATAATCAAGGAAAACTGCCCTGATGACCTGGAACCAGAGGGCAAAATAGGTATTTAAGGAATCTTGTGATCACTTCAAGAAAGTGATCTCAAATAAAAACCCAAATTTCAGAACTATCAAGTCAAGGAAAAAATAGTATAAGTGATCAAAACGAAAGCAAAAAATCAGATAGTGGGGAGTTACAATCAGAATAACACAGGACTTTGCAACTGCAACAGCAAAGAATTAGAGGTCATGGAACATGAGATTTTATAAGGCAAAGGAGTTTGAACAATAATCAAAAATCATTTATCTGGCAATATCAGGCATAATAAATCAAAGCAAAAAAAGATCATTTAATGAAAAAGATTTTCAAGCTTTCATAAGGAAATCAGAACTAAACCAGAAATTTGACCTCTAACATCAAGACCCCCCCCCCAAAAAAAGCCTACACAGGCAAAAAGGGAAAAGAAAACAGGGATTCAATGGAATTGAAGTGTAAAAGTTTTACATGCCTACACAGGAATATTTTTAATTCTTAAAAATTGTACCTCTAAGAATACAACCAGAAGGACTATATATAAACAGTGGGGGTGGGTATAATGTGAATTTGAAGAAATGACATTTAAAAAATTAAGGGATGAGAAAGAGGAGTACAATGGGTACAGAAGGGAGAGATAGAATGCGATGTCTTATTTCACATGAAAAGACAAGGAAAAAATCTATTACAGTGAAGAGAAAGATGAAGAGTGAGCAATGAACATCACTTGAACCTTGCTCATTGGCTCAAAAAAGGAATGATATACATAATCAGCTGTATATAAAAGTATCTGATTAGATAGTGAAGTGGAAAAGGAGAAGATTAAGGGAAGGGAGTAGGGACTGACAAATGGGAGGGCATATCAGGGGAGGCAGTAGATGGAATATATCATTTACAAGAAATATACTTGAAGCAGAGAGACACACACAGAGTAAAGGTAAATGGCTGGGACAGAATCTATCATGCTTCAACTGAAGTTTAAAAAAAATCAGGGTTAGTAATTAAATGTTACAACAAAAAATATGCAGAAAAATTATGCTAGTAGGAGGATTTTAACTCTAACCTCTCAGAATTTGATAAAGTCAACTAAAAAACTAACAAGAAAGATAGAAAGGAGGTGAATAAAAGGAAGATATAACAGCCCTTTGTAGTAAACTGAATGGGAACAGAAAGAAATATTTTTCTCAGCAGCACATGAAACCTACATAAAAATTAAGTCTGTGTTAGGACATAAAAATCTCAAAAAAAGATTGAATTTCAAAATAGCTATAATAATTAACATTCAACAAAAGGTAGAAGAAAGGCTGATTAAAAATTAATTGGAAGCAAAATAATCTTATCCTAAGAATAAGTGGATCAAAGAACAAATCACAGAAAAAAATAATTTCAATTAAAAAAGTGGCAGCAATAAGAAAACATACCAAAATTAATGAGATGAAGCCAAAACTATATTTAGAGAAAATTTATTTTTACAAATTCTTACATCACTAAAATAGAAAGAGAACATATCAATAAATTGGGCATGTAACTAGTAAAATCTGAAAAAGAACAAATTAAAAATTTCCAATTGAGCACCAAATTGCAAATCCTGAAAATAAACGGTGAGATTCATAAGACTGAAAACAAAAGAAAAAGAAAAAACTATCCATCTAAAAAAATAAGAAACTGGTTTTATGAAAAAAGCCAGTAGGAGAGGTAAGCAATTGGTGAATTTGATTTAAAAAAAGAAATCAAAAATCAAAATATTCAGTATCAAAACCAGAAGGATAAAATCACCACCAATGAAGAAGAAATTAAAGCAATCAGTAGGAAATATTTTGCCCAATTGCCAATAAATATCACAATCTAAGTGAAATAGATACATATTTATGAAAATAATGCCATATTAGGAAAAAAAAGAAATTTAAAAAGTCATTAATGAACTCCTTAGGGAAAAATCCCCAGAGCCAGATGGGTTCATGAGTGAATTCTACCAAACATTTAAAAAACAATTAATTCCAATACTATATCAATTTGGAAAAATTGGCAAAGGAGCTCTACCAAATTCCTTTGATGAACAAATTTGGGACTGATATCTAAATCAAGAAGAGTTAAAAACAGAGAAAAAAATTATAAACCATTTTTCCCTAATGAATACTGATGCCAAAATGTTGAACAAAATACTAAAATGGCAATTACAGCAATACATCACAGAGATTATTTACTGTTACCATGTAGGATTTATGCCAGGAATGGAGGGTTGGTTCAATATTTGGAAAAGTATCAACATAATTGATCACATCAATGACAAAACAAACAGAAATTATATGATTATCTCAATATATGCTAAACTTTTGACAAAATACAGTACTATTCCCAATAAAAATACTCGGGGGGGAGGGGCAGGTCAGCTAGGTGGCACAGTGAATAAAGCACTGGCCTGGGAGTCAGGAGGACTTGAGTTCAAATCCAACCTCAGACACTTGCTAATTACCTGGATGTGTGACCTTGAGCAAGTCATGTAATCCCCTTGCTTTGCAAAATCCTAGAAAAAATAAAATAAAATACTAGAGAGTGAGCAGCTAGGTGGCACGGTAGAAAGAACACCAACCCTGGAGTCAGGAAGACCTGAGTTCAAATTTGACCTCAGACACTTAATAATTACACAGCTGTTTGACCTTGTTTAAAGTCACTTATCCCCATTGCCTTGTAAAAACAAAAAAGAAAAAGAAAAACTAAAGGGCATAGGAATAAAGGGAATTTTCTTTAAAATGATAAGCATTATCTATCTAAAACTATCAGCAAACATTATCTATAATGGGGATCAACTAGAAACCTTTCCAGTAAGATCAGGGCTTTAGCCAGATTGCCCGTTCATCAATAAAGTATGAGAAATTTTAACTATAGCAATAAGAGAAGAAAAAAATCAATTGAAATAGAATAAATGAGGAAACAAAACTATCATTCTTTGCAGATGATGTGATAATGTAATTAGAGACCCTGGATCATAAACTAAAAAATTATTTGAAATAATTAATAGCTTTGTATGATAAAATATAAACCCACATTAACTAATCAGCATTTCTTTATATGATCAACATATGCTTAACTGCAAGAGATAGAAAAAATTTCCATTTAAAATGACTGTAGACAATATAAATACTTGGAAGTCTACCTGCCAAGACACATCCAGGACCTATAAAAATATAATTATAAAACACTTTTCACACACAAAAAGTCAGATCTAAACAATTGAGAAAATCTCACTTGCTCAAAGGTGGGCTGAGTCAATATAATAAAAATCACAATTCTGTCTAAACTAATTTACTTATTCAGTAAGCAATCAAACTATCAAAAATCATCTGGAAGAACAAAACATCAAGAATATCAAGGTAATTAATAGGAAAAATACAAAGAAAGGAAAGCAATAGCAGATTTCAAACTGTATTATAAAAACAGTAATCATCAAAACTATTTGATACTGGTTCAGGAATAAAGAGGTGGATAGATTTTATGCACAAGACATAGCAAGATCATAGTAATCTAGTGTTGATAAACTCAAGCATCCCAGTCTTTGGGATAAAGACTTCCTTTTTGACAAAAACTGCTGGGAAAACTAGAAAACAATGGATACAAAGTAGGTGCTGACCAATATCTCACACCATATGTCAAGATAAAGCCCAAATGGGTACATGATTTAGACATAAGGGGTGACACCATCAGCAAATTAGAAGATCAAGGTATAGTCCACCTGTTAGATCCATGAGGAGAGAAGAAATCAAAATCAAACAAGCATTATAAAATGTAAAATAGATAATGTTGATAATTTTATATTGAAAAGCTTTAGCACAAACAAACCAACACAACCCAGATGAGAGGGAAAGCAGAAAGTGGGATGCAATCTACAGACCTGTGATAAAGGTCTCATTTCTCAAACATATAGAGAGCTCAGTCAAATTTAAAAGAATACAAGACATACCTCAATTGATTAAAAAGTCAAAAGATATGAAAAGAAAGTTTTCAGATGGACTAATCAAATATATATGGGCATATGAAGAAGTACTCCAAATCACTTTTAATTAGAGAAGTGAAAATCAAATCAACTCTGAGGTACCACCTCCCACCTATCAGATTGGCTAATATGACAAAAAAAAAAAAAGTCAAGTGTCAGAGAGGATGAGGGAAAATTGGGATACTAATGCAGAGTTCATGGAGTTGTGAATTGATCCAACCATTGTGGAGAACAACTTAGAGCTCTACCCAAAGTACAGCCAAACTGTGCATAATCTTTGATCTAGCAAGACCACTACTAGGGCTTTATACCAAAAAGATCATAAAAAAAGGAAAAGGAACCTCTATTGACAAAATATTTATAGTGGTCCTTTTCATGGTAGTAGAATATTGGAAATTGAGGGGATATCCATCAAGTAGGGGGAATGACTGAACAATCTGTGATATTTGCATGTAATAAAATACTATTGTGCAATAAGAAATGATGAACAAGCAGATTTAAGAAAAACCTGAAAAAGATATTCACAAACTGATGCAAAGTGAAATGAGTAGATCCAGGAAAACATTGTATACCACAGTATTAATAACACTGTGTGATGATCAACTATCAATGCCTCAGCTCTCCACAGCAATACAATGATCTAAGAAATGTGGGACTCATGAAGGAAAATGCTATCCATAAGAAGATAAAGAACTGATGGAATCTGAATACAGACAGATCAAAGTATATTTTAATGGCTTTATTCTTACTATATTTTTTCTTTTGATCTGTTTCTTCTTCCACAACTAAGATTAATATAGAATTATGTTTTACATGAGAGCACATGTAAAAATTTTATCAATATGTCTATCATTTTCAGAAGAGGGGAGAGGGAGGGAAGGAAAGAAAAAAGTTATAACTCAAAATTTTGCAAAATTGAAAGCTAAAAATTTTCTTGGTATGTAATTGGGGAAAATAAAATACTATTAAATAAAAGAAAATACATACTAACTCACAGTGAGAATAATTTAAGTTAAAACATATGATTTCATCTATATAAGGATCTTCAACTGTTGAAACCCCCCCCCATCAATATGCTTTATCAGTCTCTATGGGATCTATAGTTTTAGAGAATTGTCTAAGTCACTGAAAGGATAAGGACCTTACCTATAGGCACAAAGGCAAACTCAATCCTCAGAGTCAGGATCTAAGTCCACGTTTTCTTGACTCTTTAACTGGCCTTTTATGCACTATGTTATGCTGCTTCTTAAGATGAAATTTAGTATGGGTGGAGAAATGTAAACTCTTTTATTTGGATTCAAACAGTCAACCACAAAATTAAGTGATGAGTTAGGCAAAGCATTCAAGTAGTTATTATTGTCAGACAAACCAAATTAACCTCTAATTTGTGGGTGACCAGAGAGAGAGAGAGGAGAATCAAGAATCAAAGAGAATTTCAATTTCAAATGGCTTGCAAGCAAGGAGGCAGATTAGACACATGTTTCAGCACCTTGACCCTAGTGGGGGGACTTGCTTTGGTGCACTTGAACCTTGATTTATATATCTGTGGCTAGGCATAGAGTCAAACAGCGTAGTGTAGGAATAGTTGTAAGGCACAAATGCAATAGTGATACAAAGTTGTTTAGTGACAAAAAGTTGATCCATAGCAGGATTTCATATCTGGATCTGTTTTTGCTTGCCTGAGTTCAGGGACCACCAGTTCCAAAACAAATTGTAAAGAACTGTTGTTAGCCAAACTGAGAGCATAACTTGCTTGCTGGGCTTAGCTCTGGAAAACGTGTCTCCTATTAGCTTGACATTTTCCCCTTTTGGCTAAAGATAAGGGATCTAAAAGAAACTCTATCCTTCTGGCAAATAAAGGAGAGGGAGATATAAGCCAAAATGCCACAGGAGACCAAATAGACCAGGACAAGATGTTGAGTTAAATAGGTAACGTTTATCCATTGTTTGCTTTGAAAGCATGAAAGTCAGGGAGACCAAGAATGTAGAGAGAGAAAGTTCCAACACATGCTTGAATCAGTGTTGCTGAACATATAACAAAAGGGAAGAGGAAAATTCTAATATAGTATACTCAGCCCTCATCTAGAATCTTGGAACAACTTTCTCATCTGGGTCTTGGGTCTGTATTAGATGAAACTTGAAGTCACTGGAAGGTTCTGCCATTACTCAGGAGCTTCCTTCAGATGTTACAGAGTTTATGATCAAAAGTTTGGCAGCTATGGGAGTTGTCAAAAGGACCTTAACTTGAGAGGTACATTTGTAAGAAAACTTCTTGTATCAGTCCTTGGACCTGAGTTTCTGGTTGGCATCCTTGGTTAAAGATCTGAACAACACAGAGAGATGGTCCCATTTCTCAGTCACAGAGAGAAAGCTTCAACCAATGCAATATGGTTTTTTTTCACAATTCCCATAACTGCATAATTACATTAAATCAAGCTACATCAATGTCACATTATATATCATACTACTTAGAGGGATCACAATGGACTAGTTTTGAGAAGGAATATTTATGTCACCAAGGTAGCCAAAAAAACAAAAATAATCCATACAAAATAATATAATAATTATCAGCAGTGTCTACTAATATCAAGTCTTGTATCCTAGTAACCCATTCTCAATATCCATTTAATCAGCATAGTTTGAGTCCCAGATATCTCATGTTGTTATTCGATTCCTAGATATTTTTTCATGGCAAAGGACTTTATGCTCAGGACAATTCCAAATGGGGTTCTCCTTCTCTGGTTCTAAATATGGAAGTTTCTAGACAATTCTGAATTAATATAATTTAGTATAGTTGCTTAAATTTGGCTCTTCAATCTTGAAACTTCAGAGAATTTCAGTTTATTTACCATTTTCTGTTTCTAGTCTTACATAAATCCTGCACCTGATATAAGAATCTTTTTAAATTTATGAAGATCCAACCATAAAATGAGCTCTTCTGCCTTTTAAAATGATCAGACAAGATATTTTAATAATGGGGAAATAATTTCACTTTCTTTATCATAATCCATACAATTTATATGTAAATTTTAAATCTAATTTTGAGAACTAATCACAAAAATATTCTCAAAGTCTGAATTTTCATGATAAATTTGGAATCCAATCATATAATTCTATTGCTTTCTCAAAATTTATTTAGAAAATTTTTACATTACAACTTTATCTTATTACTTTGTCTAATCATTTACCCCTTAGTAGGACATCATCCCTATATTATAATTTGACCCCAATTGCAGGTTAAAATTTTAATGCAATCCGTTATCATAATTCAAAGATTTTCCAAAAGATTATTTAATAGATTAATATTATTTTTTAAAAATTCTGATTATAGAAATTTTCTATAAAAGGAAGAGGAGTGCCAATGATAAACCAATGATATAAGAGGGATATAGATATGTCAATGTCATATAAAGGGGAAAATTCCCTTATTTCTATTTAATTTCAGGCATGAGTCATATCTGTAGATTATTAAAAGCAAGATCTAGGATTAACCGGGTAGGAATTTTCCTTTTCAGAAAGGTAATAGCATAATGGGGAAACAGAGTCAGGAGAATACTACCTAAATTATGCCAAGGTTGTCCCCAAAACTTAATTTAGCAGTTCCAAGACTTCAATGCAGCACATGCCATTTTTTACCATTACCTCCATGACAATTCAGACAACTATCCTGTTAATTAAAGATCAGACAATAGTAATTTACAGTCCCAGAAATTTGCTATAAATAGTAAAATATCACTAACCATGAATTAGGGTGTGAATATCTTTCTTGATGTTTCCCTAACAGTTAACATTTCATTTATCCTTTACTTATAAAATAAAAAAGTTCCATACTCTGGAACTTCAGACATACAGCAAATTCCTGACAGTTGACTCATCATTGATAAGTATAAGCTACATCTTTAAACCACCTTATATACTTTCATAATAGCCAAGACTTTCAAATAAAAATGTGTTTAGATATTATTTTATCTGCTTTATAACAAAATAAACTTCAATAAATATTTAAGTTTTCAAATATTTATTTTTCATCACATCCTTTTACAATTCCAATTCATATGTAACAGCATCCAGATTAAAAAGTTATTTTGCCTAAAAGTATTTGTGCTACAGTGATCTCTCAAATTTCACAAGATAAGAGAATTTAGAAATATGATAACACAAACAATATCAGTTATTTATCACATGAAACAAAACTTCAGATAACATTAATTACATTTCCAAATTATTCCACATAAAAATCATTAATCTTATTCCCTTTAATGTTTTAAAACCATCTTAAAATTTTAAGATTTGGAACAATTATATTCAATGTAAGAAATAATGTTGTGCTTAGCATATGCCAGTCAGTGTGTTAAACACTTTATCATAATTATATTAGTTTGATCTTATAACAGAGGTGGGTACCATTATTATTATTTTCTTTACAGTTCAGGAAACTGTATTTTTCCAGTATTTTTTCCAACACCTTTATTTGATAGCTTGACCAAATTTGATAACCTGATCCTGATATTATCAAGGAAGGGTTTACAAAAGGTGGCTAAAGGGTACAAACTTTTACTATTTTCTTCCTTTCCTCACTCTGGGATTACTTCCAAAATAGTTGCCTTCCTTCATTGTCATAGAACAATGAAGTTATCAGTCTTCAAAGGAAAATCTCATCACTTCTAACTTTGATAAAATTTAATTCCTATTTTTCCTTAAAACAATTTCTACAGAATGGTACCCTACAACTTACTAAGTCATTTCAGAAGGGAGTGAGTTTTTGGAATTATCTCAAATTCCATGAATTCTCCTCTACAACTTTAAAATGATTAATCTTCAAACCTCCTTAAATATGCCAAGATGTTTTAATATTTCTGCAAATTATGATTATCTGACTTTTTCCCCCCTATTATCTAATCTCCCTTTGAAAGTCTTAAATAGGAGTTAGTCAAGAATGACAGTTCAATAATCTTTCCCAGTGTTCTAAACTCTTTGGCTATAATCTTTAGAAGGTTTTCCCTGGCTGGTTATATTTTAAATCTTTCAAGGTAACAGAATTGTAAACAGATATTTTACATGACAGAGATATTTTACATTTTACAAAGACACAAGTACAAGACAGATACAAATAAAACAAAGCTCACACTAGCAGTCCATATAGAGGCACACAATTTTAGAGGCATGCAGCTTTAACTTTACAAAGGCATGACATTTTAAAAATAACTGAGATACATAGAGAGACAATAGGCATGTAGTTACAATTTTATGCAGTTAAAAAAAAAAAGCAGAAATACACTGAGAAGCCAATTAACAAAGGTGTGCAATTTAAGAAAGGATATCCTTACCAGAGAGATGTGAAGCAGACTGGGTAACTAGAAGGGCCCTGGGATTTTCCCTACAAAGAATGATGAGCTCATCCAAGGTATCAGCTCAGAATTGGACCAGGGAGAAGAGTAGAAAACTCACCAAATGAGGGGGCTTGGGTGGGAGGAATAAATCTCCAGTGGCACCTAGTCTGTTCCCAATGAACTGGAGAGTTCAATGACCTGGCTCCACATCTGATCCCATTTCTGACACCAATTAATGTGGTTTGATCCAAACTGGCCTCTAATCTATCAATTGCCCCAAAGAGGACAATCAGGACTATGTCCACGCCTTATGTGGATTCACAGAATCAACTGATGACATTTAGCCTGGAGAAAAGTCTGGGATAGAGGGAACATGATAGCTATCTTCAAGTCAATCAATCAGTACAGATTTATTAAGCACGAATTATATCCCAGGCATTTTTCTAGGGTCTGGAATGACAAAGGTAAAAACAGCCTTTACTAGAAGTCTTTTTCTCTTCTTTGTGGGATACAAAGAAAGGACCCCCTAAGATGTGATTTAACTTTCCTGTTTAATTTATGTCACCCTCCATTTTTTAAGTCTATTCTCAGCTCTCTCATTTCAGACACTACCATCAGCACTTGATGCTGTCACCAAGGGACAATGGAAGGATGCTGATAGGGAGATGAGAAGTTCAGACCACTCTGGACATTTTGAATTTCTCAAAGTCTTCCTTCCCAGAGAGAAAGGAAGGAAGGAGACCTAAACCAAAGCTAAAGTTAAATACTCTTCTTTCTCCCTTGACCCTCCAACAAGTGATTCATTTCCAAAGGTTTAACAAGTATATATACCTTCTCCTCGCCTTTTGCTCAAATATCTCAAGTCTAATCGACTACAGATGACCACTAAGGCATAACCAAGTGTTCTCAACCAATCCAAAAAATGCTACTTCCATATGATCAAGAATTTCTTCAAATGTAAGCTAATATTTTAGATTGACTGATTCTCACCTAGTTAGGTATAACTTACTTTAAATGGGGCAGAGTGATATGACTGATTTAGTCAATCAAGCTCCACCCTTATACCCGATTCTCATCCTTCAAGAACTTCCAGCTTGTGAAGTAAATATAGTCCCTTCCCTCAGGGAGTTCTCAATCTGATTTGGGGAGGTCCACTCCTTAACCTCTGTGTATATCCCTCAGAGTGCCCTCAAGCTGATGGGGAAACAAAATATTAAACTCTCAGGGAGTAGAATATGAAAGACAAAAATTCATTTCTTGACCTTTAAGACAAACCCAAAGGAGACCCAGAATGATAAACAGAGCTGGACATTAAAGGACAAGTTTTAGTACCTGGAAAAGGGGTCCTATCTAGACAGGTTCCCAGAGCAGTACTAATAAAGATGGTGAGGAATAAAAGATGAGGCACAGAAACAGGAAAGGGATGAGGCAAAGGGAAGCAGAAGAATGGAGGGGGATCCAGGAAAAGGAGAACAAGAAACTCAGGCTCCCATTTTGCTTCTTTAGAACTTCTGGTTGGACCCACACCCTGAGAGATAGGCAGGGAAAGACATCATTCCTGCTTTCTAAGGAAAATACTGGAGGAGCTTACTCAGAACTAAAAACTAAAAGAATGCCTACAATAACGTTAAATGAAAAGGAAATAAACTGAATGCCATGTAATTATAATGGCCAAGCTCAGCCCAGGAAAAGAGTGAAGAAAATGCATTTCTGCACTATTTGAAAAAGTGGGAGACTACAGGTGTAGAATGTTGCCTACACTGTCAGACATGACTGAAGTTATGATTGGCTTTGCCAAATTGTCCTCTCTGTCTCTTTTCTCTCTCTCTCTCTCTCTCTCTCTCTCTCTCTCTCTCATTATGTATCTCTCTTTCTCTGTCTCTGATTTTATCTCTGTCTGCCTGTTACACACACACACACACACACACACACACACACACACACACACACAAATATATGCACAAGCTAGTTGCAAGGAAGAAGAATGGATAAAGGTTAAGCAATAAATATGTTTTAAAAATGAAAGATATCAAGGGAGAGAGAGAGAGAGAGAGAGAGAGAGAGAGAGAGAGAAAGAGAGAGAGAGAGAGAGAGAGAAACAGCTGGAGAAGGGCAAAGTGGACTCTGGGGCCAGAGCAAGGAAGTTTTCCAAAAAGCACTTAAGCCATTATGTAATGTACTAAGTCCCCAGCCTCCCCCTCAGAGGGTCCTCTCAGACTGATGGTTGGAAGAAAAAAGATTTGCATAATGCATGCATTTTCCCAGTGGGTCCAATCCTGGGTGGCAGGTCCATTCGGCCGGCACAGGCTCAAATGTCAAATCTTCCACATGAGCAGAGGGGCTTCCCAGTTGTCAGCCTGCTGCTGACCATGGTGCTTATTTTACCCAAAGACAGAAGGCAGGGGGAGGCAAGATCAATGACCCTCTCTCTTCTCCCTCCTTCCCCTCTGGTTAATCATTCACTGAGAGGACCTAAGTCTCCTTGAAAACTGAAGAATTAGTCAACATTTGAGCTGGAAGGGAATTTGGAGACCATCTAGTCTGAGACCCCACCCTCTCATCTAAGAAAGGAGGAAACTTTGAGATTCAATTCAGGGCAGTGATATACCAAAAAATACATAATGGAATTCTTCACTTGGGAGTATTTTTTAAAACCCTGTCTAATTACTTGAAATCTATCTTTTTTTTTCTCTGAGACCACCATGGACTGCCTGAGAAGGGATTCAATAACCTTCCTAGTGAGTAGAAGTAATAGAAGGTCCAGCCTACACCAAATGCTATTTTGAAATATTTATTTGAAAAGGCAGAGAGGAAGGAGAAGGGAATAGCCTTTATTAAGCATCCACTGTGAACTAAGACCTTTACAAATATTATCTCATTTGATTTTTCACAACAGCCTGAGAGGTTCTATTTTTATCACCATTTTATAGTTAAGGAAATTAAAGCAGACAGAAGTTAAGTGATTTGTTCAGTTTCACAGCTAGTTTGAGGCTGGATTTGAACTCAGGTTTTCCAGATGCTAGACTCAATGCTTTATTCACCGGGTCACCTAGTTGCAGCATATAATAATGGAAAGAACATTAGTCCAAGAGACAGGAGATGTGGGTTAAAATCCCGATTCTGATAGTTATAAATTATATGACCTGCAGCAAGACAAATCACTTTTCTCTTTTGCAGCTTTTGAAGAGATCAAATCTAATCATGGAAAGAGCATTGAATTTGAAATGAAAGGTCCTGAGTCTGAGACCAGATTCTGCTACTAAGAATGAATAACCTTAGGAAAGCCATTAAACCCTTTTCTGAGTCTCAGCTTCCTTAGTTATGGAATGAGAGGACTGAGCAATGTAGGACAGTGAAAATAATTCAGAGACTGGACTCCAAGGACCATATGCAGACATGTGTTGCCTGGGTGATTTGGGATATCTTAGTTTACTTCCTCTCTCTCTCTCTCTCTCTCTCTCTCTCTCTCTCTCTCTCTCTCTCTCTCTGCAAGGCAATGGAGTTAAGTGACTTGCCCAAGGTCACACAGCTAGGTAATTTTTAAGTGTCTGAGGCCAAATATGAATGTGAGCCCTCCTGATTCCAGGGCTGGTGTTCTATCCATTGTGCCACCTCATTGTCCCTACTCCTCTTTTCAATAACACTTTCCCTGACCGATCTCACAGGTCTGGAGTAAGCAAAAGACTTTGGAAACTCTAAAATTTAAAGGATTGAGTAGTTGACCATCACTAACACAAAGATATTTCTTTATTGCAGGCTCCTCTCTAGCACTATTTACACTTCTGTTGCTCTGGTGAAACCTGTGGACATTCTCAGAATTATGTTTTTAAGTACATAAAATAGAATGCATAGGATCATTCATGGTCAATCTGAGATTCAGATCCACCTATGGGAATCAAATAATGGGAAACCAGCTGGCCATGACACCATTTCACTTCAACATTGGTTAAAAGAGATCCCCATGGAGTACTCAGGCTGGCAATAGCTTCCTGAAGTTCATCTAACCATAGAATTTAGAACTCACAGGAACCTTAAAGATAATCAAGTCCAACCCCTTCATTTTACAGAGGAAAAAACCAAGGTCCAGAACTCTTCAGAGTCTTCCTCTTTGAAGTTTGCTCCTTGCTCCTTGCTCCCTGAAAGCTGGAAGTGATCTCCCACATTATTCCTGCATTTTGTCTAAGTGCTTCCTTGCTCACATTGCCAAGACCTTCATCTGTAGACATTGCGTAAGTTCCTTACCCAAGAAGGATGTAAGCCACTTGAGGGCAAGGGACTCCAATGACTCTTTTGGTCTTTGTACTCTCCACACTGGGTCCCCCATCAAACAGGAGGAGGAGGAGAACTGGCTGGGTTGCCCAACTCCTGTAATGATCTTAATGACCCTTAGTTTCTCTCAGAGACATGGATCCAACATTCTGGTACAGTTAGAATATATAAAAGCCAAGGAACACTGGTCTCTGAGAAACTGGAAATGAATATCACACAGAGAGGACAAGTGAGTGGTATCAATGGCAAACTTCAAAAGAAGAACCACAGCAAATGATTTCATCAAAAATAAACACCAATAACAATAATAACTCATATCTAATATTTACATGACGCCCTGAGGTTTGCAAAACACCTCACGTATGTTATCTCATTTGAACATCACAACAACCCAATGAGGTAGGTGCTGTTATTAAGATTATTCCCATTTTACCAATCAGGAAACTGAGTCACAGAGAGGTTAAGGAAATCACCCAGAATGACATAGCTAGTAAATATTTGAGGTCAGATTTGAAGTTCCGTCTTCCTGTCTCCAGCTCAAGGACTCTACCTACTAAACAACTAATTTATGGGAAGAGAAGTTGTGGTGGAATGTGGAGAGGGAGAGGGACAAAAGGTGCATATCCATAGTGCTCCCCTGGTATCTTCATAATGTCAGGGGATGAGGAAGGTTTCTAGAGTGTTGAGGGGACTCCTACGGCAAAATCACAGAGGATATGGATGCAAGTCTCCCAAGATGAGTAGACACTGATGAGATTTGGTTTCTATCAATGGAAACAAACATCCAAAAGGTGAGATCCATTTGTATTGAGTACACTATCACCATCAGCAGCAGCAGCAGCAGCATTGCTAGCCTTTATATAGTTTGCAAAGCACTTAACAGATGCAATTTTCTCATTTGTCTTCATTCTCACAAGTCTGAGAGGTAGGTACTATTATGATTTCCATTTTACAGTGGGGCAAACTGAGACTGAAGGGTTAAATGATTTGTCCAAGATCATGCAGCTAGGAGGAGGAAATGACTGGACTGATCCATTCAAACTCTCTCATCTGGCACCATTCACCTACAAAGTGGCCAGCCAAGACCAGTAGCCAGCAGTCTAAATGAGGAACTGAATGTATCTAATTTGATATAAGGCATCAATGGTGAAAAGAAGGAGCAAGTTGGCTATAATTGGTACCTTAAGGTCCAGTGGAGCAGACATGTTCTTCTGCCTCTCTAGCTCCCTTTTGTCAGCAGAGCCTGAGCCTCAAGTGGTGAACTTGTCTTCCTACCAGGAAAGGCCTGGGGTGTCAGACCATATGGTTGGTATCCAAAGGCCTCTTTGAGGTAAGGAAAGAAGGGCTAAGGTATACCCACTGCACAACAGGGGGACAAGTAAATAAAGGCTGCAGTAGCACAGCTGGATGCAGTAGAAAGAGTCAGTAGAAAGAGCACCAAAAATGAGGAAGATATGAGTTTGAAACCTGGCTGCCATACTTAGCAACTGTGTCATCTTCCTTGGCAAATCACTTTGATTATTTTTCTGACCAAATCAAGTCTCTTTCAATCTCGATTTCCTACCCTATAAAATGTGATAAAATGAAATTTCCTCTCCTTGCCTCCCAAGGTTATTCTGAGAAAGGGCATTTGTAAACCTTAAAGGCTAAAGTAATATTATATAATTATTACTCATTGTTCTTGTCATAGGGAAGGATTTTTTTATTCTTATACTCCCAGTTTCTAGCACATAGTAGGTGCTTAATTTTTTTTTTCATTTGATTCCTGGGAAACTAATCATCATCTCTTTAGCACAGAAAAATCCATTCCAGGTTCCAAGCAACTGACTTTCAATGTAATTTCCTAGAGAACAGGAATTGCTTCAATTTTCATTTTTTGTTTCCCCAGCACTTAAGAGAGTGCCTGGCAGGTGCTTAATAATAAATGTTAGTTAACTAAGTGGTCAATAAAGAGCCAACCCATCTGCCCACTCGTAGAATTCTCCTCTCAGTGCCTATGCCAGGAGGCTTGTTGAACATTTTAATGGTCCTATGGGTTTTCCCAGACAGAGAAGAAAGAGTCAGTATCTGAGCTAGGGACATGCTAGCCTGGAGAATGATGAGTAGGATATGATGACCCAGGCATAGCTATAAAAGTTGGAACCACAGGTTCCAATAGAATAGAGCTAAAGTTGGAAGGAGTATTTGAGACCATTTAGTCCAGCCTGAAGCCCCTGAAGCCTAGAGAATTTGAGTGATTTGCCTTAACTCATGCAAGTAATAAATAAAAGAAATAGGATTTGAACCTAAGTCCTGGGACTGCATCTTTATAGTGTTCTTCCCACTCTATCAGATCAAAAGAAGGGGATAAACATGGACCAAGTAAGACAAACTAAACAAGATTCTTGCAGACCCCAGCTGAACCCCTATCAGAGGTATTTTATGTCAAGGAGGTGATGAAGAACATAAAGGGGGAAACCTTAGGGGAGGATAAAGTTACAATAATTAGTAAAACATTTGAGCTCTGATAACAGTAAGTAGATGCTGCCAATAATTCTCATGGGAGCACCAGCTTCTCTTCCACTTTCTGAGCTACCTTAAAAAAGTAGATATAGCCCAAGACTTGGACTGGTGTTCCTTAAACTGGTTCCTTAAGCTTGTGATTCCACACATAAGTGAATTGACATGGGAATGGCACAAGAAAGTATCAGGTGAAATCTTACTATGGCAAAGCAGTGAAGAATTGGTGAGTCTGATTACCTGAGGGTCTTCCCTTGTTTGTATCCCGCTGTCCTAGGCATGTGTTTCTGAGGAAAGTTGATGCATCAGACCAGACTGCAAGCTGCCTGGGGTCTCAAGGTTATAACAAAGGAATCTTAGTAGTTGGGAGGTCAGGGGCAGCTAGGTGGCGCAGTGGATAGAGCACTGGCTCTGGAGTCAGGAGTACCTGAGTTCAAATTTGACCTCAGACACTTCATAATGACCTAGCTGTGTGGCCTTGGGCAAGCCACTTAACCCCATTTGCCTTGCAAAAACCTAAAAAATAAAATAAAAAAAATAATTGGGAAGTCATTTCCATCTGTGTCTTCAGTCTTGATTTCTGTACTCTTCCTTATGTCTTTGGGCAGACATGTCAGATCTGAATCATGGGACCTTGACCCTAAGCTAACTTCCATTTTCACATTCTATCATTCCATTAGGTAGTTAAACCTCTGAATATAATCCCAGATGAAACTACTTTATCCCAGATTATCTTCCAGAGAGAACAGCATTGCCCAGAGTAAGAATTTGATGCATTCAATGAGCCTGTGTTTTAAATATTGCCTTTGTCTCATTCTCATCCTGCCCCCATCTTGTCCCTTTTCCCAATTTCTCCTTAAAAAAATATATACGTGTCCCAGTTGTTCCCAGAGGACTATTAACTACGAATAATTTATCCTGGAAATTTGTTATGTTAGAATTACCAATTAGATATGATTATAACTTACCATGGCTAACTCTGCACTAGTGATGGAAATCTGAATCCCATTAAAATCAAATTAGCATATATTAAAGCAAAGAGGGTTTTTCTGCACTGCACTAGTGGTTTATAGCCATGCCAGGCCGGGCCTGTGGAGATGTTGTCCACTTCCGTATGCACACCACGATGTCAATGGCACCCAGGTGCGTGCAGGCTGGCTGCTGGACTGTCTCTCTCCTCTGGAGTGGAGACCAGATGGTCTTTTCTATGTCAATGGCACTTGGTTGCTCCTGAGGCATGGCATTCAAGGCTCTATTCCCTAATGAATGAAACAGATGATTAGAGTTTTTCCTTCTATTTGGCTCAAGAAACTATAATGTCTTCCTTTCACCTAATAAAACAAAGCCTGAAGCCTATTTGGTCAGTGATAACACAATGGAAAATGATATATTAGGTTCTCCTGTGGGCCAATTAGCTCAATTCCATAAGCCTTGGTTTTGGGCAAAGCATCTTCCTGTCTCTTCATCCCATCTTCAGGTATACCTTACCTAATGCTTTATTTCATCCAAGTTACAGATCCTGTCCCTAATCTCCATGTCATCCTGTGAAACCACACCTCTCCGAAATCCCCTCTGATCTCTAGCCCAGGTATTCCCACCTCAATGATCTGGTTCCTTTTCACACAATGTTCAAGAGTCATAGAAGTTTACAATACTTAAAGTTATCCAACATATCATCTATATCTATCTATCTATCATATAATTTGAACTTCACAACAATCTTGTAAAGAGGAACTATAAGTGTTACTATACCCATTTTACAGATAAAAAGTTGAAGTTCACAAAGGATTAAGTAATTTTTTGCTGATTCCAGATTGAGTGTGGGAGATGAGATTTGAACCCACTTCTCTTCTGACTTCAAGATCAGTCCTCAGTTCATTATACTGTGCTTCCTGCAAGGATTAAATCATAGAATTATAAAGAGTTGTACCAAGAGAACATTTTACAATATAAAACATCAAAGCCAGGAGGATCCTTACAACACAGAATGTCAGACCTGGGAGGGACCTTAGAACACAGAATGTTACAGCTGAAAGGACCATTAGAACATAGAGCTAGGAGAGCCTATAGAACGTGAAATGTCAGAGTAGAGCCAACATTTACTAAACTCCGACTATGGGCCAAGCATAGACCAGGTACATAAATACTGGAGATTCGAATATACAGAAACAACAGAGTTCCTGCCCTCAAGGAGTCTAAAAGGACAATGCCTTGAGGTCCTAGTTCCAGAAATGATAAGGAGACATGTTGGTCACCTATCCCAAGGATTGACTACAAAGTTTAAGTGAAAATCAAATACTAGAGCCAAAAAAAACCTCTGAGATCTCTTGATCCAATCACTTCCCTTTATAGGGAGAGAGAGTGTATTCCAATGTAGGCAAATGCCCAAGATCATATAGCTATTAAGGCACCCAACAGGAATTGAAGCTTCACCCAACACTCCAGACTACACCACTTCAGAGCTATAAAACTTTGCAGTTTCTAATTTTAAAAATGATTTTAGGGGCAGCTAGGTGGTGCAGTGGATAGAGCATTGGCCCTGGAATCAGGAGTATCTGAGTTTAAATCCAACCTCAGACACTTAATAATTACCTAGCTGTGTGGACTTAGGCAAGCCACTTAACCCTATTTGCCTTGCAAAAACCTAAAAAAAATGATTTTATTCCTTATTTTGTGAGTCTTTTTTGTCCTTGTTCAAGTTTTGATTTAGTTCATAATGAAAATAACAGAGGCCCCAGGACACCTAACTCAGCACTAGGTCCCACCTCCTGGCTAATGAAAACATTCTTTCCTCTTGGATGAAAAATCTAGAAGTAGAAGAGAACTTTAGTCACAAAGATGGCTCTAGCATGAGGCAGCTAAGGACTTTGTCCAAGATGCTCCTTTCTCTTCCCCAAGTGACTCCTGGCCAACTGATCATTCAGGTCATCGGTGTCACTCCCCAGGGTCCTGTGGGTTCAGGGGTCTCCAGTATGCTCTTTTGCCTAGGAACTCAATTGACTTTTTTTGACTTGACCAAAAAAAGATTATTCTTTGCTTCATTTCTTTCTTACCTACCTCAATTGCTGAGAAACCCTGTGTACCCTCCTGTTTGATTTTTTTTTTGGACAAGATAAAAGTGATCATTCTTTGCCTCTTTACTTCATCTCTTTCTTTCCTAGACTTAATCATTGAATTGTTGCCTCAATCCAAGTGACATCTATTAAAAGACCTTAACTCAGAAAAGTCAAGGTCTTCCTCTACACCCAGGACCGTCTCCAGTTGTCCTGATCCATAATTGTCCACTGGACCCAGATAGCTCTGGAGAAGAAAGTGAGACTGGTGACTTAGCAAAGCACCCCCACCCCCACTCAAATCCAGTTCACCCGTTTGTCAGGACATCATCTTCCTGATATCATAGTCCTCTTTGAAAACAAATAACAAAAAACAACAACCTCAGAATTCCCCTCTGCCACTATTTTTCATTAACCTTTTACTTTACGTCTGCTCCACAATGTTCATGTCTTTGTTGCTAATCCTTGATAAATCTCCAGGTGACTCCTTCCTCCCTAAACAGTCTAGTAATTAAATTGAATTCTTTTTCACTATAACCCCTGCCCTCTTCAAATGTCCAGGCCCAGTTTATCAACTTCCTTAGTGCCCATGATTTCTGCCTGAAATCTTCCTCAGCCATGCCGGCCTTAGAAGAAACTCCTCCTCTCCCCCAAGAAAAACTAAACTTGCCTCAGAACTAGAATTCTTGTGCACAGCTCTGCTTAGCCATCATCAAGTCTGACCTCTCCTCTGCTTCCCTCCTTTACAAATGAGGAAAATCAATCCCAGAGTGGGGAAATGAATCACACAATGCCTAAGGAGCAGAGTCTTGGAGTTTGGAACCTCAGTCTCCTGACTCCAAATTCAACTTCTTCTGACAATTCATTTATAATGTGTAACCCAAGTCCCATAGTCTAATGACATGGGACCTTCCTCAATGGTAGAAATCAGTGTTCCGTGCCTGCAAGAAGGGGGAGAGAGAATTTTTCTGTTCTTTGGATCATTCAGAAGTGGCTGGCTTCCAGCTTTGAGAGAGAAGATAGGCAAATGCCAAGCTCTCTTCATGTTGCTGAAGTGGGGAAAAGACTCTGGGAAGAAGTAGCTTGTAGAACCTGGATCTTTTTCCTATCATTTCATTAGAGACTCTGGGGGATTTCCCCTTCGATGAGAACTCTCAGTTGAACTGGGCTACTTCACTCCTAATGGCATCTGTATCATCTGATATTCTTTGATTTATTTTGCCATCAATTTGAATAAACAAGCTTCTTTGCTACTTGTTGCATGTGTTTAGTGTGGAACTGGCATCTGATGGGAAAGTGGTCATGCCTTGTATATAGAGCTGGGAATTCTATTTTTCCTATCAGATAAATAAGAACCAGAATTTTAGTGTGAACCTCAAAACTACATGTCCTACTTAGTCTAATAATATTTTAGGAAGCAGGTAAATATAATTCTAGCCTGGTACTCCCTCCCACCCAGAAGACCCTATTCTCCTACTTCCCCTCCTGGCAGGAATCAAAGGCTCCCTTGGAGAAGGGTAGGAAGAGAAAACTCTAGTGATGTCTATTCTTGCCTCATTCGTGAGTCATACATGTTATATGTACCTCATGTTACATGTACCTCATACAAAGAAGAGATTTTGGCGTTGCTTAGCTCTTCTCTCAAAGTTGGAAGTCAGAAGCTTCTGAATGACCCAAAGAACAGAATAATTCTATTTCCCCCTTCATGCATATCCCATAAGATACTAGATTTAGAGCTAGAAAGGACCTAGAGTTGATCTAGACTGATTCTTTCTTTTTACATATGAAGAAACTAAGGCATGAAGAGCTTAAGCGACTTGCTTAACCAGAGTCACATAATTAATCATTGGCAGAGGTAGGATTTGAACCCAGGACTCCAACTCCCAGTTCTTTGTCCACTATCTCATTTATCCTCAACTTTAAACCTGCAGAATTAGTACTTTTTCGGAGGTGTTCTTATCCCCACCCACCAGGTTTCCTCTCTTGGGTCATACAGATAATTATTAACAATATTAATAGGAATGCTTACATAGCATAACCACTTGTCCTAAAAACTCTGGGGTGCTTCATAAGCAGGAATATCGCTGCTCTCCTCTACCAGACCTCTAGCACCAAAGTCAGGAAGACTTGTTCAAAATTAACTCATTTATCCATCCTCCCCACTGGGAAGAGCTTCTATGCCTCCATCTCAGCCATGAAATTGTATTGGTTTATCATGTCCTCAGTGCTTTGGCTACAGGGACTTTGGGGGGAATGTGAAAGGAAGATAATCTCCTAAAAAGCAAAGGTTAGAGGAGGGGAGGAACCCAAGTCTGATGACCTCTATCTAACCAGAGACTCAAACTAGAACTACTCAAAGTTACAGAGGAACAGCAAGGGGATGATGTGACTCAAAGTCCCAAAGTCTGGCTGGACCTGTTCTGCCAAGTTACCTGTTCCAACATGGTGGAAAAAGAAGTCTGGAGAACCAGAAGTATAGCCTGGAGGGGAATGAAGGACAATTATCAACTTCAACAAATCCATTTACTCCTCTGCCGAAGTTGGAAGGTCCCTTCCAAAACTAACCTTCTAGGGGCCTTCCCACTCAAGACAGAAATAAGAGAGTCAGAAGAACCCCACAGGGGAAAGAGGATTTCTAAGATAGTAGGGAATTTCACAGACTTTTATAAAATCTTGTAGTTGAAAAAGACCTCAAAGGTGATCTAAACCATAATCCTCTAAAAGATCCCAGAAAATTTGCTTCCTTAGGGTCAGGAAGGACTGAATTTGAATCCTGCTTCAAACACTTATTAACTATGTGACCCTAGGTAAGGCACTTATTCTCTGTCTGCCTGCTTCCTCATCTGTAAAATGGAAGGATAATGGTTCCTCACTTATAAATTTGTTGAAAAGAATCAGATGAGATCTTATTAGTAATGTGTTCTGCTAACCTTAAAACATAATAATCATCACTGCTATCTCAGAGTCTTCCTTGATTCTAACAAGAGGGTAACAGAAAGGGGGCCAGCATGTCAGAAAAAAGAAAGTTTTAGAGAATGCATGGGTGTCCAACTTTTACCACTTCAGGGCCTCATCACTCAACAAAAACTTGTCAAGGGTCACATCGAATTTAATATTTATTTTTTTATTACATTGTAACTCATGTTATAATAAGTATAATATAAATGTAATCATGATGCATGAGTGGGTTTTTCTGGGTCGTGGTAGCAAGAGATAGTGCCCTTTTTGTTTGAACTCCACTCCTACATAACTACTTCTTACTCATTATTTTCCTTAATTCCATTCAGGTACCTAGAAATTCAAGAAAAGATAACTCAAATGTCTTAAATGTTTAGAAAAAGCCTCTAGAGAGACAAAAGAAAGGTTCAGATAACATTTGGAAACACCTCCCGGATGGCCTGTCCCAGAATCACAGGTTTTCAGTTAGCAAAAACCCTGGCAACCATCTAGTTCAACTTGTGCCCAAAAGGAACCCCTCTCTTAAAAATATTATTCAATATTACTCAAGTTTCATTTGTTTTTCATATTCCTAATAGATAGCCCTGCTCATCCTCCATCCCCTGACTATTTTCATATAAAAGTCCATGGTTTCATAGCCCCACTGAACCATACCTTTAGGGAGGTTGGCCTTCCCTAATCCCATCTTTCATGCTGTCAGAGGAAGAGAGTCCAGGAAAACAGGTAGGCCATATGGACCAGAAATGTTGGCCAATAGAGACTTTCTAGGAGAAGAGTGTACTTTGGGACTAGGGCTCCTGGCACCGACAACATCAATAATAATGATGATGATAGTAATAATAATAATAATAATAAATAGTGCTTTGCAAAGTACTTTACATAATCTTATTTCATTTGTGCCTTACAACAACCATAGGAAATAGGTGATATTAGTATCCTCCATTTTACAAAGAGCAGGCTAGGAGAAGTTAAATGACTTGCTGAGAGTCGAGTACCTAGTACCAGAAAAATCTGAATTCAGTTCTTCCTTATTCCAGGTTTCATGCTTTATCCACTGCGCCATCTAACTGTCCAGTTACCATTCTCATTGTGAGGTTGAAGATGTTCAATGGGTCCCTTTCACGCTTTTGGCCTCTTCCAGTCGGTGGAGTGCCTGCTAGCGCCGGCTACAGTGTAAAGATGGCCAAGTCTAAGAATCATACCACCCATAATCAATCACGAAAGTGGCACAGAAATGGCATCAAGACACCTAGGTCACAGAGATATGAGTCTCTGAAAGGGGTTGATCCCAAGTTTCTGAGAAACATGCGCTTTGCCAAGAAACACAACAAGAAAGGGTTGAAGAAGATGCAGGCCAACAACGCCAAAGCCATCCAGGCCCAAGCAGAGGCTATCAAGGCCCTGAGAACCAAGGCCTCCAAGGCCAAGCTCCTCAGGTCCAAGATCCCCAAGGCCAGTGCCCAGCGTGCTGGTCACAAGATGGCCACCAAGCGTCCAGGCCCTAGGATCGGCATCAAACGTCCAGGCCCCAGGATCACTAAGCCTGACTCTAAGGTTGCCAGAACCACTGACACCAAGGCCGCCAAGCCCACTGACGCCAAGGCCACCAAGCCCACTGACCCCAAGGCTGCCAAGCTCACCGACAAGGACGGTAAGTCTGATCCCAAGGCCACCAAGTCTGTCACCAAGGTCACCAAGTCTGATGCTAAGGCTGCTAAGCCTGCTGAGTCCAAACCCAAAGATGCTGGAGGTAAAACGGCCAGTCCCAAACCTTCAAAATAGATGCATTAGGACCTAAGGACTTGTTTAAATCCTAAACCACCATTTTTCCCCCCAGAGAGGGGATGATTATTCACTATTTTGTACAAATAAAGGAAATGGTGAGTCATAAGAAAAAAATTTTAAAAATTTAAAAAATTTTTAAAAAATTTAAAAAAAAAGATGTTCAGTAGGTCAAAAACATGAGAAGCATAAAGCATCACAGCTTGAAAAGACCTTGGGACACAGAATGTAACAACTGGGAAGGACTTTAGAACACAATCTAAGAGGTGAGAGGACCCCAAGAACACAGGATGTAAGAGCTGAGAGGACCCTTGGAACACAGAATTTCAGAGCAAGAGGGACCTTAGAACATGGAATGTCAGAGCTGGAGGGTCATTAGAACCCAGGATGTCAGAGCTGGGGGGCCCTTAGAACCCAGGATGTCAGATCTAGGAGGGCCCTTAGAACCCAGAATGTCAGAGCTAAGAGGGTCTCTAGAACACAGAATGTCAGAACTGGAAGGGCCTTTAGAACACAAAATGTCATAACTGGGAGGACCCTAAGAACACAGAATGTCAAAGTTGAGTGGAACCTGAGAAGACTAAGTTTCAGTATTAAAATGAGCTTAAAGTAGAATTTTAGATTGTAAGACTCTAGATAAATCACTTAAACAAGCTTTCAGCCTCAGTTTCCTCATTTGTAAAATAGGGATAATAATGTCACTTGTTATGCAAATCAAATGAGATAAAATACTTAAGGTACTTTTCATAACTTAGTTCTATATAATTGTTATTTTCTCAAGAAAATAAACTAAGGCAAAAAGAGAGTAGATAAATTATTTGCAATCAAAAATGAATAAGCAGCAGAGCCAGATCAGGAATTTGGGTGTCCTGGGCTGGTAGCCAAGAGTTTTCTATCACCCAATATTTGTCCCTCCCATCCAGCCCTTCCAGGACAGATCGAACTCCTGGGTTCCTCAGCCCACCACCCTCTGGCCCTAAGCCAGCCTATCTGCCTCCTTCCATTTTTAGTAATTATGCAAATCTCTTGTCCCAGGCTAAGCAAAGCAGGGGAGGAAGCCTGGGCCTCATTTGGCCTGCTCACTCAGAGCTTGACAGGATAAGATAGGCAAACGACAGATTATACTGGCCCACTCTGGTAAACACAAGTTTAATTACTTTTTGAGAGAGAGGCAGAGGAAAAAAATGAAATAAATTCCCAATCGGCTCTGTCAGGGCAGGAAAGTTAAGCGGGTAGAAAGAAAAGAGCCAAGAGTACTGGTCTCTTAACTATGGAGAGCTGGGAAGGGGGAGGAGAGCCTAAGGGAAGGGAATGGAAAGATTTTATATTGGAAAAAAATCCTACTGGATGAGGCATGAGCCTCTTCCAGCATAGGGAGGAAGGCAGGGCAGCAGAGCTGTAGGGACTGTACGTCAGCAGCTGCAGCTTAGAACTCTGAACAGGCACCAACCTTTCTTCCAAACCAGAGCTACCCACAGCCAAAACATAAAAACTAAAGTTCTCTCTTGGTGTTTGAGATTAACCCACACAATGGCACTTAGAGAAAACATGATGGAAACTTTAAAAAATATCATATGGGGGGGATGAATTGAAAGTAGAAAAGCAATGACAGATATAAAGAATTCAGAGAAATTTGGGAAGATTTGGATGAACTAAAACAGAGTCAAAAGATTGTGAGGTTGAAGATGTCCGGTGGATCAAAAACATATGAAAATCATAGAACACCACAGCTTGAAAAGACCTTGGAACACAAAATGTCAGAGCTGGGAAGGATTTCAGAATGCATTGTAAGAAGCTGAGAAGACCCATAGAATGTTCAAAATTACAGCATAAATTTAAAGATTTCTTAAAAAGTTGAACTCTGAGTAAGGGAAAATTCAGTGAAAGGGACTACTCCTTTCTCCCTCACTATAAGAGAAGGTTGAGACGACCTGGATAGAGTATGATGTTCCTCATCATTCGGATGTGGGGGGTTGTGGGTTTTTTAAATTTATTTGTTTTTGCTTAATTGTCTTTGTTACAAGGAAGGGTTCAATCAGGTAGGGTGGTGAGGGCTGGGATACAAAGACAAAAAGCAACAATAAAATGTGCTTTTAAAAAAAAAGTACTTCAGAGCAGGTAGCCTGGTGCAGTGGATGGAGCACCAGCCCTAGAGTCAGGAGGACCTGAGTTCAAATCCCACCTCAGACACTTAATAATTGCCTAGCTGTGTGGGCTTGAGCAAGTCACTTAACCCCATTGCCTTAAATACATTTTTTAAAAAAGAAAAAAAGAAAATCAACAAATCATGGTGTTGAGGAAAGAAGACAGAAGTTTGTGTTCAGTTCTGGATGGCGCATTTTAGGAAAGACATTGACAATCTGGCTCTTGGAGTCAGGAAGACTCGAATTCAAATCTAACACTATCTGTGTGACCTTGGGCAGGTCACTTAACCCTGTTACTCAAGGGTTTTTAAAATGACTTGGAGAAGGAAATAACAAACCACTCCAGTATCTTTGCCAATGACCCAAATGGAGTCACGAAGAGTTGGACTGAACAGAAATGTAGAAGACCTCAATGAGATAGTAAAGGTCAGGCAAGAGCAAAGCTATATGAGGATCAGTTGAAAGAACTAGAGACATTTAGTCTAGAGAAGAGACATCAGGGAAAACTAAATAGCTGACTTCAATTATTGTGGGCATTTTCTCTGGCTGTCCCACATGCTCTCCCTCCTCTGATCTGACTAATGACTTCCCTGGCTTCCTTTACTGTCCAACTAAAATCCTACCTTCTACAGCAGAGGTGAAGAACTTTTTTTCTGCTAAGGGCCATTTAGATATTTATATCACCATCCGTGAGCCATAAAAATATCAACTTAAAAATTAGCTTGCTGTATTTTGATCAAACATTTAATTAATTCTCTCCTGAAATATTCCTAGAATTAATGAATTTTGAGTTCCACCTGTGTTTGCCTTGGTAGCAATAGACCAAATGATTTGGGGGGCTTTAAATGGTTCATGGGCCAGACTTTCCCTACTCTGTTCTACAAAAAGTCTTCACCTTTGTTAATTCCAATGCCTTCCCCCTGTTAATTATTTCCTATTTATCCTTTATATAGGTTGTTTGCATATGTTTGTTTACCTGATGTCTGAGTTGTAAGTCCAGTATGGGCAGGGACTTTTGCCTCTTTTTGCATTCTCATCACTTTAGCAAAGTGCCCACCTCATAGGTGCTTAATAAATAATGATTGATTTTTTGATGGATCAGTTTGAAGAATTGTCACAGGAAAGATGGTGGGGAAAGGAGCATTCCACTTTGTTCTCAAATCCCCAGAAGAAGGAGCAATGAGTAAAAAAAGACAGATGTTGGCTCCATGTCAGGAAGAAATTCCCACCAATTAGAGCTATCCTACCTTGAATCCAGAGTTCCTGGGTTCCCCTCTTTTTGGAGAACTTCGGGCAACGACTCAATCAAAGACCTTAAGGAGATCATTTGGAAGAGAGGTTGTGCTGAGGATTCTTTTTTAGAGTTTTTGGTTGGACTCTGAAGCCCCCTTTCAATTCTGGGATTCTGTGCTTCAGTAGGACCTCAAAGGACAATTAGGTGACTCAGTGGATAGAACACTGGTTCTGGAGTCAGGAAAGTTTATCATTGTGACTTCAAATTCTACTTCGGTTATTTACTAGCTGTGTGACCTTGGGCAAGTCATTTAACCCTGTTTGCCTCCGTTTCCTCATCCATAAAATGATCTGGAAAAGGAAATCAAAGCACTTCAGCACTTTTGCCAAGAAAACCCTAAATCAAGTCATAATCAGCCACAATTAAATTGAACAAGTTCATACTCTGACTCCTAAAACTGGGGAAGAAGATGAAGAAAAACTGTCCGAATTTTAACAAAGGGGAGCTTAGTAAGGCTTCACCTGATGGCCTCTGAGATCTCTTCCAATGTCCTGTGACATTTCTCCATCTCCATAGAAATAGACAGAAAGATTCCTCCTGTAGGTTTTCTGGCCAGAGATATACCAGAGTAAGCTGGAAACCAAATCACTAGAACCAGTTGGAAAATTTTCAGTGGGGGCATTTATACCTCAGAAATCAGCAGATGCTACAGAGCAATTTAGTGTTTTGGTGATTGTCTAGGCTTAAGAAAGTGGAGGATGAAATGTTTATGATACAATTAAGATTAAAAGTGTACTGTGAACTCATCCAACCTTTCTGGAAAGCAATTTGGAATTATGCCCAAAGGGCAACAAAAATGAGCATACCCTTTGATCCAGCAATACCACTACTGGGTTTATACCCTGAAGAGATGATGAAAAAGGGCAAAAACATCACTTGTACAAAAATATTCATCACATACCTGCTTGTGGTGGCAAAGAATTGGAAATTAAGTAAATGTCCTTCAATTGGGGAATGGCTTAGCAAACTGTGGTATATGTATGTCATGGAACACTATTGTTCTATTAGAAACCAGGAGGGAGGGGATTTCAGGGAAGCCTGGAGGGATTGACATGAACTGATGCTGAGTGAGATGAGCAGAACCAGAAAAACACTGTACACCCTAACAGCAACATGGGGGTGATGATTAACCTCAATGGACTTGCTCATTCCACCAGTGAAACAATCAGGGGCAATTTGGGGTTGTCTGCAATGGAGAATACCATCTGTATCCAGAGAAACAACTGTGGAATTTGAACAAAGACCTAGAACACAAGATGTCTGAGCTGGGGAAGACCCTTAGAACTCAGAATGAACTGGGAGAGCCCTTAAGACAGGATGTCAGAGGTGGGAGGGTCCTTAGAACACAGGATGACAGAGTCGGGAGAGACCCCTTGAGCAAGTCATTTGTTTCTCTAGAAGAGGTCTCTGCTCACAACAGGCAAATGAGCACAGTCTTGAAATAGCAGAACTGAGGCTCCCCTCTAGGTCTTTGATTATGCATTCCCCCTGTCCACCACCTCTCACTGACCCTGAGGCACCATCCCTACAATTTAAGGAGTCATTGCTGAAATCCAGTTTTTGTTTGCCCAGGGCAAGGTTTGAAAATTGTTCCCCCTGTATCTGTCATTCCCCACTGATGGTTTCCTGCTTTCACTGTAATGTGTTGACTTAGGACAAAATAAAGCTCCTCCAAGCATCCTTGTCTGGGTGGCATCTTGTCACACCTGGTTATAAATTTCACAACTTTTCTCTCTGTCCATGTTTTTCAAAGTTTCAGGTCTTTTTTGAAATTCTGAGCCTACCCCCCTTCCCCCTCAGTCCTCATTATCCTCAGCCCTCTTAGATGGGATGCCCATCAACCTCTCAGGACAAACCTTAGCCTATGTGGGAGGCAGCAGGAAGCAGGGGCTGCACCTGAATAGGGCCTGGTCCTTGCTCACCCACTTAATTAGGTGTGTGAACCCTCTCTCTCTTCCCCAGCACCATCAACTCTAATGAGCTGCCTCTCATTGCTGATATGAATATAAGAACTTCAAAGACCCTTCTGAGAGGTAGCCACTGCCCTGTCCTAAGGGCCAGAGGAGAGATAAGACATTTTGCCAGCTGCTACCAATAAGAACATGACACACGAATGGACTCTTAATAAGTAGCTAATTGATTAGCTCACAGATTTCAAGCATGAAGGGATCTTAGAAGCCATTAAATCCAACCACCCAGCCCCCGCCCCCAACCTATCTCACAGATTTTGAAACAGATGTTAAGTGATTTACCTAAGGTCACCCAGCTAATTTGTGTGAGGCAGAATTTGAATCTTAAGCCTCCTCCCAGCTCTCACATTCTGTGTTCTAAGGACCCTCCCAGCTCTGACAAATTGTGTTCTAAGGACCCTCCCAGCTCTGACATCCTCTGTTCTAAGGACCCTCCTGTCTCTGACAGTTTGTGTTCAAAATTTAGCCCACTCTAGCTAGATGTAGTTAAGGACTACTAGCTAAGGCCTTCACCCTAAGATCTACTATTTTCTGTTCTGAAGCCTCTCTCAGCTCCCACATTCTATATTGTAAAATTTCTTCAAGTTTAAAAATTCTGTGATTCTATTGAATATATTGTCAACCTCAGCTGACATACCAGTCAGTTTTATTCAACTGTTTTTTTTTCCTCTTTCATTATATTTTATTCTTTGTTATAGGTGATAGCTCTCTGGGTAAAGTATAGGAGGGATATATTTGGAAATGAAGGTAATATAAAAACAAAATTATCACTAAAAACTAAAAGCCATGGCATGTTTCTATAATTCTCTACTGACAGAAAATTTTAGGTTCCTGTCCAGTCTTTTCAATTGTGTCTGACTCTTCATGACCCCAGTTATCGTGTTCTTAATAAAGATACTGGGGTAATTTTGCCATTTCCTTCTCCAGCTCATTTTACTGATGAGGAAACTGAGGCAAAAAGAGCTAAGTGACTTGCCTATGGTAACATAGTTAGTATGTGTCTGAGGCTTTGAACTAAGAAAGTTTGAACTAAGAAAGAAGCCTTCCTGACTCCAAGTCCTGCATTCTATCACTATGGTGCCACCTACCTTCCTCCAAATCAGAGGTCCACAAAATCTCAACATTGGAAGGCAGCTCAGAGACTGGTTAGTTCAACTGAGACTTGACCAAGATGTTCCTCCATCACATACTCAACAAATGGTCATGCAGCCTTTGCATGAAGACTTTTCTATGGAGGAGGAGCTCTCTGTTCACAGACTCATTCAGTTTCTGAATAGCTCTAATTATTAGGAATTTTCTTTCTTGGCATTAAACCCAAATCTTTCATTTTGTAATTTCCACCCATTACTTTTAGTTGCACCCTCTGGGACCAAGCAGAACAAATATGATCATTTCTCCCTATGACAACTTTTCAGATACTTGAGGACAAAGTCCAATTAGCTGAACAATAAATAGCTCCCTGCTCTGTTCAGCTTGAAAAAAGAGTCCTGACTTCTTTACAGTGCTACATTTGTCGGGGTCACTGAATCCAACCTGGGTCCTCATTTTTCTTGGCCCTCTTGCTTCCTCACTGAGAAGCCTATGGCTTACCCCATGAATTCCCTCAAAGTCAGAATCATTTTTCTGTTAAGTGTGATTCTACTAAACACTGACCACGCTGACCCCCCTTTTCTCTTATTCTAACATCCTAGTCACCTGGAAGATTCCTCTTAGACCTATTCTACTCTTGGACAGAACCACATGTGGTCTTTCCTAGAATAACACTGTTTGGTAACCCATGGAACACTGAACACACATCCATGTGAATAATCTCTTAACTGATAAATCCAATGACATTTTCTCCAGTCCTCTTCATTAATGCTTTATATTTTTATAATGACTTTCCCCACCCTCTGAAGACCCTTCCATTGACTTGCAGAAGACTGTTTCTCCTTTTCTGATTAGACCAACAATCCTCAATCTGCGTTGTTCTTGTTCATCACTCATACTCCAACCTAGAAGCATAAGTGTTGTCCTAATTTTGAAAAAAAAAAAAAAAGGAAGAAAAGAAAGTCTACCAACTATAGGCCAGTGAATTTGAATTCAGTTGCTATGGAGATTCTAGAATAGACCATCTAAGATATGATTAGTAAGTGAATTTATCGAAAGGGAAACAGTGATAAGGAAGAGTCAATAAGTCTTATTAGAACAGGTCTTGACAGACTAGACCAATTTCCCTTTTTGAACAGGGTTACTAAACTCCTAGCTGAGAAGAAAGCTATGGCTGTGGTTTACACAGATTTTAGCAGAGCAACAGATAAAGTGCATCACACTATTTTTTTCTTTTAGTTTTTGCAAGGCAATGAGGTTAAGTGGCTTGCCCAGGGCCACACAGCTAGGTAATTGGTAAGTGTCTGAGGCCGGATTTGAACTCAGGTACTCCTGACTCCAGGGCCGGTGCTCTATCCGCTGCACCACCTAGCTGCCCCCCAACATCACACTATTCTTGTGGAGAAGATAGAGAGATATGGACTAGATAATAATAAAATTAAATGGGTTCTGAGCTGATTGGATGTCTAGACTCAAAAATAAGTTATAACTGGTTCATGGTCGATGGGACAAGGATCTAATAGAGGACACCAGGAATCTATACTTGCCTGCTGTTTAACATTTTTGTCAATGACTCTGATAAAAAAAAAATCTAAGAGGGGCAGCTCGGTGGTGCAGTGGATAGAGCACCGGCCCTGGAGTCAGGAGTACCTGGGTTCAAATCCCATCTCAGACACTTACCAATTACCTAGCTGTGTGGCCTTGGGCAAGCCACTTAACCCCGTTTGCCTTGCAAAAACCTAAAAACAAAAAAAAAAATCTAAGGCATTCTCATCAAATTTGCAGCTGTCACAAAGTTGAGGCAGCTATGGAGAGGAAGGGGATTCAGTCGATTGATTGAGTGCTGGGTCTAGAATCAGGAGGACCTGAATTCAAAACCAGCCTCAAGTACTTACTATGTGACCCTGGGCAAGAAACTTCACCCTATTTGCCTCAGTTTCCACTTCTATGAAATGAGTTGTGGAAGGAAATGGCAAACCACTCCGGTATCCAAGAATACCCTAAATGGGGTCATGGAGAGTGGGTTGCAACTAAAACAACTCAACAACAACAACAACAAAGCTGGGGGAAGGGTGGGGAAAGATAGCTATAAGAATAGACAGTAGAGCCTCCTTTCTCATCCTCCTGCATCAATCACATCTCACTTGCAAAGAGCTCCCTCTTCTCCTCCTCTTCCTTACTTTCTGTTCCTCTGACCTCATCATCTAACCATCTCCTCCTTCACTCCAGTCTCTGATATTCAAGTAAATGACCTTTTTCCTTGCAAGGGCCAAAGCCTCTATATATACCCTTAGTCTTCTCCACTTCCATTCTCTACTATTTTGATGTGTACACACACTACCCCATCATCCCAACTCTCTAACTTTCCGTTTCTTCTCTACTGATTTCTCCCCTGCTTCCTACAAAATATGCCCTTATCTCCTCCATCCTGAAAAACAAATAACTGGCTCACCATGTTCCACCCCCCTTTTCAACCCTCATATTTATTTCTCCTCCACTTCTCAGTTAAATTCCTTTAAAATGTAATCTAAAATCAATTCGTCCACTTCTTCTCTCTCACACTAATGTCTAAAGTCTCTGTAATCTGACTTCTAGTCTCATCATTTGACCAAAAAATCCTCTTTCCCAAGTTATCAAGGATCTCTTCATTACCTCTTTTCAGCCTTCATACTACTTGATCCCTCTGTATTGTCTGGCACTATCGATCACCCTCTCCCATTAGCTACTCTCTCCTCTCATGATTCTTCTCAGTCTCTTTTAATGGATCTCCTCCTACCACATACTCAATGATCCGGGCTTTCCCCTAAGTCTGTGTCTTGGGCACCTTCTCGTCCCCCTATGTGCTATCTCACTTGGTGATTTTGTAAGTCTCTATATACTCAATTAACCTCTCTATGCTGATTACTCTTGGATCTATTTAGCCAGCATTGATCTTCCAGAGCTCTAGTCTCACATCACCAAGTACGATCAGACATTTTGAACTGAATGTCTCCTAGGCAGCTCTAAATAGACGTGTGCACGACCAACATATCCAAAGTAGAATTTGTTATCTTTACTGCCAAACCTGCAAATGTACCACCATCCTCCAGTCCCCAGGCTCACAACCTCAAAATCATCCTCAGTCCTCACTCTTGTTCACCCCATGTATCTAATTAGTTGTCAAATCTTGTCATTGCTTTCTCTACAACCCTTTGTGCATTTGTCCCCTTCACTTTCAAACACCATGACCTTTATCTCCTCTTGCTCAGATTATTGCTAATTAGCCTTCCTGTCTCAAGATGCCCTACTCCAGGCCACCCTTCCCATAGTTTTTGAAGTAATTTCCCTAAAATGTAGATATGATCATGTTAAGCTCCTCCTCATTTAACACCAGTGGCTCCCTATTACCTACACAATCAAATATAACAACCTTTGTTTGGCATTTAGAACAATTTATGATCCAGCCCCTTTCTTCCTTTCAATTTTTTTTAAAAGCTATACTATACATCTCCACACATCCTACATAGGTCATATTGGTTTATTTGTATTCCTCAATATGATAACCTATCATCTCTGGACATGCACAGTAATTTTACATGAGGGCAAATAGGTAAAAAAATAAATGTTGCTATATGGAAAGACAACAGTCATTGATGTCACTGGAGAGTGATATTGAACTATTCTCTCTGGATCTGTTTCCTATTAAATACGACATTCTGTGGTTTCCCTCAAATAGCGCATATTTACTATCAGATGCTATATTGTTCTTCATCTCTCATCTCCTGAGCTTCTCCACTCTTTGCTGAATGCATCACTATTTTATACCGGGCTGTTGATGGTGATAGGAGACACTGCTTCCCTGCTACCAAGCTTCTGGAATTCACCTCTTCAGGATCACCATGAGCTATCTCAGGTCCAGTCTTCTGAAATATAGTGACAAGAAAGCCTGTGCTTTTCTTAATATTAATATTAAGGATAATATGTCTTTTGTCCCAGACAGCTATCTGACTTAAGGTTAGAAATTGTCAATATTTTCTATGTCCTGGAATGCAAATTATTTTATAACAAGAAAAAACTAAGCAAAAGATACGTGGTCATTACTATCCACCTGCATGGCCCACTTTCTGTTTTTATTATGTATCTGCCAACAGTAAAAATAAGATCTTAATTCAGAGTCATATTTTAGCCAGAAAAAAAAATCAACAACAGTAACAACAAATAAAAGCCTAGCTGTCTCCCTATACTTCAAGAACCAATTCAAGTCCACCACTTTCTTCATCTAGTCTCTAGTGATCCTAAAGTTGAAAGGAACATCCCTCAAGCATCAGTGTCTTCCAGAGACGGTCTCCAAAGGCAGCAAGGTGATGCAGTAGATAGGATTGATAGAGGCTGGAAGACTTGAATTCAAATCTGGCCTTGGATAGTTCCTAGCTATGTGACCTTGGGCAAGTCACTTATATGCCTCAGTTTTCTCATCTATAAAATGGGAATAATCATAGCACTTATCTTTCAAGGTTGCAGTAAGGATTGAGTAAGATTACAAGTGTGAAATGCTTAGCACAGTGTCTGATAGAGAGCAAGTGCTAAGTAAAAATTATTATTATTTCAGGGCTTAGCACAGACAAGGCGCATTTATAGGCATTTAATAAATACTAATTGACTTGATTCACCACTCAAAGTCTTTCTTCTCTCTCTCAGATGTGTCCAGAAAATGCTGGCTCTGGTAGGTGAAGGAGTCCTCCCCCTACTGAGTTTGAAAGGGCTAATTGGTTAGAGAGGAGAACCCTAAATTTGGAATCAGGGGTCATCGATCTGCTTCCCGACTCTAGGCCTCAGTTTCCTCATCTGTACAAGAAGGGGATTGGACCAGATGATGGCTGAGGTCCTTTCTCTCTCTGATAATCTGGAATCATTTCTCTCCCCCTTTGGCACATGGGACTTAAGGAGAAGCAACCTCTTAGTGCTCCAGGGGTTCATCTAAACATGATTAAACAGCCATTAGGGCTTCTCGTTCTGAAAATGGAGATTTACAGACTTCCCAAACCTCTATTTAAATGCAAATGTGGCGTTTTTTCGCCTGGAACCATGGAAATGAAGAGCACTAAAGACAGCAGCTTGTCTCACACTGTCCCCAGCTCTGCTTGGTTGGACGACCCCAGCACTGGCATTTAATCTCCCTGCCCGGGTGAAGCTTCAGGGGGTAAGCACCCATCAGAGGCAGGCAGGAGCCAGATTATGGACCTGGGATAATGGATAGTGGGGTGGCATTTACCATCCATCACTCCCTCCCTCTCCTGCCCACAGTAGAGGGTTTAAAGGGACAACTTCCTGTTCCCCAAACTGAGGATGGGAAAACTCTTGGAATTTTAGGATCATAGGGTCAGAGGTAAAAAAAGGACTTTAGGATGTAGAACATAGAGCTGGACTGTTAGAGCTTAGGACATAAAATGTTAGAGCTAGAAGGAGCTTTAGAAGAGAGAAAGTCAGGCAGGGGAAGGGTTTTAGAACACAGAGGGCTGGGAAGGGAACTTAAAATGTAGAATGTTAAAGCTAGAAAGAGCTTTAGAACAAAGAATGTCCAAAAAGAAAAGGTCTTAGAACATAGAATGTGAAGGCTGGAAGGGACCTTAGAACATGGAATGTTAGACTTAGAAAGAACCTTAAGACAGAGAATGTCAGAAAGGAAAGGGTCTTAGAACATAGAATATCAGGGCTGGAAGGGAACTTAAAATGTAGAATATTAAAGCTAGAAAGACCTTTAGAACAAAGAATGTCAGAAAGGAAAATGTCTTGGAACATAGAATGTGAAGGTTGGAAGGGACTTTAGAATATGGAATGTTTGACTTAGAAGGAATCTTGGAACAGAGAATGTCAAACAAGAAAGAGTCTTAGAGGATGGAATTTCAGAGCTAGAAGGGACCTTTACATATGGAATGTTAGAACTAGAAAGAACCTTCGAATAGAGAATATCAGAAAGAAAAATGGTATTGGAATATAGAATGTGAAGACTGGAAGGGACCTTAGAATATGGAATGTTAGACTTACAAGGAACTTTAGAACACAGAATGCCAAAAAGGAAAGTTTCTTAAAACATAGAATATCAGGGCTGGAAGGGAACTTAAAATATAGTCTGCTAGAACCAGATAATGTCAAAAAAGGAAAAGGTCTTAGAACATGGAATTTCAGGGCTAGAAGGGATTTTAGAACATGGAATGTTAGAGCTAGGAGTTTTACAACAAAGAATATCAGAAAGGAAAGGGTCTTAGAACATAGAATGTGAGGGTTAAAAGGTCCTCAGAATATGGAATATTAGAGTTAAAAGGGGTCTGAGAGATAGGAATCTAAACCCAAAAGCTAAGCATTTGCAATAAGCATAAGTGATTTGACCAAGATAGGTAATAAGTGGCAGAATGGGTGTTTGAACCCCATCTCTTTTCTGCCTTCAATTTTAGAACTTCTGTTATGCCAACATCTAATTAAAATGAGGGGCTTCCCTGTGAAGTCAGTCAAGATTCTTAAATTTCCAGGCCACTGCATTTGTCTGGGATGCAGGAAAGAAAACTAATACTTTATAGGTATTTTCTCTTCCATTGTCCTGAAAAGATCATAGGAGCCAAAACCCCTACAAAAATCTGTCAAAGTTGTTTGGCATCAATCCAGCCAAATTTTGGGGAAAGGTCCTATCCTGAGTTCATGATCTGCTTTAAGATACAATGCAATATGCTGGAAATAACCCAATTCCACAAATCCAAATCCTGCAGAACAAATAGAATCCTTCCTCTAGGCTATTCTTTTGCCTGTGTTTTAAGAAAGCAATCATATCTCCTATATCTTCTCTTCTAATCTGAATCCTTCTGGTTTTCAGCCTATCTGCCAATGACATGATTTACCACCATTCTGATTTTCACCTCCTGCACGAGCAATAATATATCAAGTGTTTCTCCTTAGACACTTCATCTAACCAGTCTTCATTTTTCTCGTCTGTAAAATGGGAGCAATAATTCTTGTGCTGCCTATTTTACAGTGCTATTTTGAGGACCAGTTGACAAAAGAGATGTGAAAGTGCTTCAAAAACTATAATGCACTAAGAAATTACCTTATGTGTAAATATGTCTAAGGCTCAGAACTGAAACTCTAGTTGGACATGGCTTAGTCTTGGGGACTTCTCAACAATCATTCTCTTTTTGACTTGTACCTCAACCCAGGGCTTCCCCTGGAAACATCAAAAATTGACTCAGTTCTAAGGCTATATGAAAGATGGAAAGGGCCTTCAACTCCCATGTGAGTACTCAGGCTAACAAAGTCCTGAATATAAAATGGGCTTTACTTAATACCATTACCACTACCACCCCAGCCTATAAACTATTGATTATACTTTTCTTCCTTTTCTGGAAACCCTATCTTCCCAAAACCTATATACTCTTCCAAACTGATAAGGCTACTCCCCACCAAGGAGAAGCACAAGAGTTTCCTCTGGTGACCTGTGCCTTCCCCAGGGACCTACATGATCCTCCTGACTATTAGGACTGTTTTGGAATTGAGATCCATAAGATGAAAGCACCTGGGATCACTAGGAGGCCAACTCCTTTCTCCCCCAGACATGTCTAAGACTTTTCATACACAGTGCCCATGTTGGGCAGTGTCGTTGCCCTTCCACACTGTGGCACTGTTAACTTGCTTACTGATTTTTGGTTCTAGCTTAGTCCAGAAACTTCTCTTCCATGTCCAAGTGGTCCACAGGATTCATGAATTTGGTGAATTCCTTCTCTGTGTCTTGGAGACTTGGATCCTAGTGACTCTCTTTTGATGTTCATCATGAACCATACTTGACTGCTCACTCATATCTCTGTGTCCATGGGATTGCTCTGGATCATAGAACTAGAATAGGAAAGAAACATAAAGGTCAGTGAATCTGTTCCCTTTGGTCTTGATAGGCCAACCTTCCCAAGATCGCTAAAAATGACAGAGTCAAGATTTGAACTAAGTTCTTTGACTCTAAGTGCATTGGCACTAGGCCATAATATAGGGCTGATCAAGCTTCTCAGCGGGGAACCAAAGTTCTTAAGATTCCCCCTGTACCTTTCTTATTTTTACAATGTCTGCCTTTTGAAGGTCAAGTTTAAGAGCATGTAAACTAACCCACAATCCATCAATCATCCTTAAGGTGGTATTAAGTGAGCAGGAGGAGTGCCCAGGGTCAGAGAAGCTCATATTTTATCAAAATGAAAAAGCTCATCAAGTGATTAACACCTCATTAAAGACACATTAAAGAGGGATTTCAAGGCCAGGCTCCTCCTGCACATGCCCCCTGACTCTCATCTAATTGATCCACAAAGCAACCCAAAATTTGAGCCTTTTCAATTCTACTCCCACATTTCCATGAACCAGTCCCTCTTCTCCATTCCAATACAATCCCCCCTTACCGCTACCCCCACTCCAGCTCTACTCATTACTTCTAGCAATAATCTCCTCAGCTCCTGGTATTTTCTCTGATTATCCCCCCTTCCTGGAATATTCTCCTTCCCTGAACCCAATTTACTTGAAAGTCAAGCTATTACTCTTGTGATGTCATTGGTCCTCTTCCAGAATGAAGGACAAGCAACAACTCTCCTACCTTATCCCCATCTATTATCTTCCTTGACTTCCTTCATTTCCCAGCTAAAACCCTAATCCTAATCTTTGTTAATTCTAATGTTTTCTTTCTTTCAATAAATTTCTATTTATCCAATATATATCCAATAATCCAATAATATAAACATTTTTGCTTGCTTTTCTCTCCCAATGGATTATAAGTTCCTTGAAGGCAAGAATTTGTCGTTTTCCTTCCTTTGTCCCTCCACGGTTTAGTATAGTGCTGAGCACATAGTGGGTGCTTAATAAATATTGATTGATTGATTATTGACAATCTCCTCATTGACCTATTCTCCTTGATTCTTTCTCCCCTTTGCAGACATCACCACAATTTTGCCAAAACAGTTTTCCTAAAACCCAGGTCTTATGTTAGCACCTTGAGAATGAGAAACTATGTTTTGCCTTTTTTTGAATCCCCAGCACATTGTCTGAAACATAGAAACATAGAAAATGATTAATAACAAAATTTTGTCTGACCATGCCATTACCCTAAGAAGCTTCAATGGCTCCCAATAATCTCTAGCACAAAATCAAAACTCCTCAATCTGAAATTTAAAACCCTCTCTCCAGTCTACCCCTTCAGATTCATCTCACATTATTCCCTTTCACATACTACTCCAGCCAAAGTGACACACTTAATATTAGTTTTTAGTAGTTTAACCCAATAAGCCCAAATCATCAAAATTGAAGGCATACATATAGGAAATGCCAGGGATTTGCTTCTGGGAGAAGACACCCTGCATTCTCCTACCATGTGGGAAGATGGATCAACCTCATTCCATTGCACCTACTGTGCCTCTAAGAAACAGGCTTGAAGTTCTGGTCTTGCTTTTGTCCTTTTCAGTTCTAGGCAAAGGAGGAGTCCTCAGATTCAGCAGCTCATATGGTGCCCTTGGAGCCAATGTCTTAGCTAGGGTTTGGGGACTCAAGCTCATGGGGCTTTAGCCTTAGAACTTAATGGGAATGAGTTCTAGAGCAACTAAATTAAATTGGGAACCTAATCCTCTCCACAGAGATAGGATTGATATGGGAAGATAATAATACCCCTAAGATATTGGGAATAATTTTTATGTGTTTGTAGTATATTGCTTTGTAAAAGCTAAACTGGTTGTTAAAATGTAATGGATCCGGGGAGCTGGGAACCTCTAAAATTAAAGGAATCCATGAGGGTTCAAGCCAAAAATAAATACCACCCTTAAACCTCCACTAGAGAGGAGAAGAAGAGATATTTACATAACCTGCCCTCAGGAAATGAGGGTAGGGGTCTGCTACAAGATTGAACATGACTACATTGCCTCAGGAGAAGGACTGATACAAAACATACCTGACTTTTGGATGGTGAAGACCAGAGTAGTTATTGGCCACACTGGTATTTTGTATTCCATCTCCAGATTCAGTGGTTTTGCCCAGATGGTATGTTCTATATACTCCCTTCTCAGTCCAGACTCTTAGACTCACTTATTTCCTTCAGACTCATCAATCAAGCTATGAACTTCATTACATAGCTACCATGAACCAACACGATGCAAAGTATTAGAAATACAGAGTCAAAAGACAGCCCTGTCCTCAGTGGGGGAGACAACATGCTTCTATAGAAGGTAGGTTTTTAAGTTGGAACTTAATGGACACTAATGAGGTCAATAGTTGGAGGGGGGGGGGCAAGAGGATTCCAGACATGGAAGACAGCCAGAGAGAAGAAGAGAGATGGTAGGTCTTGTTCATGAAACAGTCAGAAGGCTAGTGTCACTGGATCAAGGAACATGGTGGGGAAGGGAGTAAGGCATAAGAAGACTGGAAAGGCCAGAAGGGATGGGATTAGGAAGGCCTTTGAATATCAAGTAGAGCATTTTGTATTTGCTCCTGGAGGTACCAGGGGAACACCTCAGGATCCATCTCCTATGAGAGAGTTAGACATATTTCCCCCTTTTCAATTAATATTATTAATTATTTATCTATTCTCTCCCCCACCTCAAGCAGAATACAAACTCTTTGAGGGCAGGGACTGGTTTTTCATGGCGTCTTTTCATCTCCAGCAGTGGGTAAAATGCTTATGCTTATTAAGAATCTGATAAATCCTTGTTGAATTAAATTCCCCAACTGCACAATAGGCATAATAATACCTGTCTATCTTACAGGGTTATTATGAGGATCAGACAAGACAAGCGCCTTAGGGAATGTAAAGATATCCTTATGAACAAGAAAGGAAAGAAAGCAAAGCATAGTCACTTAAAATAAGAACTCATTTCTTTAGCTGTAAGGTTTACCTGGGTGCTTTCCTCTAGGAGAAGAAGGTTGTACCAGTAAGTTCCATTTTATAGATAAAGAAGCTGAGGGTCAGAAAGTCTAAGTGACTTGCACCAGCTAGAATGAAACAGAGTTGAGATACAAGCTCAAGTCTTTTCAGAATACAAACTTGTCGAATTAAAACCAAAAGAACCGAGGATCAGAGAGTAGAACTAGAGTAGTGTGGCCTAGTCAAAAGAATTATAACTAGAATCAGCTAGATGGAACAATACATAGAGCACCAGCCTTGGAGTCAGGAGGAACTAAGTTCAAATCTGGCCTCAGATACTGGGCATGCCACTTGATCCCTGGTGCCTCCAAGAAAAGAAGAATTCCAACTGGATTCAGAGTCAATGGACTTGAGTTTGAATCTCGACTCTTCCACTAACAGGCTGTATAAAACTCTGGTCAAGTAACTTCTCTCTCTTGGGCTACAGTTTCTTAGAATGCCAGACCTAGAGTCAAGAAGACTCATCTTCCTGAGTTCAAATGTGGCTTCAGACATTTACTTGCTGATTTGACCCTTGGCTCCCATTCCTTCAGTTTTAGAGATTCCCTGGTTTTCCAGACTCTTCTAAACTTAACAGTCAGGTTAACTTTTACAAAGAAATGTTTACTACATAGGTGTAACACAAACATCATTTAACCCTATTTACCTCCATTTCCTCATCTACAAAGTGAGCTGGAGAAGGAAATGGCAAAACTCCAAATGGAACCATCAAGAGTTGGATGCGATTGAAAGATATCTGAACAACAAAAATTCATTCATTCAACAAATTTTGTAAAATTTCTGCTAGCAGTAAAGTCAGTCGGCTGGCATTTATTAAACCCCTATTATGTACCAGTCACTACACTAAGTACTGGGGATTAGTACCCTCAAGAAGCTCACAATCTAAACCATTTCCAAACAACTATGTACTAACAAGAGCAATACAGGTTAAACTAGAGGAAAGGCACTAGAATTAAGCAGGATGAGGAAAGGCTTAGTTCCTAAGAGGAACTTTAACGAAGATTTGAAGGCAGTCAGGGAAAATAGAAAGAAGAGATGGAGAGAGACGGAGACAGAAAGAGAAGAGAGGGAGAGAGGGAGGGAGGGAGAGAGACAGAGAAAAGGAAAGTAAGAGAGCATGAGAGAGAGAGAGAAAAAGAGATAGAGACAGAGACAGAGATATAAAGAAAGAAAAAATAGAGACAGAGAGGAGGGAGGGAGGAGAGAGAGAGAAGAAAGAGGAGAGAGAAGAGAGAGGAGACAAAGGAGAGAAAGACATAGAGATAGAGACAAAGAAAGAAATACAGACACAGAGAGGAGAGAGACAGAGACAGAGCGAGAGAGATAGAGAGACAGAGAAACAGAGAGGGAGGGAGGGGGGGAGAAAGAGAAAGAGCAGGTATCACTAGATGGAAGAGTCCATGGCAGGATACAAGAGAATAAAATGGAGGTTTAAGATATAAGGAGACTAGAAAGATAAAAATGGGTCAAGTTATGAAAGAGTTTATATTTTATTCTGGAGGCAATAAGGGGCCACTGGATTTGATTGAATAGGGAAGGATGGAGGATGAAATGATTAGATGCGTGGTTTAGAAAAATCAGTGGATGAATGAAGGATGGAGTTGAAATCAAGAGGCAGACAAACTGTCTGTCCCCCACCTTCCTCCCAAGCAGGCTAGCATCACTCTCCAAACTTGAGGGACTGAGGGTCTGCATCAGTGTCAGAGGAGAGAAGGGGTCAGGTTCAAAAGATGATTTGAAGACAAAAAGAACAAGACTTGGCTGAACTTGGAGGGTGAGAATACAGAGCTGAGGATAAGCCCAATGAGAATTGGATAGCTCCTTCTGCCCTTCTGTGTTCAGAGGACTGTACTGAGAAAGAAACAAAATTTAGAGAAGTCAAAATTTCTTCCCTGGAGTCTAGCAAGGGAATAAGACATGAACCAGGATACTCAATATAAATGATACCGTATGATGAGGGCATCCAAGAGCACCAGTATGCTCCGGAGATAGATTGGCAGGAGGAGGTCATGAGTGATCAGGGAAATCTTCCTGAAGAAGGTGACATTTTCCAGAATCTGAGAGTTGGAAAGGACTCCAAAGTTCATCGCATACAATAGTTCAACCAGCTGAGTTTAAAATTCTCACAATTCAGGAGCTTAGGAAACAGGGTAAGTAAACTAGAAGAGGCAAGAAAATATTATTCTTTTCCCTGTCCTGGGACTAGAGAGTTGTCTATCAAGGAGTACAACCCAGGGAGGGCCTTTTGGCCTCTCTAGAAAGAGCTTGGATGGGGCACCTAGGTCAGTATAAATAGAGCACTAACTGTAGAGTAAAGAGGACCTGAGTTCAAATTCAGTCTCAAACACTTAATACTAATTAGCTATGTGACCCAGGGCAGGTCACTTAACTCCAATTGCCTAACCTAAGGTAAAAAAAAGTCTGGACTCCTGCTCTCTTGTCTAGCTTCAGTTCCCCATGGTGCTCAGGGAACTCCCCTCCCCCTTCTCCTTTACTACCCCAGTCTCCCACCTCCTGATTGTCTTCTCAACAATAGGGCATAACATAAGGAGAAACAAAAATGAGACTATGTGGGCCCTTAAGTGCCAGGGGGAAAAGATTTTAAATTTATCTCTGCAAGCAACAGTTTCTGAAGTTAAAGGTAGCATGGAACCCTGGTAGGAGGCAGAAATAAAAAAATAAGCATTTATGGGGTACCTACTATATACCAGAAACTGTTCTAAGTTCTTTATAAATACTGTCTCATTTGATCTTCATAGTCTTGAGAGATGAGGTTTCTATTATCCCCTTTTACATATAGGGAAACTGAGTCAAACAGTTAAAGTGACTTACCCAGGATCGCATAGCAAATAAATGTCTGAAACTGGATTTGAACTCAGGTCTTCCTGACTCCAGGTCCATCGTTCTCAATCGAACTGCCCCTCTGGAAGGTCAACTGAATTTGAACCCAAGAGACTTGGGTTTGGATCTAGCACTGCTGGCCACTCATTTATCATAACTGAGTCCCATTTTCCCTTCTCTGAAAACTCTCAGTAATCTATGACAATCAATAGCTAGGGACCTGGAATCTACTATGGCCTTTAGCTCTAAATTCTAAATGGGAACTAAGACTCAGGTTCCTTCCACTTCTGGAATTCTTTGATCCTATGGAGGCAATGACAGAGTGGCAATGGATAGAGCCCTGGGTCTAGCATCAGGAAAACCTGTGTGTGATCCTGGGCAGATCACTGTCTGCCTCGGTTTCCTCAACTGTCAAAAGAGGATCATCATAGCCACATTTCCTGGAACATAGTAGGCACTTAATAAATTATTTGCTATCTTCCCTCCCATATCTGAACAGGCAATGGGAGACATGGGAAAGCCCCGGAGTGAGTACCAGAAGGGAATCCAGGTGTGGGACCATCAATCAGTTTTTATCCAACCTCTTGCCCACCGCCCACCTCCCATCTCCCTCCCCCCTCCCAGTTCCAGGGGAATAATTACAAAGGACACCAATTAAGAGGGCTGAGTTCAGCCCTTTTCTGGGTTCTTTGTTTGAAGACCTGGTGGTGAATTATGCAGGAAGCTAGCCTGGAGGAGAAGCTGCTTGGATGGATTCATTATTGATGAGAGATGGCAGGTCCTGGGCTGCCAGTCTGCCTGAGAGATATGATTAGCTTGTAAAAAATTAATCACAGTTCTCAGGGAGGACACAGATTAAAACCCTGAGGAGCTGGTGTTATCGATGTTCCCTAATTTCAGGGGACTTTGAAAAGGTTTTAGCACAACTCAGAAGAGACAATTAAATTCAATTAGAGTCACAAGTGCTGAAATGTCACTCCTGGCTAGAAGACAGGCCAGGTGGGGTGGCAGGCAGCAGGGGCAGAGGGGCTCCCTGAATGTGAGCCAGACAAGAGGGCAGGAGCCCAGGCTCCTTCCATCTAGGGAGGCCAAGGGGCCTTCCCTGGGCTGCCCACAAGGCCCAGAAGAAGATAGAGGCCTTCAAGAGGAATCTCTGCCTTTGGCTTGGGCTCACTCCCCCTAAGGTGGGACTGAAAATAGGAAGGTGATATCTGGAAGAACAGGCCTGTGACAGCCTGAGGAAGACCACCAGTGTTTTGGGTCAGTCTGAGCAGGCAGGTTGATCCAGAGATGGCAGAGCTGGTGAGGCCCTTAAAACACAGAATGTCAGAGCTGGGAGAGTTCCTTAGAGCACAGAATATCAGAGCTGGAAGGACATTTAGAACACAGAATGTCAGAGCCAGGAGGGCCCTTAGAACACAAAATTTGAGAACAAAGCAAGTCAGAGAAGTTCTAGCTCGCCAAGTTGATTTTGAGAAAAGAATAGCATTTCTAGAGCCCCAAGACCTGACCTAAATCACAGCTGTTAAGACCTGTGTGACCTTGGGCAAGTCACCATCTCTGAGCTTCAGGTTCCTCATATATTAAAGAAAGAGTTTACTAAATGACCTTTAACATTTCTTCCAGCTCTAGAACTCATGCTATATATAGTCAGGAATCTTTGACCTTCACTAGCCTAATATCTAGAAAATATCCTGTGTATTGTCAAACCATAATTTAAGTCTTGGGGGGATCATAGCAGCATTTACTCTGCTGGTCCAGTCTGCCAAAGCTCTGGGCAGCCCTTCAATAAAAACAAGTCATTTCTCCATAAGGAAAATGTTCGGAGCTGTCCAACTGGCTCCTCCTCAACTGAAGGCTTCCTGTGACGCTTGAATGACCATTGATCAGGTCTATTATTACCAAGGATTTCTACTCTGGTGGGGGTTGGACAAGATCAGGAATTCTTATCCATTGTTGTACTGTGGACCCCTAGGGCAATCTAGAGAAACTTAAGGAACCATTCTCAGAATTTTTTGAAGACATAAAATAAAAGCCAGAGGGTTACAAAAGAAACCAATTATCTTGAAATACAGCCATTAAACTATTAAAATCCCAAGCTCATGAACTCCAGGTTATGAACCATATACTAGACAGGTCCTAAAACCAACTCTGAGATTCTGTGCTATTGTGATGATGGCTAAGAAAAAAAAGAGTTAAAAATCTTGATTTGGGGCATCTGACCCTCACCATGAGAATCTTTATGAAACTCTCAATGCAATACAGCTAATTAGTATCCGTTCAGTTGTTCCTATATGCATGGGACAGAAAAGAGTCAGAGACATGGCTCGATAAACATCCTTACAGAACTTATAGTCCTTAATAAGATGATTCATACGGAAGCATTCTGAAATTATGAAATCAATCCACAAATATTTGTGCCATATGCTGTCCAAGGTCCTAGGTGTGCAGAGACCTTATAACGAAACAGACCCTGTCCTCAATCTTGGAAGAAAGAGACAACATATATATACACATTCACACATATGCATAAATATACATGCATATATATACATATGTGCGTATTGTATGTATGTAATCTGTGACTAAAGCTCCCGTTTGAATAAATCTGTAGAGAATGGTTCCTTGAATGGTTCCATGTCTATGTGAAGAGTGGAGTTGGTGATGGTTTGGGGAAGTCCTTCTAACTTTCTATTTCAACAGATCCTATTAAGTCCTGAAAGGAGGGAGAGAAGGACCCAGGAAGAAGCCAACTCCTCTGAATTTAGGATCTTTCCCCAGAAAACCAGAAGGGCAAGGATAACTACTCTCCCAGGCTCTTACCATTTCCATCCCTCACACAGGCATGGAGCATCCAGGAGTATTCTTTACCAATGAGGATAATCTAATGCAAATGAGCTTGAATCCCAAGCTACATGCATTTCAGTTACTTCAGTTACTTCAGTTCTATCCAGCTTTTTGTGACTCCACCGAGAAGTTTTAGGGCAAAGATACTGGAGTGGTTTGTCATTTTCTTCTATAGATCATTTTAGAGAGTAAGGAATTGAGGGAAATAGGGTTAAGTGTTTTGCCCAGAATCACACAACTAGTAATTTAAACTCAAGAAAGTTGTCTTCCTGACTCCAAGCTTAGGACCCTATCCATTGAACCACATAGTTGCCCCATATAAGCAAATATACAATAAATATAAGATGTAATAAGTAATATTTGGGAAAGACAACTGAAGTTGGGGAAGGAATCAAGAAAGATTTCTTGTAGAAGTTAACAATTGACTTGGGCTCTGATTTTATCTCTATGAAATTCAGTGGAGCTGAAAAGTTATAGTTTCTAAAGTAGAAGTCAGTGGAGGCATGGTTAGCAGTTATTCTGAAAAAGATCTGGGAGTATCAGTGGACTGCATGTTCAGCATGAGCCAGAAGTGGGATGGAGTAACCAAAAAAAGCTAATGCAGTGATAGAAGGCATTAAGAGAGAGGCACAGCTTTCCAGAGTTTGGAAGTGATAGTCCCATTGACCTTTGCCCTTATCAGACCTCATCTGTGACCTTGTGTGTGTTTTAGGTGCCCTAGTTTAAGAAAGAAATTGATAAGCTGCAAAGTATTCAGAAAGTAGAACCCAAATGGGGAAGAACCTAACCATCCATACACTAAGAGCATCATTTGAAAGATTGGGTAATGTTTAGACTAGAAAAGAAAACATTGGGAGTAGGTGATGCCTGTTTTCAAGATTTACAAGAAGATTCGATTTGGAACAATGGAGAGAAGTTACAAAGAAACCAATTTAATATTGAGGTAAGGAAAGACTTTTTACCAGTTAGAGCTATCCCAAGTAGAATGGAAGGTGATAGACTCCCCTCACTAGGTACCTTCCAGCACAGGTTGGACAGCAGAGTGTGGTAGGGGAAAGATCGTTTAATGGATGTGTTGGCTTAGTCCAAAATGAAGGTGTCTTCCAGCTCTGGATCTGTGTAAGTCTGAAATCTCAGCAGGTGGAGATGGGAGAAAGTGCATTCCAGGCAAGCGAAACAGCCCCCAGTGCACAATCAAGTCCAACAAGGGCAATCCTTCCCAAGGACCAAGCTTCAGATTGGACACTAGAGGTCAGTGTGGCTTCTCCTAGAAGCTGTCACTTGGGATGGATCTGGAAGGCTAAGGAGGGTTTGACAGGGCAAAGATGAAATGCAAAGTGACATTCTGGGCTGGGAGTGACAGGCTCATCTACAGCAAATGGGGTGCCAGAAGACCTACCCAACACCTAGCAGGAAAGTGAGCACAGAGGAGGAGCTTAAAAAATGCTGTTTGACTTCTCAACTTTGTTTTTAAAGGGTAGGTTGTGAAGAGTATTAAATGGCAATTACCAGCACTTTATAATTGATCCTGGTGGCAATAGAGAAATTCTCTTCACAACAACTCCAGGAGGTTATTATTATTCACATTTTACAGATGGGGAAAACTGAGACAGATAGGAGCAAAGTGTCTTACCCAGAACCATAGAACTGGCAGAACTTGTTCTATCCCAACCCTTTTATGAATCAAGACACCCCTAAGTTAAAGTTCATACTTTTTGTATTTCATGCCTTCTTAAAAGGCAGGTGAAGAAAGAGAGAGAATTGGGAACTAAAGAAAAAAATTAATATTTTAAGAGTTTATACTGTCAGAAAATGAAGATATAGAGCTAAAAAGGACCCCCCCAAAAAACAGCTCATAGGTCAAAAGGCTTCTCTAGCTTTCCCCAGCCACGTAGTTGTCCAAAGATGATTTTCGAATAGGTTCCTAACTTCTGGATTTTGTACCAGAAAACTTGGGGGATGGTTAGAGAAGGGAAAGGGGGAAAGAGAAGGGCAGTTCTTGGACCCCACCCCCACTCTGTGAATCAGAAAACAATCACTGGAACCAGAACCCTCAGAACCCTGGGAATAATCCCAGAATCGGCCCCCTGACTAACGTTAGATTTTGAAGAACAAACAGAGAAATCTTGCTCATTAACTGGAATTAGAGTGAAGTCATCCACCCACTTGAAGTGCTAATAATGGCTGGTCTTTAATGGTGTTAATTTAACAGTAACAATGTTACAGATTTCTTGGTTCTTACAAAATGGAACATTAGCCTCAGTCTGACTGGGAGAAGGAACCAGGAGGCGAGGGAGGGCGGGAGAGGGAGAGGGAGAAGGGAGTCCTGAGGATGCCACCTCCCTCCTCTGCAAGCCAGCAGGCATCAACTTTGCCCTGATCTAGCCAAGGAGGCTTTGTGACTCACAGGATTCAGAGATGAGATATTACTGACTCCCAATCCCCTCATTTTACAGCAGAGAAAACTGAGGTTAAGGAAGGTGTATGTGACTCGTCTAGAGTCACGCATTTCAATTTATCAGAAGCAGAATTTGAAACAGGTTGTTTTCTGGCTTCCCACACTTGCAGAATTTTCACTATGCTGTTCTGCCTAGGAATAAACAAGAGAATGAATGAACAAATGAATGAATGAAAAAAATGAATGAGGAGGATGAAGTCATGATTCTCATTGTAATCAGGGAACCGAATGAGTCCCCTGCTCAGTGTGTGTCATAGGAATTAAGAGGGCTGGACTTGGAATCGTTCAGATCCTGTCTGATTTATCTCACTGTGTGACCCTGAGTAAGTCACTTACCTTTATTTCTTCGTCAGTTAAATAAGAGTTGGATAAGATGTCTAAGGTCCCTTCCACCTCTACCACTTTGATCCTATGACCTCAGAGCCGTGAGTTTAGATGAATGATCTAGATCTAGTCACAGATTTTTGCTGGAAGGTATTTTGTCACATCTCCTCAGTTTACTGATGTGAAAACTGGAGTCTAGAGAAGTTATATGAGCCTAGGCCTTCTCCTTTCAAGTTCAGTATCTTTAATGCCATTGACCATCTCTGGTTTCCAAGGAAGAGGCCGCCCCAAGTCAAAACAAACTCCCTTCCCCAGAGATGATCAGGATCTCCAGGACCATGTCTGCCCTCCAGACCAGCTGCCAGTTGGTGGATGCGGAACCACATATCAATGGGCCTCTTGTCTCTGCTCTAGTTCACTTGGCATCTCAGCCCAAATCCAACTTTGGCAGCCAGAGTTTTCCTTTGTCCTTTGTCTGACAGTCCCCCCACAGCCTGGCTGCCCTCATCTGCTCAGAGGGCACAAAAAGCTCCAGAGAGGAGGATTCTTCCGCTCCCCTCCCCCACCTTGCCCCAGCTACACTCAGCTGTGCCTGTGGTCACTCTCCCCTGTCATTCTACCAAGGGAGACTGCAGCTGAGGTCATTCATCTCTGACACCATCAGGAAGACAACGTGGAGGGGAGAATCACTACCTGTAGGGCTGGAAGGTTTAAGAAGAAGGTTCTGGTGGAGTCTTAGAACAGAGAATAGCTGAGCTAGAAGGTACTTTAGAACAAAGAATGTGAAAGCTGAGAAGGTCCTGAGGACATAGAATGTCAGGGCTGAGAGGGTTCTTAGAACACAAATTATCAGAACTGGAGGACCCTTGGAACAGAAAATGCCGGAGCTGGGTCCTTAGAACCCAGGATGTCAGAGCTGGGAGGGCCCTTAGAACAGAGAATGTCAGGGCAGTTACATGGTACAGTAGATAGAGCACTGGACCTCGAGTTAGAAGGATCTAGGTTCAAATCCAGCCTAAGACATTTGACACTTATTAGTTGTGTGACCCAGGCAAGGTCACTTAACCCAGTTTGCCTCAGTTTCCTCATTTTTAAAATGAACTGGAGAAGGATCATTATCAGCTTCCAGAGATTCAATGATCACCGCCATGCTGCTGTTGTTCAAATCTATTTATACAGGAGAAGGAAATGGCAAACCACTCCAGTGTCTTTGCCAAGAAAACTCCAAATGGGGTCACAAAGAGTCAGACATGACTCAATAGCAATAACAACAAATGGAAAACAGGACATGAGGCTCATAAGCCTCTAAATAATATGTCGTGCTAATGATTCAGTGATTCTGTGGAAATCGAAATGGAGCTCAGAAGGCTTCCGGCCGGCCAACGTCCTTGGGACTGGCCAAGAACAGGCTTGGAATCAGTCAGAGGATTCAGACTACTTCCTGCCCCTGGTCAGGCTGTCGGACATCTCTCTACCTCCTTGCCCTAACCACAGAACAAGTAGTTCCAACTCGGCACCTCTTTCCCAGGAGAGCTCAGAACCTTAATTAATGCTTGCAAAGCACTCAGAGTTTTCTTGACAGGTGCTCCCTGAGTGCAAACACTTCTGTTCTCTCAGTCTAAGAGCACCAGATGAACATTTCCCATTTCATTCAAACCCCATTCAGCCTCTGAGAATGGGCTAAGCTGCTCAGGAGGATAGATGGGGGCTCTAAGGAACATTCCAGCAGGAAATGTCAGAGCTTGGCATTGCTGAGGAGGGGGTCCCTCACTTCATCTGTGTTTGGTCATTGGGAGATGCCTGTGGACCCCCTTCTCAGAAGAATCCTTGCTGTCTACCTTCTCAATGGAAGGAAATGCTTAATCTAAGTTAGAGATGAGTGAAAATAAAGATGCAATTTCCCCCCCATCCAAGTGAATGGGTTCCCCCAAGTCTATTCACAGACTTTTTGGAGGGTGGGAGGAGTCGATGAATTGTAGGTTAAGTATTCTTACCTTAGGGAAAGGGAAGGAATCAAACATTTATTGGACTTTGACTTTGAGACATGCATTATACTAAAACCTTTATAAATATTATCTCAGGTCCTCACATGCTTTAATAGTAAGGTTCCAGAAGAGAAAAGTTATTTTTAAAAGGATGGAAAAACCCTATTACCCAGTCAGACCAGTCTGATATCTATTACCCCCTTCTTGAGAGTGGGCACACTGACAAATACACACACAAGTATTCCTGCCTCCTTGTCTGAAGAAGGAAATGGCAAATCACTCCAGTATCTTTGCCAAGAAAACTCCAAATGGGGTCATGGAGAGTCTATTGGTCCCCCTTTCTCTGTTGCTGCCTAGGTACTCTGCTTCACTCATTTAGCAGTGAAGATATACGGCTATGTTTTGCCTCAGAGCTGGGAGGAATCTCAGAGATCACCTAAGCCAGACCTCTCATTTTACTAAAGAAAAAACTAAGGTCCAAAATAGTCCTGATTTTCCCATGGTCACCCACATAGGAAGGAGGAGAGTGGGGAACTGAACACACCCCACATCTTTTCCACTATATCATGTCTCTTCTGTCTCACCACCTGTATAATAATATAATATAAGCAGTGACCAACAGCCTCCCCTAACTGCTGGTGAATGTCCTAAGACCTCAGGATTTTAGGTTGAAGAAAATAAACTCCTTATGCTCAAGGGAAAGTATACCCACCATATAATCAGCTGTCACTGAAGTAAGTTAGCAAAAGCAGGTAGAGAGTTAATAGACACATGGTACCATCCTTATCAGTTGTTACTTCCATTGGAGGCAATTTGCCAGGACCTGTATGTACTGGCATCAAGGATTTCTCGAATACTGGTGATCTGATGAGCCACCATTCTGGGTCTTGCTGAGAGGACTTATTAAAGAGCAGGACTTTTTTTATTCTGTAGTTGGACACTTAGAGAGAACAGAGTGAACCAGGAGAATTCCCCTCCTGCTTGTTAAGTGAGTTTATGTGTAGCCCTCTGCCTCAGTCCATTAATCACTGTACTAACCCCCCTAGGTGGAAACATGCTAGTTGTGTGACCCTGAGTAAGTCACTTAAACCCTATTTGCCTCAGTTTCCTTATCTGTAAAATGAGTAAAGAAGGAAATGACAAACCACTCCAGTATCTCTGCCAAGCAAACCCCCAAATGGGGTCACAGACACAACTGAAAAATGACTGAACAACAAAACAATATCATGTATTCCCAGGACAATGAAAAATTCATGCCTGTGCTTTTCTGTGAATAGTGGAACAAAGCCAGGACACTGGTCAGATCTTGTCAAATTGCTAAAGGTGCTACCCTCTTATAAGAATTCAATTCCATTGAAATATTTATTTTAAAACCTGCCAAAAACAGTGTATTGAAATGGGGACTAAGGAAAAATCACTGTTTAGATAAGATATAGATCGTGTCTTCATAAGCTCACAATATAGACGGATATAACACATTCATAAATAAATACAATTTTTAAAATTTTGGGGTTTTTTGGTAGTTATTCAGTCATGTCTGACTCATCATGATCCCATTTGGAGTTTTATTAGCAGAGATATTGGAATGCTTTGCCATTTCCTTCTCTAATTCATTTTACAAATGAGGAAACTAAGGCAAACAGGTTGAAGTGACTTGCCCAGGGTCACAAGGTCTGAGGTCAGATTTGAACTTAGTAAGATGAGTCTTCCTGACTCCAGATATAGTGCTCCATTCACATTGCTACCTAACTTCAGAAAATTAAAATCTTGGGCATATTATCAATCCATGAGAACAACAAACAAATTGCTGAATGGGAGCAAAAGCAGGAAGGGTCATTGTTGATTGGAGAGATCAGGAAAGGCTCCTTGGAGGAGAAAGAATTTGAGTTAGATTTTAAAAGCAGATCTCAAATGCTTTGGTCCCAGGATCCATTTTTTTCACTTTAAAAAAAGTGATGTTGATGTTTGTCCTTCAGTCTCAAAGAAGACCATGGCATCAGGAAGGTGATACCATGACATGCACATGAATTGGATTTGAATGAGGGTGGGCTATACTAAGTCACCAACCTCACTTTCTCCTCCAAAGCCATCTGAGTCCAGTAGTCACATCTGGATCAAGATGACCAGGGATGATTCTGGATGAGAAGCAATCAGAGTTAAGTGACTTGCCCATGGTCACATAACTATTAAGTGTCTGAGGTCAGATTTGAACTCAGGTCCTCCTCCTTCAGGGCCAGTGCCCTAGCACTGGGCCATCTATCTATTGAACATTTATCATGTTATAAATTCAAACTGATTGTTTAAAAATATTGATTCATTTAAAATAATAATATGTATCAAATAACATTTTAAAAGAAAAATTGCAACATTTTCAAAAATAGTGAAAAGATTAGCCTTGTTTTACATATTTTTGAAATTTGTTTTATGTCAAACTCAGCAAAAGACAGCTGGATTCTCCTGTCTCCTTCTGCATTCAGTCGGCTGTGATCTGTTATTTCAGTTGGTGGAATGGATAGAGCATCAGACGTGGAGTCCAGAAGGTTGAGCCCAAATTTGGCCCCAGATACTTACTAGCTGTTTGATCCTAGATAAGTCACTTCACCCTGTTTGCCTCAGTTTCCTCACCTGTAAAATGAGCTGGAGAAGGAAATGGCCAACCACTCCAGTATCTTTGCCAAGAAAACCCCAAATGGGGTCATGAAGAGTCGGTCATGACTGAGCAACCATAACAAGAAAAGAAAATCTGGCCTCACACAGATATGCAATTGATAAAAGGAATATTTGAATAGAAAACTCACATCTTAGGATGATTATGAAAATAGTTTCAATCTCATGAAGCCCCTGAAAAGATCTCAGGAATCCTCAGTATGAGAACTGATTCTTTCAAGATGAGATGAGAACTACTTTCAGACTAACTGAGCTTAATGGAAACTGAGATTCTCCCTAGATAAAGAGCTATTATAACCTAGTGATTAGTATACTAGAGCTGAAGGCAAGAAGTCTGGGTTTGAATCCTACCAGGGATGCTTACTAGCTGGGCATCCCTGATTCAGTCTGAGTCTCACTTCCCTCATCATTCTAAAGTCCCTCTAAGTTATAGATCTAGGATCCCATGACAAAATGGCATTGTCATGACTACTTTCCAAGGCTTCAGGGAAGATGATGACTATTAAGTGCCAGAGGTAAAGGGGGACCCATCAGTTAGGGATTTCTCAGCAAATACAGGGTCTTGAGGCAATATGGAATAATAACAGTGATGATGATGATGATGATGATACTATCTGAGATTTGCAAAGCACTTTATATATTATCTTATCTGAGCCTTACAAATGCTTTGAGGTAATTGTTATTATGATTCCCATTACACAGATGAAGAAACTGAGGCTGAAAGCACATAAGCAACTTAACTCTAAGTCCCAAAACTTGTCAGTGTCTAATCAGGATTCACTCTCAAGTCATCCAGAAGTCAGATTCAAACCCAGCCCAGGATACTTACTAGCTGTGTGACTCTGCACCAATCACTTAGCCTCTCTGGGACTATTTGCCTCCTAGGCAAAAAATAAAATAAAGGTAATTGAACTGGATGTCTGTTTAAGCTCCCCTCTGGCTCTAAATTTCTGATCTTCTGACTTTCTTTTTTATTTCTTTGCACTCACATATAGGATGTATCCAGAAAAATGGGTTTTGATATCGAATATTTTCTTTTTTCTCAAGAACACCCTTCCCTCCTTTCCTCTCCCCTCATGGAGCTGAGAAATCAGTGGTGATTAAAGTTTGCCTTGTCCCCCCCACCCTTCCCTAGCCCAGGCTTCCTTTTTCAGAGCCGTCAGCTCCACTTTGCTGACAATCAGACCTTTCTACAAGGTTCCCCAGCACTGCCACACCTGGGGCTTCATCAAAGAAGCTCTGATTTCCCTCCCGCAGCCCTAAGCTGTCAAAAATCCTCCCCACTGACTATGGGGCCAGCATCTTAATGGGCTTGGGCCCACTCCCACTATGCCTGCCTACTTTTCCAACCCTGATGGTCCTTGCAGTCATCTGCACCATCCTCCTCCTCCTCCATCACCCTTCAGCAAAAATTGGTTGGCCCCCTCTTGTTGCCAAGAAGATTCAAGAGGACAAAGGCGAACCCGAGAGGATTATAATAGGAACAGCTGGAGGGAGGAAGCAGAATTCAGCTCAATAGAAGGAAAAGCTTTCAAACAATGAGAGTTGTGCCAAAGTGGAGTAAACCCTCTCTACAAGTGGCGAATACTTCATCATTCAAGCGGAGACTGGCTGGCCACTTATGGAGAGAAAAGGATGCTGCAAGTGACTTCCTTTCTCTTCCCCTCCTCTGTGAAATGGCAGGATTGGACAAGGTGACCTCTGAGCTCCTGCATCTTGTGAATCTAGGATCATAAGATGAGCTTCTCTCCCTCCCCATCCCCTAGAGCTTCCCATCTCTCCGAATTGATATAGATGATGATAATAATGATAATAATAATAATTCATATTTGTCTGATTTATAATGCACTGTCCTTGGAAGAGCTTCATGAGATAAGCAGCAAACCCAGATAGAACACCAGGACCCAATGAATTTCTGTCACACCTCACCCACCATCTTGGAATCACAAGGTGAGATTTCAGTTGGGTAACTGCATTGATCAGGTTTATCTGAGGGTGGGGATCCAAGCAGAGACCCCTGGAGTCAGAAGCCAGGCATGGACAGGTAGGAAAACTGAAAATAATTCAACTCAACAGTTGAATGTCCTCTATGTATGAAGCATTGAAGATACACAGACCAAAAAAAGCAAAAAACAAATACAGAACAGCCCTGTCTGCAAAGAACTTTCATTCTTTTGGAAGGCAATAACCTGAATGCAAATAATAAAATACAAAACAATTCAGGGAGAGGAGAAAGTATGAAAAATTGGGGGGATTAACCCAAGGTTTCCTATGAGTTTTCTGAGTCAATTTTGAAGAAATCTCAGTATTAAACAAGTCAAAGATGATGTTGATGAACATTCAAAAAAAAGGGAAGAGAATCTGTGACAAACCATGAAATCCTGGAAGAAGACAGAATATTATTGGGGGGGGGGAGATATTGGGGAAGAAGGCATATTGTGTGATTGATTAGTCTGGAGCGATAGGTTGGAGTCGATTGTGAAGGGCTTTAAATGAATGAGAGAGGGCTTTGCATTTTAACCTATAAGAAGCAAAGAGCCCCTGAAGTTATGTGAATAAGACGGGTAACCTGGTCACATATGAGATTTAAGGATAAATCACTTTGGAAAGTAGAGCAGAGGACTACTGAAGAGGGGGAAAGGAGAAAGAAAGCTAGCTAAGAGCCTTTTGCAATAGTCCAAGCAAGACGTACTGAAGACCAAAGGTGGAAAAGTGGCCATATGGTGGGAGAGAAGGATATGGACACAGGAGATGCTACGGAAGTAGAATCGGCAAGATGAAACTTAATGGATGTGGAGGCAATTGAGAATGACTCTCCTGGAAGAATGGTTTTGTCCTATATATGCATAGAAACAGGGATCTTAGAGGGATAGGTTTGTAGATAGGGAAGGTGATGAGGCAAGAATCTAGGTCTAGGACCTGAAAGAGGGGAAGAGGGAAAGGGGAAGGAGAGAAAGGAACAAATATTTATTATTTTTATGTGCCAGGTGGGGGCCACTAGGGAGTCCATGGTACATAGAGCACCTGACTTGGAGTCAGGAAGACTCAACTTCCTGAGTTCAAATCCAGCCTTAGACAAAATAGCTGTGTGACCCTGGGTAAGTCACTTTACCCTGTTTGCCTGAGTTTCCTTATCTATAAAAATAAGCTGGAAACAAAAATGGCTAACCTCTCCAATATCTCTGCAAAGAAAATCCCAAATAGAGTCATAGTTAGATATGACTTAACAACAGCCAAAAATCCCCACATTTTTTAAAAATTAGAGATAAGTATAAGATTGACCTTGTCCTCCTAGATCTCTAAATTGTCTTTAAGTTCCAAATATTAGACTACAGGTTTTGCATCTCAACCATCTCCTACTTATAAAGGGTCAAAGTTGAGTATAGCCACAAAGCTCCCTTTCTAAATTCTACCCATAAGGGGCAACTTGGTGGCTCAGTGGATAGAGCACCAGCCCTGGAGTCAGGAGTACCTGGGTTCAAATCCGGCCTCAGTCACTTAATAATTACCTATCTGTGTGGCCTTGGGCAAGCCACTTAACCCCATTGCCTTACAAAAAACCTAAAAAAAAAATTCTACCTATAAATCTGTTTTCCCTCCCTCTGTCCCCATGAATACATGACCTCTATATTAAACAGCCCACTCTCCTTTAATCATTAAGATTTACATAAACTACACCATTTGATCCCCACAGCAACTCTGGGAAGGAGATTCTATTATTAACCCCATTTCACAAATGAAGAAACTGAGACTAAGAGAGATCAACAGAATCCCACAGCTACTAAGTATCTGAGTCAGTTGAATTCAGCTTCTACCGACTCCCAGACCAGGATTCTATCTCCTATGCTAGTTGCTACCTCTCCATTAGAGATGGAGAGCAATCAGAAAGATGGGCATGGTCCAGACTTTGACCAAAATTTCTGATTTCTCAGACTGCCAGATTCACTGGGCAGGGCAGGGAAGGGCAGTGGTAATGACAGTTCCAGAGTGGGAGGATAGTGCATCAGGAAAAACATTCCTTATCACAAAGTGATGGTTTGTCTCCCAGGGTTTCCTTGTCAAAGGTTCATTCTTTCAAGGCTAGTTGGTCCTATCAAGGACTCGCTCCTGATCAGAGGACCTTACTGTGAAGGATCCTGAAGCACTTGGATGACACCCTATTGCCTCCAGATTCAAACCCTTCTATTCAGCATGGAAGGCCCCTCATATTCTAGGTCCAGTCTTCCTTTTCTGGGTTTCTTTCACATCTATAGACCCAAAGCCTTTATCTAGTATTTGAATATATTGTCTCCCTTTTAGAATATAAGCTTCATTAATTCACTCACTCATTTACATCATCCCATCACAATGCTATCTTCCAATCATATTAATCCACTGAATCTACCATATGATCTGTTTATATGCGAGCAATTGTTGGACCTAGAGACTGGAAGACCCGAGTTCAAACCCTGCCTTTGACACTTTCTAATTTGAATAACCCTAGGCAAGCCTGGTATTTGCCTTACTTTCCCAGTCTGATTAATAATAGCTTCTACCTTCTGGAATTATAGTAAGGATCAAATGAGATCATATCTGTAAAGCATTCAACAAAGGGTCTGACCTACAGTAGTCGCCTAATAAATGTTTTTTTCCTTTTCCCTTCCCCTTTTGTAGAGGTCAGAGACAATCTGGGTTCTTTTTAGTTTTGTCTCCCCAGAGGAACTTAGTCAAGTTTCTTACACAGTATCAGTCACTTAATAAATGAACCTTGGATAGCATTGGCCAAGACACTCAGGATCACACATCAAGTGAATGACACAGCCAATATTTGAGCCCTGGGTCTTGGGGGTGCCCAAGGAGGGCTCTCCAGCACCGTGGGATTGCTTCTCAATCAAAAAAACTCTTTCACAGCAGAAAAAGAAGAGACACTGAGGTTGCCTTCTGCCCAACTGAATGTTTATTCCAGTCAATCATTCCCCAAACTTTGGAAAGCCCCTATTGAAAGAACACCAAATATGGCAGGCTTTCAGTTGGAGGGTTTCGGGGGAAAGGGAAAAGAAGGGGCCAGATGAGGTAGCTGTGGAAGCACATGGACACCTGGGGAAGGAAGGCGGAAGGCAACACAGGGTCCGTGTTTCTCCTCATGGAGATGCTGATTCCGACAGAAACCATCAGAGCATCAGCTCAGTATTTATTTATAGGCCCAGGCTGGTGGGGGACCAAGCCAAGCAGCCCAAGTTTTCAAAGTCTAAGCAGCTTTAAGAGAAATCTGCTCTTTCTGCTGAATGAGAGGGAGTTTGAGGAGGAACAGGGGAGGGGAAATGATTAGAGGAGCTGAATGGAGGGGTCGGGGCTGTCAAAGAGATCATCTGCTTCCTGAGGAAAATGAAGCTGCAGAGAAGGGAGGTGGGGATGGGGGGAGGGGGAGGGGGAAGAAGTAAAGCAGAGAACAAAGGAAACCTCAGCAAATCCATCCAGCGTTCCCTTGACCTGGCTATCCAAAGATGAACTGGGTCTCAGCTCCATCTTTACGCCAAGCATACAAAAGGGGGAGCAGCCTGAGGGTCTAGGGTGAACTACTCTATTGACCTTCCCAATGGCTGGAGAAGGAGTATAGAGGCCTGAGGTCCAAGGAGAGGGCCGATCTTGGGCCATACCAACCTCTTGGGAAGAGAGTCCACCCCCACCAGTCCCAAGGTGCTGGATAACTAGCATGCCCTCCCACCTCTAGAATGTAAGAGCTGAAGGGCCCTTAGAACCCAGAATGTCAGAACTGGGAGGGTCCTTAGAACATAGATTATCAGACCTGGGAGGACCCTTAGAACCCAGGATGTCAGAGCCAGGAGGAACCTTAGCACACAGGAGGTCAGAGCTGGGAGGGCCCCTGGCATTTAAAACATAAAATGTTAGCTGGAACCATAGAGATCACACCCTCAAATCCCACTCTCATTTTGCCAGGGAAGGTGGTTAAGATCCAAAGATTTGGGGCCCCTTGCCCTCAGTCACACTTTAGTAACAGATGTAAGGCTAGGGCCCAAGCCCCTTATTCTTAGCAGGAAGTTTTTCTTTCTTCTTATGACTTTTTTTATTTTACATTTTTTTTTGTCATGAACTTAATAATCAACAGAGACATTTTAAGATACAAGGAACATGAAGAAGGGTTACATAAGATACTGTGAACTTCTGTCACATACTCTTGGGTTATTTTAAGAACTATATATTAAGTTGAGCAAGGTAGTAACAAGATGGTTGGGGTTTTTACATGCTCTTCTGAACCTTTTGGCTTTATTCTGTGCATTTTTTTAAAATGCTATGTGATTTAAAATCTTTATGATGCTATTTTCCTTCCCTCTCATATATATATATTCTTTTGGGGTTTTTTATTTTGGTTTTTTTTTCTATTTACATGCAAAGATAGTCTTCAACGCTCAACCTTTTGCAAACTTTTGAGTTCCACATTTTTCTATTCCCCCTTCCCTTTCCTCCTCACTCCTCATGGCAGTGAGCAATCTGATATAAGTTGTAGATGTACAATCATATTTAACATATGTCTATATTAGTCATGTTGTAAAAAATAAATTAGAACTAAGGAGAAACAATCCATCTCATGTCTATTCTCATTCTCTTCCTTGGGTACCATATTGTAGTGTTTGTGGACTGGGGCTTCCCTCACCATGAGCTTCTCACAGTCTCCTCTCTGGCCCTCCATATTCCTTTCCTTTTGTTATGCCTTTAGGGATCAAGGAAACCTGTCCATGTCTGCCTTACTGTTCCTCATCTATGCTTTTTATGTCTGTTCTGTGTTTTTGGTCTTATGGTCAAGTCTCCGAGGATGACAATGAGTTTTGCTTCTAGCCTTAAGGCCCCACCTGATCACCACTCACAGGTGGGGACTGGTGAGTCAGTTCCTGTGTAGGAGTAGGGGGCTTTGGAAGAATGGTTTTCAGGGCCCCTGACTCTAAGACTCACAGAACTGAGCAATGCCAGACTTAGCCCAGGAGCAAGAAAAACAGGTTTTGAAGTACAGTCATCCAGACCAACCTCCCACACAGCACTGCTTCATGTCCAGAATTTAACCCTGCAGGAAACAGCTTTGAGAAGATTGCTAGTCAAGTCTGTACAGCCAGTGTAGACATGGTCAAAGGTCCCTTTGTGACCAAGCTCAACCTGGCCTGGGAAATACCTAAGTTCATATATAAGAGTTTGTTTCTGTGTGTGTGTGTGTTTGAGAGAGAAGGAAGAAGAGAGGAGAGGGAAGGAGATGGGACAAGAAAAGGAGAGGAGGAAAAGCAGAGAGAGAAAGAGGGGAAAGCAAGGAGAGGGAAGAAGTTGAAAAGTAAGGGAGGAGAGAGAGAGAGAGAGAGAGAGAGAGAGAGAGAGAGAGATCAATATCTGTCAAGAACTTTGCTAAACACATAGAAAAAAAGCTAGGAAGCTATCCCCTGCCCATAAAGAGTTATCTCCAATGGAGGGAGATAATGCACAAAGGGAAACTGGAAAGGGGAGAGGACAAATGATGGAAAAGACTGGGTATGGAACAGAGCAAGATTAGACCAAAGTTCGTCCATCAAATTTGAAGGCTTTGTAGGGGTAGGAGCAGATTACAGCTTTCTAATGGGGAGGGAATGATCTAAGTGGAGATGAATGTGTGGGAAATAAATTTGCTTGGAGGCAGAAAAATGTGGTTTCAAATTCTACTTTATGAAACTCCGGGCAAGTCACTGAAATCCTTTGTGTCCCTGTTTTCTTATCTGTGTGGCAATTTTTAAATCCCAAAGTTCTAAGGAAATGGGAATTTTGACTGCTCTTATTATTGATGAGAAAGAAAGATGATGGTCCAAAGAATGGGGTCTTAAGCACTTACTTGTCAAGTTAAGACCCCCCCCCCAATCTAAGGATTACCTTGTCCCACTGGACCCCAGCTCCCACCTTGTTGCTTCCATATATGTCCCTGAATCTAGACTTTTCCTCTTCCCACCTCTGGGTCTCTTTAGGGTGGCAACAAAGAATAGAGTCAACAACCCTGAATTCTAAACCCAGTTCTGCCTCTCACAAGCTATGCAACTTTGCACAATCCATTTTCCCTCTCTAGGCTTCCATTTCCACAGATAACTTGAGGGCTCTGTATTATTCCATTCAACAAACATCTATTAAGCACCAACTGTATGCCAGCCATTGTACAACCAGGTGGCAGCACCTGTGGTAGGTGCTAATGGTGCAAAGACAAAAATAGCACAGTTCATACTGGGTAAAATATAGGACTGGAGTCAGGAGGATCTGAATTTGAATGCTGTTCTGGACTGGGTAGGTGACTGAATAAATCACTTAACCTCTCAGACCTCATTTACCTCGTTTGCAATTTGAAGGAAATTAGATGCAATCCCCTCCAAGGTCCCCTCTAGCTCTAAAAACTATGATGCCCTGATCCCACTGAGTTTATAGTCCGCCAAATTACATATATGTGTATATATATATATACATAAATATACATTTATACATATAATATGTATATAAGAATATAGGAGCTATATATACATATATATGTGAGTGTATACATAAATATGTGTGTGGCTATATGCCAAGATCCCTTCAAGCTCTGTCTGTGAATCTGAGCCAATGAGATCTATCTCCTCAGCATGAGGCTCTATAACTTGCCCAAGGTACAAACACATGCTAATGGCAGAATGACCTTCCCCTTGAATCTTCTCCCTGCCTAACCCTACTCTCTTCCCTTCAGACATTGGGTAAGGCTGCTTTGCCCCAAAACCTTCCCTGCTTCGCCCTAGGCAGCTCTGATCATGTTATCAGGATACATCCTTCAGTACTAAAATACTTTTTGTGTATTTTATTCTAGAGTACCTGTGGTGCTGTTTCAGTGATTCTCAATCCCTTTATTTTGTGTCATCTCTTCTCTCAGACTATAAGGCAGGGAAGTTGGGGGTTTCCTGCCCAATTATACTTTGAGCTTCCTGAGGGCAGGGCTTGGGTCTCTCCCTTCAGACTGGATAGTCCTGAAGACAAGGACTGTGTCTCTTCTCTCCAAGGAAGGGATTTAGAGGAGGAGAGTCCTTGTCTACAAGGGCAGATACATTAAATCTCCCCTGAGAATGAAAGCTCTCCCAGGTTAGGGATTGGGATTTTCCCCACTAAAACTGAGTAATCAGTGAGAGCAAAGACTGACCCTTCCTTTCCCTCCAGACTTAGGGATGAGAGAAGGGCCTGGACTTTCCTCATCATCCTAGGAATTCTTCAGAATAAAGACAATGTCTCCCTCCTCAGACTGGAAACTCCCCAAGGATGGGGATCAAACCTTCTTCTCTCTTGGCCCATGGCCTCCACAAATAAATGCTGCTCAATAAATGCTGATTACTGTGGAACCTTAATCATATCCTCACTTCTTGATCTGTTTCTTGAAGACAGGACAGGAAAAGTTTGAATAAGTGAGAGCACAGGGGAAAAAACTGCTTTATCTCTCTATATATATATACAGACTCCATGACTAAGGGAAGTCCACACTTCTGAAAATCTAAACAATTTAAGGCAGTGTTCCTTTACCCCACAGCCAATTACCCCACCAAATCCACCTGCCAACCAGTCCAAAAACCAAAAATCTGGCATTCAGAATAGAGCTTGGTTCCCAACAGGGAGGCCCCGGGGTCTGGGCCAGAGGAAGAGGGAACAACATGGGAGATGGAGACTTCTCATTCAGGAACTAAGGGACATCTCATCATTCCCTTGCCATGGAGTTGATGAGCTTCAACCATCAAAGACAGAAAAAGCCCCACTTTGAGAATTAAGAGAACCATCTCTGACCTAAGTTGAGTTCCTACCTCTCATCTATAGAAGTGTTGTCTGCTTCTCTGGTTATGGTGAGGAGGGTAACCTTCATGCCCCAAAGGGAGGTGTATCTGGCATATCTCCAAGTGTGGGAGAGGGAGAGCAAATGGCAAAACTTGTGATTTTATGAGGAAATGAAACTCATATAAGGAAACTCATTCCTCCAAAAGAGCCAGAAACTTAGAAAGGTTCCTGGGGCACTTTAAGGGCAAGGAACATGTCCAAGGTCATACAGCCAGTTTCTCTTCAGGTCCAGCTCTTTACCCATTAAGCCAATTGCCTGGTGTATGGAGGATGTTTTGAAAGTGTTTGTAGAATTGAATTGAACTGAAGTGAATTGGACTGGACTGGACAGAATGAACTGAATTGATACCAGGGAAAGAATATTGACTCTAGAGTTAGAAGATAGCTGCACTTATTACCTGTATGAACATGGGTTAACCACTTAATATCTCTGGGCCTCAGTTTCCTCATCTGGAAAAGGGAGATGGTGGACTAGATGATGTCTTTAGCCTCTTTCATTTCTAGATCTATGATCATATTATATATAATCTGTCTTTTTAGAATCTACCCTCCAAAGGCTGGACCAGGAAATGCCAGGGGGAAAAACTTATGCTCTATGAGCCTATGAAAAAAAATTCTTTGATGAGTCCATGATCTCCACTAAGGCAGATCATAATGCCTAACCAGGATTTAATAAATGGTCTTTGTCACTTGCTGTGGACCAAAAAGACATGAATCCTCTGGTAACCAACCTGGTGAGGTTCCTCTCTGCATTGAGTTAAGCTGGTCCTCAGTCATCAAGTACAGTTGAATGCAAAGTACAGTGCTGCAAAGGATTTTCTTTCATCTAGGGGTGACCAAACCCCTATTCCCAGCCTTTCCAATTTGCATGGCTGACCTTGACAGAGTTGGCATAGTATACTCTGCAGGGCCACCTCTACCCTGAGATAAAAAAAGGTAAAGGCAAAGAATTTCAATGAAGGAGTTGATAGAAGGAATATAAACCCTCTAGAAATGGAAGCTATCATTTGGATCATCCTCAGGATGGCCTCCCAAGAAGGAAACAACTAAACCTTGGCTTTGGATAAGTCACTTTGTCTCTCTGCACCTCAATCATAAAGTCACAAGGTCTAAAAAAAAATGTGTTAAAGTCATAGGAATCAGGACTTGAACCCACGCCCTCCTAATTTTGAGGGGCATTATCTGTTTACTTCAGGACAGCAATACTGCTTCTCTATCCAAATATTATCACTGAGGAAACTGAAATGCAGGGGTATCTCTCAGTTGAGAATATTCCTGCTACTAATGAAGGTAAATGGCTTCTCTGCAACTCAAAGGTTAAGAGATACCTAGAACCCTAAGAAGTTGACTGATTTGCCCAGAGATATACAGTCAGAATGTATCAGAGGCAAGATTTCAACCAAGATCTTTGTTTTCAAGGCCAGCTCTCCATCCATAGATGTAAACCAACTCTAAGTACAAGCTCTATTTTTATCCATTTCCAAATAGGAAGGAGAAAGCATCAGCAGTCTGAGTGCCTTCTAGGCCAGAAAGCCTTCATTAAGTCTAGACTTAATTCCTATATTTTATATATAAATATAGATATAGATAGATGGAGAGAGAGGGTGATAGATATTCTATATATAGACTGCAAGTCTCCTGTGGTCCTCCCCATAGTTTCCTACTTTCCCCTTATAGTCCCTCATGACCTGAGCTCAAGTCTAACCTTCTTCAATTCACACACATGTCAGGACATCACCCTTGTGTTGTCTGTGGTCCTCTCTGAAAATAAAGGAAGAACAACAATTGATTCGCCCATGCCAGTCTATAGATTTGTTTTTAATGTACAGCTCACTGAAGGATGCACAATATTGAACTAGATGAAACCTCAGAGATCATTATAGATCAATCTCAATTTATAGACAAGTAGATAAGGGGAAATGACACACTCAGGGTCACACAGCTAATAGGCAGAGGAGAAAATTGAACCCAAATCCTATTGTCAGGAGACTTTAAGGTCCCTCTCTTTTGACAGAGCAGGAACCCAGATACAATGAATGAGACAGAAGTGAGATTTGAACCCAGAGACTGTGATTCCAGATACAATTCAATTTCTTCTGCAGAAGTCCATATTTCTTATGCCAAATCCAGGGTTCTTTCCCTGTCATCTGGAAGAGATCATACTCATCCTGCTTGACTTCAGGGACAGAACACAGTCTCAGCCCACTCTAATTGCAGAGAGACAGATTTCAGCTCAATACAAGGACAGTCTTCTTAACAATTAAAGATTTCCAAAGTGGAATCAATAATCTTGAGAGGTAGTGAGTTCCCCAGTATGGGACGTCTTCAGGAAAAAGCCTGGATGGTTGGTTGCCTGTTAGGAATCAGAAATAAATGACTTGGGCACAAGGCCCCCTGATACTCTTTTGGATCAGAGGATGCTGTTTTAGGCTGGCCTTGGCAGTGGATGCTGCTGCACCTGGCCAGCTGTGTTTTCTCAGTGCATTGATTAGGAATCAGCCGCATGTTACCATAATGGGACCGCGGGGGCTTCGGGCTGAGCTGATGTGAAAGGCAGTCAGCACTTCCCAGGACTGTGGATGAGGAGCCTTTGCCAGGTCCCCTTGGATCTATAAAGCTGGGTCTATTGATTCTGAGGACAAAGAGGAAGACAAAAGATGCCAGAGCTGCATCTGCCTCCCCCACAGGTCAAGTCAGTCCACCTCACTTTGGTGCCGGAGCACCTGCAGGTGGAAGGAATCTCAGATAGGAAGCATCTAGTCTATTTTACAAAGAAGGAAACCAAGACCCAAAGAGGGAAAATGATTTGCCCAGAGACTTCAAAGGAAAGAGATGCCCAGTAAATCTGCCCCAAAATTCAGCCTGTGATAGCACTTCCCCTCCTCACCTCTGGTCCTTACTACAACTCCCAAAATTAACTAGAAAGGAGAGAGAATAATGGGAGGTCCTCAGGACTGGAAAGCAGGATATGAGTTACAGTCCTGATTGTGACTTTAATTCATTATCTCACAGAATCACAGATTAAAGCAGAAACAGACCTTAGATATAACTCATATAATTCAACCCCTTCATTGTACAAACTGGCAAAGTGAGACCAAGAGAGAGGAGACAAGCCCAAGGTTGCAAAGGGAGCAAGTGGCCGAGCTCAGATTCAACCTAGGTCCTTTGAGACTAGATCTCCTGCTCTTTTCATAGAAATGTGCTGTCTCTGACTTTGTCACTTTAACCTCCGAGCTTCAATATACAAGAGATAGGGTCAGGGGAATACCGAGGTCCTTCCATCTCTAGTATTTTATGTTTCAAGGGTTTACCTAACTCTAACACTTTGTGTTCTAGGGTCATTTCTTACATTCCACATTCTAAGGCACCTTCCATCTCCAATATTCTAGGTTCTAAAATCCTGAGTTCTGAGGTCTTTTCCAACTTGGGCATTTTTTGTTCTATGATCCCTCTGAGTTCTGATGTTCTGTGTTTTAATCCCCCTTCCATTTTGAACATTTTGAGGTTCTGAGGACTCTCCCAACTCTGACATTCTGTGTCCTAAAGGCTTTCTCAGCTTTGACATTTTGTGTTCTGAGGTCCCTCCCACCTCTAACATTCTGAGTTCGAAGGACCCTCCCAGCTATTTTGAATTCTAAGGACCCTCCGAGCTCTAACATTATGGATTCTAAGGGTCTTCCCAGTTCTAATATTCTCTGTTCTAAAGAGCCCTCCCAGCTTTGACATTCCATGTTCTAAAGGTTCTCCCAACTCTAACATTCCAGGTTCTAAAGGACCCTCCCATCTCTAAAATGTTCTGGGTTCTAAAGCTCCAACCAAATTTGGCATTGTATGTTTAAACATACTGTGTACTTTACTAACCTCAAAGTATAATAGAATGTGTAGGCTGTACTAAATTATCGCTCTCTATTTTCTCTCTTCTCTCATTTTTGTTGTGAGAGAAGATAATGAGCCCCAGGGAGCAGAGAGGAGCTGTAGGCATTTCCCCAGCTAATAAGAGTCAGAGCAGAAAGTGGACCCCAGAACCTGCTGACTCTCCATCCGTCAGTCTTTCTGACACATCATGTTTGCTGCCTGCCTCAATTCTTGATCTTGAAAGCAACCAGACTGGGGACGGTGTGGAAGGGAGATAGGGAAGGAAAATCATACCTCTCTCCCATGCTTTCCCTGTAATCTCTCCCTTTTCCCCACCTTCTCTGTTCATCTGTTGTGTAGATGCCCACACCACCACAGTCCCACCCCAGTCCCCTCCACTAAAACCCCAAAACCCTGTCCAGGTCCTTCCCAGAAAACAGGAGAGCCTTCTAGAGGCACAAACCAGGATATGCTCCTCTTAATGTCAAAGGCAAAAAGAATCCTCTCTAAGATAGGTCTGTTTATTTGCATCACAGGCGTCTGAGTTAGATTGTTTTATCCTTCCCCCTGAGCAAACTGAAGAGTTCTCAATTTATCCTCTCTGCACAGAGAGACACCAGATTGTCAGCACCCAAGCACACACACACAGCAGCCCAATATAGTCTTCCAATTATCTTTTAATTTCGTTCCTGTCTTCATTTGTTTATTCCGCTTTTTCCAAGAAGAAAAAAGAAGCTGTGATTTATGGAGTTCCAAGCCAGCCAGCATGAGCCTGGCTTTCGTGTTCACCTGCTCGTTGGCTCACAAGGGGAGAGTGCCCCCCCCCCCGACACCTGCAGCCTCCCCTCCCCCCCAGGAGGCAGCCAGAGTGATGCTCTTCCAAGGACCTAGAGGTGGTCCTGAATAGACCAAAGGGCCCCTAGAGAGTAAAATAGGGTGGGAAGAGCAGCAACCAGAGAGACAGAGACAGAGACAGAGACACACAGAGACAGAGACAGAGAGACTAAGAGAGAGATAGAGAGAGAAGCAAAGAGCTAACCCAGTCTCCAAGGGGAGGAGGAAGCAAGGGCTCAATTGAATTGAGAAATAACCCAAAGGCCTCTGGGAAGTTGGAGGGTGAGACAGACGGAGAAGGTCAGAGAGGACAATTCTTGTTGCCTGCCCTCAAGGACCTACATCCTATTGGGAGAGAAAACATATAAACTACTGGATCCATGCAAGAGACATACAGGACAGATGAGAAATAATCAGATATGGCAAGACACCAGAAGGAGGAGGATGGAGCTGGATAGCAGTCTGTTTCTCTGATCCTTTCCTGCTTTATAAAGTGCTGACTCAAGGATGCTAGGTTCCAATCTAGTCTTTGTGCCTATGGCTAAATAGGTAGAGCAGGAGAGCCCCTGCTCAAGCGTCCCCCCAGGTCATGTGATAACAGGGAGTGGACTTTTGTCAGAATGGATGGATATATTCCTCTCTGGTGGACATACAACATGATGTCCCCAATGGATTTGGAGCACCTTCCCCACAGACCAACTCTTTAAATAAATGTTTGTGGAATGACTATTTCCACCCAGTCTTCAACCTGACCATAATTTTCTAAAAACACCTTCCTCTTCTTAATTCATTCCATGACCCTTCCATAGACTCATAGACTTAGAACTGGAGGGGACCTTAGAGGTTAGATGATGATGATGATGATGATGATGATGATGATGATGATGATGATGATGATGATGATGTTTGTCCTCCAAGAAGAAGGTAAGTGATGCCATGACAAGCACATGAATTGGATTTGAATGGGGGGGGGGGGGGCTGTGTTAAGTCACCAGCTTCACTTTCTCTTCTGGAATCATCTGGATCCAGTGGCCAGATATGGATCAGGACAAGTGAAGATGATCCTGGATTTGAGGCAATCAAGGTTAAGTGACTTACCCAAGGTCACAAAGCTGGTAAATGTCAAATGTCTGAGACCAAATTCGAACCCAGGGCCTCCTGACTCCAGGGTGCATGCTCTATCCACTGTACCACCTAGCTCATTTTATAAAGGGCTAAACCAAGTCTCAGAAACTGTAAGTGGCTGCTCAGGATCATACAGTTAGGTGAAATTTGAACTCAGTTCTTTTGAATTCCAAAAATAGATCTCTGTACACTATGCCACACTATCTAATATGCTGTAGACACAGTGAACACACACACACACACACACACACACACACACACACACACACACACACTCCTCCCCTCAAGGAACTTATTGTCTACTGAAGAACTACAGCAAGCAAAGAGACATTTTGAGAAGGTAATAAGCACTAATAGCCAAGAGATGTGGGAAAGCCTTCTGTAGGAGCTAACACCTCTGGAGGAGGCAGGGAATTCTGGTAGGGAAGAAAGAGGAGAGCGGGCTTCCTAGGCAAAGGAGGCAACCTGAGCTATCCCTCTTCTAGGCTCTTCCTGGTCCCTTCTCTTTGGATCTATATTCCTGCCCTCTCTTTTTTCCTTGCCCCTGCCTCTGAGGACTCCTTAATTCTACTCTCCCCAGGTAATCACATGCTTCAGTTTACTCTCTAGTAGTTTAATGTCCTCTATTGATTTTGTGAAAACATATCAATCAAAATAATATTATGGAGTGGGTGAAGGGAGAACTGTCAATTTCAGAGTTTGATGGCTGTGGTAATAATAATAAAAAATGTTTTATAAACCTTAAGCCATGTCTCTGTCACCTCTTATTATCCTTATGACAATGCTAAAAATAGGTGGTTGGCCTACAGTGTCACTGAGGAGCTTGACGAAAATGCATTAAGGAAGTCATTGGAAACCAATGATGGTCCGGCCTCCTTCATGCAGACATGCCTATACTTATCTATACATACTTATTTGTCAAGGCTTGCTAAATAAATGCATTCATTATTTCTCCCACTGGTCCTGTTCAGATCCAAACACTCCAAAGGGAATGGATTGTAATAGGTTGTCTATGTTTATCGACTATGCTAGCCATCACCAATTGGAAACCTAAGTAACTGAAGCCCCAGTTGGCTACCTAACCTGGAGCAGAAATTCTCTCAAGTACATCCCAAATAATGGTCATCTAGCCTCCATTGGAACTTCTCCAGTGATAAGGAAATCACTGACCAGGACCTTGAATTAAGAGGACCTGAGTTCAAATCCAGCCTCCTATCTTAGCTATGTGACTCTGGGCAAGTCACTTACCTCTATCTGCCTCAGTTTCCAATACTACAAAAATGAGATTATGACAGTGCCTACCTCCCAGGTTTGTTAAGATTTCCCACCCAGCTGCACTCACTTTGGACTTCTGTGGTAGTAATTTTTTTAATTGATTTTAAAATTTTTCCAATACATGCTATCAAAGTTTTTCAACATTCATCCACATTCATATGCATATTTCTAAGTTACCTAATTTCTTTCCATCCTGCCTTCCCCTCAGCAGGCAACAATCAGGTAGATATTGTACATATACATTTGTGTTTAACATGTTTACAGATAAGGAATTAGGATTAAGGGAAAAGAAAGAAAACCATGAGATAGGAAAGAAATATATAAGAGAAATTTTGTAAAAATGAATGTAGTGTTCACTCAGATTCTGTAGGGGGGTTTTGTTTTGTTTTTTGTTTTGTTTTTCATCCTCTGAATAAGGATGGTGTTGCCCATAGCTGATCTCCTAGGGTTATCCTAGCTCTCTGAACTGCTGGGAAGAGCTACATCAAGGTTGATCAACTCACAATATTGTTGTTACTGTGTACAATGTTTTCTTGCTTCTGCTCCCTTCCCTCAGCATCAATTCCTGTAATTCATTCCATGCTTCTCTAGAGTCTGACCATTCATGGTTTCTTATGGAATAATTGTATTCCATAATATTCATACGCCATAACTTGTTCAGCCATTCCTCAATTGATGGGCATTCTTTCACTTTCCAATTCTTTGTGTGGTATTAATTCTAATCGATCTCTCCAGCAAAATTCATTTTGAATTTCTTTGAATTTTCCACCATACTCCCATCCTGAGTATCTTCCCTCACCCCTTTTCAGCTTTCTTTGGTGTTTTGTCTTCCCTATTACGTTGTAAGTTCTCTGAGTACAGGTACTGTCTTTCTCCAATTTGTATTTCCACTACTTAGCACAGCGTCTGGAACATATTGTTCTTGTTGAGTTATTTTCCCAACATGTCCAGCTCTTTCTAACCTCATTTGTGATTTTCTTGGCAGATATGATGAAGTGACTTGCCATTTTCTTTCTGGGTTCATTTTACAGATGAGGAAACTGAGGCAAATAAAGTTAAATGATTTTGCCCAGGGTCATGCAACTAGTAAATATCTAAGGCTGGACTTGAACTCAGGTCTCTGGCATTCTAACCAACAAATCACCTAGCTATCCTTGGCACATATTAGGGATTTAACAGATATTCATTGACTAAAACATTTGTAAAGTGCCTAGTAAAGTGTACCTACTTAATAATTCTCATTTCCCATCCCCAGTCTTTGACTCCTCCCTCCCTCATAACATCCAATTAGTCACCCAGAGCTTTGGGCTCTAACCTCTGTAGTGTTTCTCTCATTCCTTCCCTTCCTGCCTCTCTCCCCACTGCCTCCACCCTAATCCAGGCCCCAGTCACCTAGCCTCATAGGACCAAAAAGCTTCAAAGCTAGAAGATATCATATTGTCCAAAGTCTTTATAGTGTAGAACCTAATAATAGATTCATTTTCACTTGGTGCTGAAACAAAGGTCCAGCCTTTTAACAATGGCCTTCTTTCTGTGTTTGCACAACTGTGAGAATCTCAGAGTTAGTTGGAAGAGACCTCTAAGGGAAAACCCAATTCATCCTTCATCTAGAATTCTCACCATAAGATCCAGTACAAGTGACAGTCCAAACTGGCTTTGAAGACCTCCATCAATGAGGAATCTTTGACATCAACCTTGAGAGGCAACTCTGTTCCCCTTTGGGAAAGCCCAGATTAATAGGAAATTGTTCCTTACCACCAAACCAGGCATCCAGCCCATTAATCTTAATTCTACCCTCAGGGGGGCCAAACAGTCCAAATCCAATCACTTTTTGAGGTGTCAGTCCTTTGATGGCCTTTTTATCTTCTTCTTTCAATAAATTTGACCCTGTGTCCCAACCTGTCCAGAGCTTTAGGACGGTATCCCCACCACATCATCCATCTCCTTCCAAGCTCTGGATCATCTGCAAAGTCAATGAGCATACCAACTGAATACACCTTGTTGCATTACCTTCTGGTTCAGTGGGTCCTCAAACTTCTTGGTCTTGGAACCTCCTTAGAGAATCAGCTGGATGGCACAGGAGATGGAGGGCTGTTCTTGTTCAGTTGTTTCAGTCCTGTCTGACTCTTCATGACCCTATTTGAGGTTTTCTTATGATTGGTGATTTCCTTTTTCTTCCATGAGGAAATTGAGGCAAACAAGATTAAGTGACTTTCTAGAATCACACGATGCTCAGCAATTTACTCAGGAACATAAGTGTTCCTGATGCCAGGTACAGAGCTCTAGCCACAGCACTTCCTAGATAAAATTAGAAAGATTTGAATTCAAATCCAGCCTCAGACACTTACAAGCTATATGACCCTGGGCAAGTCCCTTTATCTCTGTTGCTTCAGTTTCTATAAAAGGTGGGGGATGGAGGTAATACTAGGTCTGACCTTGTGGGGATTGTTGTGTAAGTCAAATGAGAAAATATCTATAAGCAAAATGCCTGGAACAAGGTAGATATTATATGAATGTGTATTCCTTCCTTTCTTCCTTCCCTTTTATACACTTAAAAATTATTGATGAGCCCTCCACCAAGAGCTTTTGCTTATGTGGTTTATAGCAATCAATGCTTATAATATTAGATATTAAAACATCCTAATGTTATTATAAAAAAAATTTAAATTCATAGACCCCCTTGAAAAGATAACAGGAACCCTCAGGGCTATTAAATCCACACTTTGAAAATCACTTTTCTACCTTTTAGCTTTTCATCTTTTCCAAATTACTTTGTAATCTAGGTAAATTCTATCAGTGGCACTCCCCTAAACTACCAGTCTACTAACCCACCAAAAATGAAATGTGTCAGTCTAGTCTGACCTGTTTTTGATGAAAACCAAATAGATCTTTTAGGATCATTACTTCCTCTTGTAAATGCTTACTAACCATCACTCCTTAAGACTGGTTCCTTTCCTTCACTACTATTCCCAATTTACTCCATCTTATTCAAATACAGTTATTTGCATGATGTCTACCTCATTAGATTGTAAGCTCTTTAAGGTTGGGGCAGTGTTTTGCCTTTCTTCTTATCTTCAGTGAATAGCATGGTGACTGATAAGAGTTTGAATTCCACTTCAGGCACTTGACTTACTAGCTGTGTGACCTTGGGCAAGTCATTTAACCCTGATTACCTCACATCCAGGGCCATCTCCAGTCATCCTGATTCATATCTGGCCACTGGATTCAGATGGTTCTAGAGGAGAAAGTGAGGCTGGTGACTTAGCTAAAAAGTCACTCAAATCCAATTCATGTGCTTGTCATGACGTCACCTCCTTGATGTCATGGTCTTCTTTGAGAAGAAAGGACTAACATCAAGTTTTCTTGAATGGATGGACATTCTAGAATTTTGTCAAGAATCTACTCTAGTTTCTGAGGTTCATTCTCTCCCTGTTTAAAAACTGAGCTATTTGTCTCTCTCCCATACAGTACCTACTTCTTTCGTTTTCCAGTCTTTCAAAGATCAGTGACAAGTGGTTCAGTAATTATATATGCTAATACTTTCAGTACTAGAATTGTGTTCATATACATATATGTATGGGGTGGCTAGGTGGAGCAGTGGATAGAGCACCGGCCCTGCAGTCAGGAATACCTGAGTTCAAATCCAGCCTCAGACACTTAATAATTACCTAGCTGTATGGCCTTGGGCAAGCCACTTAACCCCATTGCCTTGCAAAAAAAAAAAAGCCATATGTAGACATATATATATACACACATATATATATATATATAGGTAAATATACATATATACCACCAACTCTGAAGACTGGGGAAATATCAACTGCTCATGGATAGGTCAAGCAAATAAAATAAAAATGGCAATTCTACAGAAATTAAACCACTTGTTTAGTGCCCTACCAATCAAAATTACAAAAAATTACTTTAATGAGTTAGAAAAAGTTGTAAGTAAATTCATATGGAGAAAGAAAAATTCGAGAATCTCCAGGGATTTAATGGGGAAAAAGTGCAAAAGAAGATGGCTTAGCCCTACCAGATCTAAAATTATATTATAAAGCATCAGTCATCAAAAACCATCTGGTATTGGCTAAGAAATAGAGTGGTGGATCAGTAGAATAGACTAGGGGCAGTAACAGGAAATGATTCTGCTGTTTGGTAAACCCAAAGAGTCCAGCTATTGGGATAAAAACTCTCTCTTCAATAAAATGTAGTGAAGAAGAAATGAGCTGGCTATAGGTCATCACCAAGGAAGAGATGCACAAAAGGGGAGTTGTAAAGGATACCATTTCTGTGACTGGAAAGGGAAAGCTTTCTTTATTTAGCAGGAATCGGAGTTGCCTTGTAACCAATGAACAGTCTATCCTTCCATCTTTTGCACAGGAAAAGATCTGGATCTCATAGTCTCCAGCATACCAGGTTGGAGGCATCATAGAGGATTTATGGGAAGATATGGTAAAGAGATGCATTAAATGAGAATGCTGCAATTCTTTCTGTAGGAGGGAGAAAGAGCTTGAGTAAGATGACAGAACCATCCAAGAATCCAAGCTCGTTCTAATTGTCCTGTGAGCTGAGAGCGCATCTATTAACATTACTACTTTACAGATGAGGAAAGAGAATCACAGAGAGGGATTCTGCATATTTAAAGTACTCATTGGTCAAGTCCTCTGACCATATTGACCATCTGACCATATTGAACTACACGCCCTCTTATCTATGGACCTACCTCTGGTGTTTTCTCCTGACCCTAATCCGGCCATCCAGCCATCCCACACAGAAGTCTTATGTCATACACTGTTTGCAGCAGAAAGGTATCACTATCTACACTCCCCCCTCATTTTATATAGGAAGAAACTGAGGGCTAAAGAGGAAAAAGAAGGGAGGAAAGAGAGAGAGAGAAAGAAAGAAAAAGAAAGAGATGAAAGAGAAAAAGGAGGGAGAGAAAAGAGAGAGAGTAAAGGATAAAAGGAAGGGAGGGAGAGAGAGGGAAGGGAAGGAAGGAGGGAGGAAGGGGAGGAGAAAGAAATCAGGGAGAAAGAGGGGAAGAGAGAGGGAGGAAAGATACTCATTAAGAGATTAATAGACACTGTGCTACAAGTTAGGGATGCAAATACAAAAGCAAAAGGACTCCTGCCCCCAATGAGGGAGAAGCCCCCGAATAAGTGAGAGTAGTAGCTGGGAGCAGGAGTCTCCAGAGACAGAAACTGAAAGCAATGCTAGCCCATTGGTGTAAGCTTTCCAGAGGTCACAAAGTATTTACTTATGAAAACCGAAAAGTGGAAGGGAGGAGAGGGAGGGGGTAAGGAGAGCTCAGTGGAAGAGAGAGAAAGAAACAAGGAAAGGGTGAATGAATTCTTCCCGTCTCTGCTAAACTTAAGAGTCAGTATTCAAACCTAGATTCTCTGACCACACATTCCAGTTCAAATCTGTCCACACAGATCCAACCGCCTCCTCCCCTCCTGGCACAAGTTTATCTACAGATAAAGTTCAGATTTTTTTAACTTGACATTCTAGGTCCTCCACCATCTGTCTTTATCTATTGGAACCAGGAAGGGTCTTGTAGCTTGCATAGTTCAACTCCTTTACTTTACAAGAGGAAGAAACTCCTTAAGGATGTGATTTCTCTCTCATCACACTCAATTTGGATCAATGTACAACATGGAAACAAAATAAAGACTGACAGATTGCTTTCCATGGGGGGGGAGGGAGTAAAATTGGGAGAAAAAAATTGTAAAGCTCAAAACTCAAATAAAATCTTTAGAATCCAAAAAAAAAAGAAAGAAAGAAAGAAAGAAACTGAGGCAGTTTGGAGAGAGCAAGGATTTGCCAAAGGCACCCAGAGAAATGGTGGTGAGGGTGGGATTAGAGAACTCAAGTCTCCTAATACTTAAGCTCAGGTTTTTTATTTTGTTTTGCTTTTCTGCAGAACCCTCCTGCTTCCCTGTAGTCATATTGCCAGTTAACACTCCTAACTACCAGTGGTCTGTTATAGGGATAGTAATGAAATGTTGTTTTACTAATAGTTTGCTAATATTCACTACCTATCCTGATCTTCTCTATAATAATAACAAAATTACATATCATCTTATCCTTTACATTCTCAGAAACAGTCTCTCTCCCAACATAGAGTATTTTATCTTAGGGGTAATCTATGTATAGATCTATGTATAAAAATGTTATTCCTATTTTAAAGGCAAAAAGATTCAAAGCTAGCCAGTGTAACATGGAATGCAGAGCTTTTCCCACCCTCCCCCACAGAATGTAAGCTCCTCAAGAGGAGGAATCTCTTCACTTTTATCTTTATATATATCTTAGCTCTTCATCTGGCCAGCACTAGACTCTTAATAAATACTTTTTTAACTCAATTAAGTGGTAGAGCAAGGATTCAAATATGGCTCACATTTTAAGAGCTAGAAGAATTCACAGAAAGTAGCCATTTAATCCAAACCCCTCATTTTAAAAAAGAGCAAATTGTCCTTTTTATTATATTGACCCTGCCTACCCATGAACAGTTAATATTTCTCCAATTATTTAAATCTGATTTTATTTGTATAACGTTTTTAAAAATAATTTACTTTTTATGGTTCCTGGATTTGTTTTGACAGATGTACTCCCATGTCTAGAGATATTTTAAATGGGATATCTATTACTATCTCTTCTTGCAGGGTTTTGTTTGTGATATATAGGGATACTGATGATTTACATGAATTTACTCTGCTAAAAAGTATTGTTTCAACTAACTTTTTAGTTTAGTCTTTGAGATTTTCAAGTATGTCATATCATCTGTAAAGAGAGATCAATTTATTATCTCATTCCCTATTATAATTGTGGCTATTTCTTTTTCTTCTCTCATTGCTATTGCTAGGGTTTCCAATACAATATTGAAAAACGTTTATACATCTTTGAGCAAATAAGTCAATTTGATTATTATAAATACTCAAATTAACTACAAAGGACATATGAAGGAAGATACTATCTGCATCCAGAGAAATAATTGAAAATTATAAATATACATAAAAATAAAGTGAAAATAGAAATGTGAATAGAATGATTTTATTTATATATATAAATTTGTATCTAATGGTAGCCATCTCTGGGAGAAAAGGAAGGAAAACTAAATAAAATTTATATGATAACATATATATATATATATATATATATATATATATATATATAGTGTGTGTAATATGGTGTGTGTAAAGGGAATGACAAAATGTATATAATAGATACATAGTTTCATGTATAATCATCTTTTTATTATACTGTTATAGAAATGCTTATTTTGTTCCAGAAATTAAAAATAAAATAAAAAAAAAATTTTGCAAGGCAATGGGGTTAAGTGATTTGCCCAAGGTCACACAGCTAGGTAATTATTAAGTATCTGAGGCTGGATTTAAACTCAGGTCCTCCTGACTCCAGGGCTGGTGTGCTATCCACTGCACCTAGCTGCTCCTAGAAATTTTTTAAAAGAGGAAATGGAAGCCTAGAAAGAAGAAATACCTCAGGATCATAGGATCCTATCTATCTGGACTATCCAATCCAAATCCAGTTAAGAAAACAGAAGCCCAGATAGTTGAAGGTTAAAAAGAGATTTTTCCAAGGTCCTACAACCAGGAAACAGTCAAAGAGGGATTCAAACCCCCATCCTCTCACATTGATTTCTGATTCCAAGTCAAGAGACCTTTCTCTAGAAGCTGCTGCCCCATAAAAGGCTCCATACAATTCCAGGGACATCAGGTACCCCATGACAAGACTTTTGAGAGCTCTAAGGAACCTCGATGGTTAACCAGTCCCGATGGTACCTAAATAAGACCCTATAAATGGTCCCCCAGCATCTGCTTGGTAGGACCTACTTCCCTAACCTAAACAAATTACATAGATGGGCTCCAAGATTTCTCTTAATAAACCAGGCAGGAGAAGAAAGAAGGCAAGGAAGGGGTGTCAAGCCAAAGAAGGGGCGGGAGGGGGTGTTAGATCAGGTGGTTTGGATTTAGTTCTTGGCTCAGGTCTTCAGTTGCTCTGTGTTCCCAGAGGCCCACTGCATGGCTGCTCCCCTACCCCCTTCCCTCCTTCTGGAGCAATTGTCCCAGCCCCCATGACTGGACACCATTGGGCAGCCAGAAAGAGAAACATCCCCAGCAAGGTTCCATTGACCCTCTCCTGCCCCGTCCAGAGGAGGGAAAGCACCAGGCCAGGCCCCTCCCTGGCCAGGAAGATTTGCAAAAGCTGTAAATGAAAATAGCCAAAGTCAAAGTGTGTATCCGGGCATCAGGTGACTCTTGTAAAGGATTCTTTTTCTCAAGCTTCCTGGGTCTTTGTTTACCTGGATGACAATAAACTTACCCAGCTGCAGCTGAGTTTGACTGCCTGAACCCTCCCCTCATCCACCCCATGCAAAGCAACCTTGGCAAGAAGGCGTTGCCCTTTGGGTCTGCTCCCTGCCAGCTGCTGTCCCAGGAGGTACTCGCTGCCAGCCAGCTCAAAGTCACCTCTGCTCCTGATTTGGGGACATTGCCAATAAGGAACCCCTCAAAGCGGCAAGAACCAGTTTTCGTTGGGCAATAATTAATTGGATTCCTTACATTCTTGGCCGCCGTGGGGCCTGTTGCCCTAGAATGAGCGACAGCAGCTCTGAGCCTTGGGACTGGTATTCGGACATGCAGTTTACCGGAAAGCTGGTTTTCTCTGCTGCTGCCATGCTCCTGGGGACTCTTATATACAGACTGTACAAGTCCTGGCCAGCCCAGAACCCACCTGGGGGTGGGACATCAAAAGTTGACGCCATTGCCACCGAGGAGCCAGAGGTAGCAGGCCAGGCTGATCCTGCTAGCACCTCACCCAGAGCTCCGCTGCCAGGTCTCAGACAGCGGCACCAGCTCAGTGAGAAGGAGGGAGCAAAAGAGAACCCAGTTTTGGGGAATGGCCAGCCAGAAGGGGCCGGTGGGGCCAGTGACCTCGGAGCCAGAGAAAGGCTGAACTTTGGAGGCGGGCATCCTGAGAAGAGTAAAGGGACAGACTTCAACAGAGGGGAGCAACACCCTGGAAAACTCCCAGTTGGGCAGGGTAAGAACAGTCTCCTCTATCTTGATGACTGTGACAGTGAACCTGAAAGCCCCCAGCCTGGACTTGCTCAAGATGACAATAAAACAGGCTCCCCCCATGACTCATGGCAAGAGTCTGGGCTCCTCCTAAACTGTATCAGGGGGCAGAGGAAGGAAGAGATTTCTGATTCTGACAGTGAGGAGACTGCCAGTACCACAGACTGGGGGGAGATGAATAGGAGCTGGGCCTTCACCCAAGCTGTGGGGGTCAGCCAGGAGGGTTTGGGGCTCATCAGGGCCACCTCGGACCTGGGCCTGGCTGTCAGCCAGCTTGCTAAGGAAGGAAACACCTCCTATGTCTTTTCTTCCCTGGCCAGGGCCCAGGTAGAGGAGAATTTTCTTGGGGAGCAGACACTAGAGGAGAGTCCTGGGGAGCAACGGGAGGCTTCTGGCTCTGGTCTGAAAGGGAAAATCTATGACTACTATGTGGAGTCCACCTCCCAGTCCATCTCCAGAGAAAGGCTGGCTCTAGGAGCCAGCTCATCCTCTGGAAGTCCTGGAGGGATGACTGTGCCTCAGGACTCACCCTCCCTTCCCAACTTTGGGGGGCTTCCAACTCAACCTCACACCAATTCCTTGGCTTCTCCAGGCTGTGCTCATTCTGTGGACAGTGCTAAAGACCTAGGTGAGAGTTCCTCCTCCTCCTCTCAGAATCCCTCTTTATCACCTGGGCCTGGCATCAGCCGGAAGGAGAGTTTTCTTCAAATTGCAGAGAACCCAGAGCTCCAACTTCAACTAGACAACATGGGCACCTCACCCTGCAATGACACCCAAATATCCCTCCAGTCATCCACAGAGTCTCTGGATCTCAACCCAGTCATGGCCAGTCTTGAACCCAAGGTGGAGATGGTAGCCGGGACCAATTTCTTCCAGCTCCCACTGGTCCCCGGGGCAGCTCAGAACACCCACCTAGACCTGGGCAACTGCTATGAAGTACTGAGTCTGGCCAAGAGGGAGAAGCTAGATGCCCTAAAGGAGGCAGCTTACAAGGTGATGAGTGACAACTACCTGCAGGTCCTTCAGAGTCCAGACATCTATGGGCACCTTAGTGGAGCTGAACGGGAGCTCATCCTCCAGCGGCGGCTCCAGGGACAAAAGTACCTGGTGGTGGCAGATGTCTGCCCACAGGAGGGCACTGGCCGCCTCTGTGCCTATGACAATGAGCAAGATGCCTGGTGGCCCCTGGCCAGCCTACCCCCAGAGGCCACTTCCCGGGGCTGTGCTATCTGCAGCCTCTTCAATTATCTCTTTGTGGTGGTTGGCTGCCAGAGGGTAGGAGGGCAAGCCTCCAACCGAATGTTCTGCTACAATCCACTGACGGGTATCTGGAGGGAGATGTGCCCTCTGAACCAGGCTCGGCCCCACTGCAAACTGGTGGTCTTGGATGGGTACATGTATGCCATCGGAGGTGAATGCCTATACACAGTGGAACGCTATGACCCTCGCCAGGACCGCTGGACCTTTGTGGCATCCCTGCCCAATGACACCTTCGCCTTGGCCCACACAGCTACAGCCTGTGATGGTGAGATCTATGTCACGGGGGGCACTCTGCGCTACCTGCTGCTTCGTTATTCAGGGCAAGAAGACTGCTGGCGGGCCAGTCCCACGACGGGAGGCAAGGACCGAACAGCTGAGATGGTGGCCGTCAATGGCTTCCTCTACCGCTTTGACCTCAATCGCAGCTTGGGCATTGGAGTATATCGCTGCAGTGCTCGGACTCGCCTCTGGTACGAGTGTGCCACTTATCGGGTACACTACCCAGCAGCCTTCCAGTGTGCTGTGGTGGACAACCTCATTCATTGTGTGGGCCGTCAGTTCCACCTCCGCTTCATGACTGACTATGTTTCTCCCCGGTTCCTCTCCAATGAACTCCAAGGCTTCCCTTCCCCACGGGGCACTCTTATACCCACAGTCCTGACACTACCCACCCTCAATATGGCACAGACCAGGGTATAAAGATCCCTTATTATTTTGGAGGGATTTTCCTTAGTCATGGAACAGTGGAACAAGAATAGTCTCTAGTCAAGAGACCTGTTGCATTGACCAACTGGGTGACCTTTGGGTGAGTCCTTGCCCCTTTCTAAGCCCCAGTTCTCTCATCTGTAAAATGGGATGAATAATAATAATAATCCTGGAGCTAATTTTCCATCCAGGGTGGTTGTGGGGAGAGGACTTTGTAACCCGAAAGTCCTAGAGTGTGAGTTTAATACTTAGAGTACTTGTGATTTCTTTGATGCTGGTACTTCTTTTGCTGGTGCATATCCCAAATCCTTTCTAAAGCTTAGCAGACAATTTTCCAGCCTCGCCATGACCAAGAATATTCACACACCTTCCTAGCCTTCAGCATCTCCAAACTGATCCTCAGGTAACAGAGATAAGGTTTAGAACCGATTCTACACTAAAAGCCTTTCTTATCCCATAAGACCCCAGGCAGGTAAATCTCCTTTCATGGATTCAGAAGTCCCAGGTTCAAATCTTGCTTCCAAAGTTCACTTGCTATTTGGCTACACCACTGCTGTAAAATAAGGAAGGTTGGATTCTATGATCTCTCAGGTCCCTCCTCCATGGCTCTATAATTCTCTGTTCCTAGCAATTGTAGCCTTCAAGAATCTGGGACCACCCCCTCTCCCCCAGTCACCTTGTTCCTTTTGTTCCCCTGTTGTCCTTTTACCCTTCTGAGCTTCAGATATGCTAATCTTCCAAATAGCATACAAGATGGTGCTCTGAGGGTCCCCAACCCTGAAATAGACTTTGATTGAATAGTTAGAAAGCACCTATTTGTCTTGTGTGCAAAACCTACCTGGTGTTCCTGAGAATGGCTGGTCTTTTTTGGAGAAAACTTTGAATCTGTTTAAATCTGGTTCTGCCATCTATTCTGGCATGTGACATTGGATAAGTGACTTGACCTTTCCGGGTCTCAATTACTTCTTTTGAAAAATGAAGGAATTTGAATGTGATGGCTTCTAAAGTCCTTTCCAGGTTTAGGATGATAATTCTTTGACTTTGTTTAATGTGAAAACCAACCAACCTGGGTATAAGTTTTTCCTTGTTCCAGTCAAGTCACTCAAGTACCCAGTGTATCCATGTGCCTCTGACAACTCCCTTGAGTCTCAGCTACTCGGTCATGGATTGGTTGCCACCTTGATGGGTTGGTAGACAGAGTGCCCACATAGGGAGATTCTAACAGCTAATGACTAATCATTTGTATATTCTCACATACAAACCAAGCACCATGCAAGTAGCTAGAAGAGATAACAAAGTTTTTAGATAGGGACATAAACTCTGCCCTCAGGAACTTTATAGTCTTAATAGATAGATCCAATCTACATCTTTGGCAGCTAGCTCATAAAATGGAACAGAATCTGAACTTGGGTAAGAAAGATCTGACTTCAAATTCTGCTTTAGGAATGTATTAGCTGTGTGAGGTTGGGAGGGAGACTTAAAATCACAGCTTCACTTTCCTCATCTGTAAAATGGGGATAATAGCACCTGCATTTCAAGCTTGTTAGGAGGCTCAAATGAGGTAGTCGTACAAAACTCTGCCAACCTTAAAATACAGCCCATAAATGTAAGTTATTGTTATTATTTTGTCCTGAGGATTAGAATCACAGGCTTAACTGGCATGAGAGCTATGGGCACAGTTTCCTTCTCTGATCTGACATGCCTGGAAGAATCTTAATTGTATAACTATCCAGAAACAGAGCTGACCGGTTTGGGGAATGAAGTCTATTGAGGAAATAGTCAATAGCCTGGGGCCTAAGTGAACCCAGTTGATAGACCAGTGATAGAGTTTGGTCCCCAATACACCCCACACTCATTGAATAGCCCTTGGAACACACAGGTGGGAAGGGAACAAATGTCCTGGGTCTGGATGACATGAGAGGGTACAAGGGTTCCAATGAAGCCAATTTATAAAAAAGATTCTAGGGGCAGTGTGAGCCACAGAAGTCTTCTCATCTTTTGGGTGTTTCCCTTAGAAAATTTCCCCCAGGTCTGAACACAGCAAAATCTTGAAATGGTTAATCCTCTACAGTATTCCCTTCCTCTAAAACTACCATGTTAATAAGTAACCAAGTGTACAATAAAGGACTCTCAAATGTCAGAGCTGGGAAGATCCTCAGAACACAAAATGTCAAAACTGGGAGGAACCTTAGAGCATAAAATGTCAAAGCTGGGAGGTTCCTCAGAACACAGAATGTCAGAGCTGGGAGGGTCCGTAGAATACAGGATGTCAGAATTGGGAGGGTCCTTAGAACACAGATCATCAGAGCCGGGAGGACCCTCAGAACATGGAATGTCAGAGCTGGAGGGCCTTTAGAACATGGAATGAGCTAGAAGAGATTACATGAACCAGTCCTACAAAGGGGAATAGGAAGAGGAGAGGAATCCCATACAGATCTTCCATTCCCTTGCTCTCAGACAACCTCTGAAGAGAAAAATAAGATCTCTTAGAGAACTCCTATTCTGAAATATTCTGAGATAACTCCAAAGTCATACAAAATTTCTAATAAAAAGAGCTGCCTTGGGAGGTGGCAGACCCCTCTCTGCAGAGGAGTAGGGTGGAGGGAATCAGCCAGTCCCCTTGTAGGGTATATTAATTTTGAAATTCTTTTCAGGTATGATCAAGTGAGTTGGTGGCTAATGTCCCTTGCAATTCTGGTATCTGTAGTGATGAGAGAGAAAACACAACCCCTCCCTGACCTGACAGAATACAGAACACACACTGATCTATTCAAATAATAACCACATTTTGGTCTCTCTGGGATATGAGTGTTTGTTTGTACAAGGTATACACCTGTGTAAATACAAACATTCTTCCAGGCAGTGTTCCTGGTCTGAGCGCTGTGGGAGGCAAGCAGCTGGGCTAGGACCCCCAGCTGGAAGACTGGCTGATATTATGAGCAGAGCTAGGGGAGAGGACAGATGTGGGCTAGGGAGGGGGAGAAAGAGGTGATGTTCAGAACGTATCCACCACATGAGTGGTTCCAACCTAGAAGGCCACTCTGACCTTCAGTTTTCTCTCTAAAATGAAGAGAATCAAAATGAATAAATAAATAAGAGAATAATCCTATTTCTCCTCTTCTTCTTCTTCCTGGGCATTCTGGGAGGATAAAAGGAAAGGTCTCTGGGAAATTATTTGGGAAGTGCAAGTGCTTTGGCAATGAGAGAAGTTGTTTTTCTGTAAGCCCATCTAGACTTAGCTGTGATCTCTTCTCTATTCTTGACCCTTTCGTGGCTCCTGAGTGCCTACTGAGGAAAGTTCAGACTCTTCATCTTGTCATTCAAGGTCCTCCACCACCCAGACCTCCCTACTCTTCCAGTCTCATTTATACTCCCTTCTTCATAAGCTATATTTCAGCCACATTGGAAGACTCTTGGCTCCTCTCCCACCCCCAAACCCCCCCCATCATGTCCTGCCTTGTGCTTTCTCCCCTCAATATCTTAATTCTCACCATCCCAGAACATCTAGAACATCTGCCTTACTTTTCTTCCCCTGTTAGAATAGTTAGAAAGCAACTTAAATGCCTAATGTTGGTCCTTCATTTTCAAAAAAAAGATCACAACAGCAAGAAGGTGATGCCATGACAAGCACATGAATTGGATTTGTGTGAGGGGGTGCTGTGCTGCGTCACCAGCCTCACTTTCTCCTCCAGAGCCTTCTGGGTCCAGTGACCAGATATGAATCAGGATGACTGGAGATGAGCCCAGAAGCAAGGCAATCAGGGTGACCTGCCCAAGGTCACACAGCTAGCAGTAGTCAAGCATCTGAGCTGGATTCAAACTCCCTCCTCCTAACTCCAAAGCCAGTGCTTTATCCACTGCTCCAATGCCACTTCCTCCAGGAAACTTCCTGTAATTCTCCCTGGTTGTCAATGACTTCCCTACTCTGGTATCACATATTTTTCATACAATATTATGGGTACCTCTGGAGGTGTCTTATCTCCCAACTAGACCTTAAGCTTCTTAAAGGTAGAAATTGTTTCTTCTTTGTGTCTCCCCAAGCTCCAAGCATTGGTCCTGTGCAAAGCAGGCTCTAATCAATGCTGAATGGTGAAAAAAAAGAGCAATATGGTACCAGGTGAGACATGATTGGGGTTGGGGGTGGGAGCTACACTAAGAGTCTGGGAAGGCTTCAAAGAAAAAGAGGAACCTGAGCAAAATTTTGGAAGAAGTGGACATAAATGGTTTGAAGAAGAGGATACATAAGGAGATGGTCCCCTACCCCTTCAGGGACAATGAGGTGGCACAGTTGCTAAAATGTTGATCCTGGAATCAAGAAAATCCAGCCTCAGATGCTTAGTAGCTATATTGATCTTGGGCAAGTCACTTAACCACCGTCTGCCTCAGTTTCCTCAGCTATAAAATAGAGCTGTGAGAATTAAATTTTGTTAAAGCATGGTGTAGGAGCTTACTAAAATTTTCTCCCCTCTCCCCCAGGACTATACTTGGCAAATCAAAGGGTGATAACAATTTCCTACTCCATTCTCTCCACTCCTTATATCTCTATAGAACATTTTTAAAGTCCATCATATACAAGATTTAAGGTTTCTAAGGCTCACTGAGACCATAAAGGCCATCTAGTCCAAATTCCTCATTTTACAGAAAACTGAGACCAGAGATAAAGTGACTTGTCCAAGGTAACACAGCTAATAAGCAACTAAGCAGCCAAATTCAAACCCAGGTCCTCTGACTTCCAGTTCATTATTTATATATTCAATCCTCACACAACCCAATGAGATAAGATATCCAACTTCCCCTTTACTCCATTTTATGGGTGAGGAAACTGAGGCTAAATTGGAGGACAAAGTTCTGTAGGCTTCCCCAGACTACCAAATGGGAGTCATGACTCAAAAAAGATAAAATAATAAACAAAACCTGATACTTCAGGGTATTGCACTTATTCATTTTACTCCTCCCAACTTGGAAACTCCCTAAACTTTCCTCCAATTAGAAATCAAATGACCTAATTTTGTATAGTGTTAATTTTGTTTTCTTTTCATTAATTGCTTTATTTGGCTTTTAATATATAAAGTCTTTCATCTCCTGTATTCAGGGTTCAGAACTAAAACTAAGTAGTTATGACCTCAATTTTTTTTTTGGCAATTGACATGTATTGCTTAATAAATCAATATTCTTGTAAGCTCAAAATAAAAAGAATAACTGAGGAGAAAGTAGGTGACTCAGTGCAACGTGTTCTCATTCCTAGAGACACAACTTTGAAAGCTCAGGGCCCCACTCAAGGGTCAACGGAATCACCTTTCTATACAAAGCATGGAAAATGCTTAGAAATTCTGCTAAGAACTATGAGTAAGGGAGATAAGCTCTCTTTCCACCCCAGCAGAATTTTCTAAGTAGATAAAAAATGAAGCATGGGCAAATATGTATACATCAGGTCTATAGAGGGATTTAATATTTTTGTCTCATTTTTTGTTTATTTTATATTATTACAATAATCTTGTTGCGAGAGTAATCATAGACCCTCCTCTCCCCCAAAAAGATATGAAACCTCAAGAATAGTAAGAAGGAAAAAAAGTGTACTTCAGTCTGTGTTCAGATTCCATTGACTCTGTCTTTGGGATGAGTTGCCTTCCCCATCATAGCCACCAGAGAAGGTGTTTCAATAATCTGCCTCATTCTTAAAGTTTGAGTTTTAAAGTAAAATTTAGTTGTTCAGTTAAAAAATAAGTTTCATTTGCTTTTTTACTTTTTTTGCTTTTGATGAATAAAAAGATCCTCTGTGATTCAGTATATGATAAATATTCACCTTTTTAAAAAAAATGAAAAACGAAATTCCCCAAGTGTACACCTGAATAAAATCTATCTATAGGACTAAAATCTTTTAGTATTTTTAGTATTTAGTATTCTCAGAAGATTATATGATTAGATACATTGTTTGCATAGTGGGTAGAAATCTGGCTTTAAATTCTGGAAAATGTGGATTCAAATCCAGTGTCTGATACTGTGTGACTCTAGGAAAGTCTTTTAACTTTCCTGTGTTCCAGGCAACCAGAAGGTCTTCACTTTATTTCCAAGTTTCTTCACAAAGGAATTTCCCAAACCAATGAAAGCAGAAAACATAGCGAGTGGTTGGGAATCTATGATTCTGTATGTCTCCATTGTAATTTAGTATTGTTTGTCATGGGTTTGTTTAGGATTTTATTAATTCCTTCAATAAATATTTCTTTAACCCCATTATGTACAGAGAAAGTAGAGTTGGGGAGGGGCACACAAAGATAATTTTCTTTTTTCCTTCATTTTTTAAGGCAATGGGTTTAAGGGTGACTTGCCCAAGGTCACACAGCTAGGCAATTAAATGTCTGAGGCTGGATTTGAACTGAGGTCCTCCTGACTCTAGGGCCAGCACTCTGTCCACTGTACCACCTAGCTGCCCCAAAGATAATTTTCAAGTTAGAAAAGAACTTGTAGAATATTCGTGGAATTAATAGTCAAGTAAGGAAGACTTCAATAAAATCACAGATATTCATTCTCAGTTCATCCATTTCAATCTGGGACTATAGAGGTCCTCTAGATTGTAAACTCCTTGAGTGCAGGACTGTTTTTCTTTTTATTCATTGCATTCTCAGTGCTTAGCTAAATGTAGTAGGTGTCTTATAAATAGATGTTTATTGGATGATGGATCTGGTTCAACCCCCTTCATTTTACAGATGAAGAAACTGAGACTCAGGTAAATGAGGAGCTACCCAAGGTCCTACAGACAGTAAACAACTATCAGGATTTAAAGCCAGGTCTTCTGATTCCAAATGCTGCTGCCATAATTGAAAGAAACCTTAGATATCCACAGCTAGTCTAACCTCTACTTGAGCAGCCATCTCTTCTACAACAACCCTGACTAAGGGTCCATCAGCCTCCAAGGTCCAGGAGGGGGAACTCTGTTCAGATGGAGAAAACAGGATGTCTGGCTAAAGTGATTTTTTTGTTCAATCATTTTAGTCATGCTTGACTCTTCATGACTCCACTTGGGGTTTTCTTGGCAAAGATAATGAAATTTGTCATTTCCTTTCCCACATGAGGAAATGGAGGCAAACAGGGTTAAATGACTTGCCCAGGGTCACACAGCTAGGAAGTGTCTGAAGATGAATTTGAATTCGGGTCATGCTTCCTGACTTTAAGCTCAGTGTTCACCTAGCTACCCCAGATAAAGTGATATGGGTAATCATTCACTTTCAATGAACCCAGGACCTCCCTAAGACAGACCTCTGAGACACACACAGAGAATCCTATTTCATGATATCTGCTTAAATGTTTATCCTCATTCTGAGGTAGGTTCATACCCTCCTAGATCAGAGAAGTAAGTTCAACAAGGATAGTTCTGAGGCCCCCAAATATCAATGCCACACCTCCTGGGCTTCACAATGGATATCATCTCTCAGGATCAGCTGTGCCTGTGGTTCCAGGGGAGACCCTCTAGCTGAGAGTCTTCTAGTGGGGAAATAAGAACCTCCAAGATGACTGGCAGGTTAGGGAGATTTGGACACCTCGGGGATTGGACACTGATGTGCTAACAGCTGGGCAGCTGCAGGTATTTATGTGATGTTAGCTATTAGCCTACGATTCTACTTTGTACAAGAGAATGACTGCTTTCACCCAGAGACCCATGAGAACACAGATGTCATTTAATACTGACAGACTCAGAGATGCCCTACCATATTCTGCTCCAAAACTGGGTGCTGCTTTCCTGTTCTCCAGAGAACAACTCAGGAGGGATTATCCATGGATAATCAGTGATGATAATAACAATAACAAGGATAACTGGTGCTGGCAAAGACCTTTAACATTCAGCTAGCTGGCAATGAGTAGGGCACCAAGTCTGGAGTCAGGAAGACCTGAGTTCAAAGCCTCGGATACTTCCTAGCTGTGTGACCCTACTTTGCCTCAGTTTCCTCAACTGTAAAATGGATAAATAATAGCTCCTATCTTGCAGGTTTGTTGCGAAGATCAAATGAGATAATATTTGCAAAGTGCTTGGGACTCAGCACATGGTAGGTAGGTACCAAAGATTGTTTCTTCCTTCTTCTTCCCACAAAACCTTCCCAGGCTAAATAGTTCTGAGAAAATACGTTTAGAGCCTCCTAGAACTATGGCAAGCAGTGACTAATTGTAATAGTCATATTTTCTGAAGTCAGGATCAAGACATAGTGGATGCTCCCTCTGCAAAGTATTGTTGAAAGTACCATTTTTTACTTAGGTGGAATGGATTATATAGTATGGTCTAGGATGGGGTGCTGGGTTGGGAATCAGGAAGCCCTAGGGTTAGATCCCACCTCAGATACTTCCTAATTTTGTAACCCTGGGCAAGTCATTTAAATTCCTCATCCACACAAAGAGAGAGGTGAACTCAACAGACTATAAGAGTCTAAGACTGCTCTGCAGGAAGTGATGAATATGAAGACTTCAAAAAAGCAAAGGAAGGCTTATATGAACTGATGAAAAGTGAAGCAAACAGAACCAGGAAAACAATAGTCACAATGCCAACAGAAAAACAACAGAAGTCACAACAACTAAATTCTGTTTGGAATAAGTTTATCCCTGATCAGGAGATAAGATAAAGAGGTTTCCTTTCTCTGAAGAGGTGGGAGATTGTGGTTGTAATAAATTAGTTGATGTGTTGATTCATTTTGCTAAGCTGATTTTTTTTTCCTTCTCTGTCTTAAAAACATTTTTGTTTCTTTTGTTTGTTACAAAGTATGTACTAACTGGGGAGGAGAGAGGGAAGGAAAGTATAGAAAACAAAAAATATTAATAAAAATTCAAAAATTTCCCACCACCCTCAAAAAAAAAGAACTCTCTTATTTTCTTGAAATTGAGACAACCCTGGTGTTTCATTATTTATATCTATAGGAGTTAATAAATATATGTTCATTGATTGACTGATTGATTGAATGATTGATTTCTACATCACAGTGGGAAACAGGTGACCCTGGACTCTGGAAGAATCTACTTATGGATTCCATGCACCAGCACTACAAGATGGAATTCCTTCAAGGATGGTCCCATGAAAAATAAATGTCTATTGTCTGAGAATCAGCCTCACCAAGTGCAAAAAGATTCATCATCCCCAAATAATGGAATTTTCCAGCCAAAGCATCTTCCATCTACTAAAGCGGAGAGAAGTTACTGTCCGGTCTCCTTGACTACAGTCTATCCTTTACCTTAATAATTTCAAGGATCAGTGATTTTATAAGGACAGATCCTTACCCCATCACCCACCCATTACCCAACAAAGACCACAGCATCTCTGTAACTACACAAAAGTCCAATGTATGCCATAGCATGAAAAGATACCTTAACTAGCTGATGAGCCTTTCTACCTTTAGCTGTGCCACCTTCTATTCAAAGTCATCGCTCCTTGGCAAGACCTACATTTGCTATGGAGTATCCAAGGTCACCCCTCATGCCACATGTATGATAGGTAACTCTTAAGGCTACTGGATTTTAGACCAGCCTTAGATAGTATCTAACCCAATATCTGCTACTACTGCATCCAGGGCCATCACCAGTCATCCTGACCTGTGTGTCTTGCCACTGGATTTTGATGATTCTGGAGGAGAGAGTAAGGCTATGATTTTGTATATTCTTGCCTCACTTATTTCCAATTCACTTGAAAGTCAAGACTTCTGATGTCATTGGTCTTCTTAGAGGATGAATAACAGCAAACAGTTCAATTCCCTCACTTTGTAGAGGAGGAAACAGGTTTGAAAGTGGAAAAATAACTTCCCTAAAATCAGTAAGCAATCAGTCAGGATTCAACCTTGGTCTTGGAACTGTAGATCCAGTGGTATTTCTGCTTGCTACACCATATAGTCTACTCTTCTTCTTCCAAAAGTCTGAAAATCACTCTGCCACTCCCATTCAATGACCTTAAATGGCTCCCCATTGCCTACAGAATAAGGCCTGAATAAAGACTTCTACAGCCTGGCTTCAACTTTCTAGTGCTATTTCCTACTATTTTTCTTCTGAGACTCTGTGGCACTTTGTTAGTACCTTACCAGTCTCTTAATTGCAATTTTCCTCCCCAGAGGCGGCCAGCCTTTTCACCCAACTGCAAGGTATATCTTTCAGCTCCCTTCATTGGACAGGTTTTCCTTTCTTCATCTAACTAATCCCTGTGACCTTGGCAGCTTCTAAAATACTAGTTTCAAAACTTCAAGAATCCTCAGTTTTGTCACAATTCTCTCCATGTCTTAGTAGTTGGCTTTGTGAACAACTGTGCCCAGAAACATAAAAATATATCAATTTACAGCTAACCCTCTGGTTGAGCTAGAATGAAAGAAAAATCATCTATAGCTCCTAGGAAGCTGGGTAAATTTCTGAATCCTGACCATTCAAACAACATGCATTGTTATAGGAAAAACCCTGTAGATGTTTGGGGTGGGGGGAGATGGAGCAAAGAAATTTTTGTGACTAGGCATGAAGTGTGTGACATCACACAAAGAATCAAAGGGGATTTGAAGTCAGACCTAAGTGTCTGTGTCCTTTAACCCAGAAATCTCCCTTCTGTGCATCTGTCCCAAGGAGATTAAAAAGATAGGAAAGGGGTTCATATATGTGTATGTATGTGTATATAGCAGCATTTGGGGGGTATTCAAAGAACTCAAAACAAAGGAGATCCCCATTAATTGAAAAATGGCTAAACAAACTAAGGTACCTGAGTGAAATGGAATATTTATTATTGGGCTATAAGATATGAAAAGAAAGAAGCTTGAGAAGATTTCTATGCACTGATTCAGAATGCAATAAACAGAACTAGGAAATAATAAGAACACAACTACAATAATGAAAATGGAAAAAACACAAACCACAAAATAATCAAAAATGGATGTTTCAAAACCCAAAGAAGAGATATAAGAAGAAACATCCCCACATGTGGGGTAGGAAATGGACCACTCATGAGGAACATATTGTCAAATTTTTCTTTCAGTGTTTTGATTTATTTTGCTGTTTTTCTCTTCCATTTTGTCTTTTTCTATATTTTTAAATTATTATATGATGATGCTTGTCCTTCATTTTCAAAGAAGACCACAACAGCAGGAAGGTGACGCCATAACAAACACATGAATTGGATTTGATGGGGGGGGTGGAGGTGCTAAGTCACCAGCCTCACTTTCTCCTCCAGAGTCATCTGAGTTCAGTGGTCAGATATGAATCAGGATGAGTGGAGATGACTCTTGCTATGAGGCAATCAGGACTAAGTGACTTGCCCAAGATCTCACAGCTAGTAAGTGTCAAGTGCCTAAGGCTGGATTTGAACTCAGGTCCTCCTGACTGCAAGGCCAGTGCTCTATCCTCTTTGCCACTTAGTTGTTCCTACCAAATTGTTCTATAATATGGCTCTCTCAAGGGGTGACTAGGTGGCATAGTGGATAAAGCACCGGCCCTGGAGTCAGGAATACCTGGGTTCAAATCCAGTCTCAGACACTTAATAATTACATAGCTGGGCAAGCCACTTTAACCCTGTTTGCCTTAACCTAAAAAAAAAAAAACAAAAAAAACAATATGGCTCTCTCAGAAAGAAGAGATGGTAATATGGTAGAAAGTAATTTAGGCATTATTAAAAGCCAAAGATATCATTTATAAATTTAATGCAAAGAAAAAGAAACAAAAAAATGTAAATGATGTGCCATTATAATAACCAAAATTATCCCCAAAGAAGAGACATAAGAATACATTTTCCTCTAGAACTATGGATACAGAACACTGTATTTACCATCACACTCAGTTGTTATGGTGGTTTGTTTTTGCAGAAATGCTTTTTATTTCCTTTTTTTCCCTTTTTTCTCTTTCTTTCTTGGCTCTTTGGGCATCAAAAAGAAGAAAGATAGACAACCCTATCAGTCCCAGATGGGAATTTGACCATTAACAAACAAACTTTGAAAGGATCCAAGTTATCACTCCATCTACCCAGTCATACCTCATTGAGGATGAGTGACAAAGTCTCAAAGTTGGGGATGACTGGAATATGTCAGGCTGTTTTTGTAGCCATACTTTTGTAATGGACCCATAAACAGGAATTGCTTACATTTTTTATCTAATAATATTTTAATTTCAATTTAGAAACATTTTCCTCTATTTATCTCCAAATTGAAAAAGAAGAAAGAAGTCTTTTGTAGTCAAGGAAAACAAATTGCTACATTGATCATGTCTAAAAATGTGTATCAGTGAAAGAGGGATAGAAAGGAAAGAGAATTTGAAATTGAAAAACAATTTAGAATAGGATAAAATAAAAAGGGTATCTCATGCTCCATCCTGAGTTTATCAGCTGCCTTCCAGTATACTTCACCATATATCCTCTGGAATTGCAATTTGTTGTTACATAATTAGAGAAAATTTTTTTTAGCTGTGTCTCCAAGGTTCAACATACAGAAGGTATTCTTGGTGCAATTCCCAATACTGACTGGGAAGCTTTAACCCGTTCTGTTCTTACAGTCTGGGTTGGTTTATCTCTCCTATGGTACCTTTTGACCCACCCCTCCTGGGAGCTCACCATGTTAAACAAGTCTTGCATCAGAATAAAGAGTTGGGTTTGGAGTCAGGAAGAGCTGACTCAACTGTATGGTCAAAGACAAGTTACTTCACCTTTGTCTTTCCTTAACTGTAAAATGGAAATTATAATAGTACTGACCTCCCAAGATTGTCATAAGGAACAAGTGAAACAATATTTGCAAAGCACTAATAAAGTATCTGGCAATTAGCAGACACTTAATAAATTCATTCAGAACTCTCAGACTCCAACAATGCACTAACCTGAGACTCCCAAAGGACAGTAACTACAGGAGTTCACCACAGTGTCTGGCTATTGAGCAGAATTCTTAAGTCTTTCAAAGTTGTTGGCAATCTCTCTACAATGCTGTTATTGGAGAAAATATTCTACTATTTCTACTTAGTTCCCTCTGTATCCCAGTTTTCTCTGAAACTGTCCCTTGCATCCTCTCCTAAAGGGCAATACTATTCCACTCCATTCATATACCATCTTCATTCCTGGAAATCAGAAGGTCTAAGAGAGAGAGGACCCATCACCGGACCAGAGCAATTGAGGAGGGATTCTTGTACATCACATGGACAGAAGACACATAGGAGAGATAGGGGCAAAAGCATGGTGAAATCATGCTTACTCTAAACAATTTAACCAAAACATGGGCATTCCTTTGCCTAGGTTTTGGTTGGAGGAGTGTGGGGAGAAAGTAAGTCAGACAGCAAATATTTTTAATAGCTTAATGTGGGCCAGTCAGTGTGCTAAGAAGGAGGATAAAGATACGAGAAAAGAACAAAACTGACATTAGAACACAATAAAAGGAAACTAAAAAGTTCATTATAGGGAGGGGATTCCTAGAAAATGCTGAGTTCCTAAACCTGACTTCCTCCATAGGGAGGGGTCAATACAGGGGTTCATGAATCACCTAGAGAGAAGAAAATTCTAACAGACTTTAAGAGAGAGAATCGAGGAGTTCTCCATTGTCTTGGAAGGAAGAAGATGGAGCTTAAAGACTTTGTAGAGAATCCTACCTTGATTTATTCATTATCATCTGAATACAGTGCACTTTCCCTGATTGTCTCTTATCCAGGGCCATCTCAGTTGTCCTGATACTATCTGACCACTGGCCCCAGAAGACTCTAGAGGAGAAATTAAGGTTGGTGACTTAGCACAGTCACCCCTCAGGCAAATCCAATTCATGTGCTTGTTATGGCATCACCTGATGTCATGGTCTTTTTCAAGAATGAAGGACAAGAGGCAGCTAGGTGGTGCAATGGATAGAGTATAGGCCCTGGAGTCAGGAGGACCTGAGTTCAAATCCAGACTCAGACACTTAATAATTGCCTAGCTATGTGACTGAGGACAAGTCACTTAACCCCCATTGCCTTGCAAAAAAAAAAATGAAGGACAAACAGCATCATCATGATAAATTTAGCTTTTCTTAGCAATAAAATGATCAAAGACAATTCTCAAAGACTTATGAGACAACTAGAGAAATCAAGTCTGAATGAAGATCAAAGAATACTATTTTCACTTTGTTTTTTTGTTTTGTTTTTTCTTTTTCATAGTTTTTCTTTTTGTTCTGATTCTTCTTTCACAATATGTCTAATATGGAAATATGTTTAATATGATTGTGCTTTGCTGTCTTGGGGAAAGAGGAGAGGGAGAAAAATTTACAAAAATGAATGTTGAGGGGCGGCTAGGTGGTGCAGTAGATAAAGCACCAGCCCTGGAGTCAGGAGTACCTGGGTTCAAATCTGGTCTCAGACACTTAATCATTACCTAGCTGTGTGGCCTTGGGCAAGCCACTTAACCCCATTTGCCTTGCAAAAAACTAACAAAAAAAAAACAAAAAAAAAGAAAAATGAATGTTGAAACATATAGTTGGAAAAAAAATACAATTAAGATGAAAAGTAAAAGAGAATAGTACCTGCCTCATATTTGAAAAGTGTTTAGTTGCTGTGTGACCCTGAGCAAGTCACTTCACCCTGCTTCTCTCAGTTTCCTCATCAATAAAATTATTTGGAGAAGGAAATGGTAAACTACTCCAATATCTTTAAAAAAACACTAAATGAGGTCAGAAAGAGCTGGAGATGACTGAAAAAATGACTAAATAACAACAAAAACTGTTAGAATAGGTGTGACAAGAATGAAGATCCAGCAAAAGAGATTGAGAAGTTGTCAGACTCGTAGGAGGAAAACCAGGGGAGAGCAGTTTCACAAAAATGCAGAGGAATAGATTTCCAAGAAAAGAGAGTATAATAATGGTATTCAGAGTTGACAGGAACAATAAAAATTGAGAAAAGGTCATTGGATACAGTAATTAAGAGACCACTGGTAACTTTGGAGAGAGAAATACAGATCCCTGGAGGAGAAGTGGAATTTGTTGTAAATTATATAAACTAAATGAAATTGTATAATTGTATAACTAAATGAGCTTCTATGAATCCTTTGTGCTATTTTACATTTTCTGCAGTGGTAGGGGGGAGAGGAGGGGAAGGAGGGAAGGCTATCTTATGTCCAACATTCATTGTTACTTTGAATGCTTTTACAAAAACAGGAGACACTTTTTACCCACATCACTGGGGAGCAGTGAGGAAGGATATTCTTCAGTTCCCTGAAGGGGCTCTCTAGGGTGGAATAAAATGAGGCAAAAAGATATTCTTGTTTTAAGAGACCACAAAGTCAAGCCCAAGCTCTGGTAATCTTGGTTCAAGGGTTTCATATAAATCATCTCATTTGTTGCTCTCCATTAACAACTTTGAAAGGATCACTTGAGCCTCTGTCTTTGTCCACCCAGAGCTGAGATTTAGAAAATTAAAACAGGTCCATGATCAATCAATTGGTCAATGGTGGAGGGGAGGGACAAGTTAAGAACTAAATACCTCCCCCCCTTATTCCAAGTCTTAAACTCTTCCCACAATGCTATTTTACCTTCAGCTAATATAAAGGAGTAACACTGAATCTATACAATTTTTCAAACTCTATACCATATGAATTATGGAAATCATACTTTGGTATTTTGTCTGAGACTGCATTGGTGTCAAAATGCTAAGGATTGTAATGTTGACCCCTCTGCAATTTGTAATTTCCTAGTCCATTAGGAGATGAAATGACTTGCCAAAAATCACAGAAGCAATATGCATCAGAGGCACTGACTCTTTCTCTTATGCCTAGGATAGCCCTCTACAGAGCAAGAGAATAGTAAAGAGACTAGCCCACAGAGGGAAGATAAGTTGGCTAAGCACCACCCAAGTCATTAATAGGAAAGGCAGGATTCATTCCTGGGTCTTCAGATTCTAAGACTATGCCAGGGCACAACAACATGTGTCCATCAAAATACTTCTTCTTCCAGCCTAATTCCTATTTTGAATTTCTTAAATACTATTCTCTTTCCTGGGTGGCACACAATTTGGCTGAGATTATTACTATGTAATTACATTTACTCATTCCCCCATCATTGTAAGTGCCTGGAATTACATAATGAGACTGTCCACCATAACACGATCATTAACATGTTTTACACCTCAAACGTTCACAAACTATATTTTTATCAAAGGACCAAAAGTAATTAATCTGAAACAAGGATGGAAAGACCATATAATTCAAGGTTTTTAATTTTTTTTCCTCTTTCACTTTTTCCCTCACCTTAATTACTGTGGAAACATTAGTGTCTTTGAAATAGGAACCATCCCCAGAGAAGAGGGATCCTTTTTCCACTTTCCCATAATCTGATATTCCCCCATAGTTAATCACGGAGACAGGCAGTTCAGCAGACAAAGCTTTCCAGAATTAATGGACAGGAACATTTATAGAATCACATAATGTTGCAGCCAGAGGAGAAAGTTGGAACATAGAATGTTAGAGCTGGAAGGACCCAGACAACACAGAATGTCAAAGCTAAGAAGGTCCTTAGAACACACAATGTCAGAGCTGGGAGGGCCCACAGAATAAAAACTGTCAGAGCTGGGAGGAGTCTTAGAACATAGAATATTAAAGAGAAGAGGGTACTTAGAACATACAATGTCAGGGGAAGATGGGAGAAATCTTAGAACACAGGATATCCGAGCTGGAAAGGATTTTAGAACACATAATGTCAGAACTTGGAGAGTCTTTAGAACACAGCATGTTAGAGATGAGAAGATCCATAGAACACACAATGTCAAATAGGAGAGGGTGCTTAGAACACATGATGTTAGAACTGGGAAGGCCCTTAGAATACAAAATGTTAAAGATGAGAGAGTCCTTAGAACACAAATGTCAAAGATGAAAGGGTGCTTAGAATATACAATATCAGAGCTGGGGGGGAGGGAGATCTTAGAAATATAATGTCAAGACTAGAACATAAAATGTCAGTGAAAAAAAGGACTTTAAAGCATAGAACTTTAGAATGTGGAAATTTAGAGCTGAAAGAACCCTTAGAGTTTAGAATGTCAGAACTGAAAAGATACTTAGAACCTGATATTTTAGACCTGTCGGTGAACTCGTAAAATACAAAAGTTGAATCAGGATCTTGAGATCATTGGACCAGTTCGTCTTACTCTCTCTTTTTCCATATAAGAAAACTGAAATCCAAAAAAAATGGGTGTGACTGGCTCACCACCAAATAAAGCCAGATATTCTCATTTCATGGCCCTTTATCCCACCTCATCCTATCACCACCTCTAGTTTACCATGCTTCTTCCTTTTATTTTGTAGGGAGTTCTCAATTATTGCCACTAAGAGAGAAAAGCATTTTTGCCCAGATTCTACATAGTCTTTACATTTGGTCTTGGAAATCACCAATCCCATCTTTACCCAGAAGTCATTAAGCAAACTTGGGCTTATGATAGAGTATAGGGAGCCTCATACTGAAGGGCCATACAAGGCTCAGGGTTTGGCTATCACTTTCTCTTTCTAATCCTCAACCAGAGTCTTAACAAAAGCACCTGGGAAATTTTGGTAAGCTCCAGGGACAACCACCTGTCTCCAAAGAAAAAGGAAGGAGGCAGCAAGCAAGAAAGGGATGTTGAAGCAATGGGATTGGGATCCTCAGAATATGGTAATAGGAGCTGGTCAATAGCAGGGATCGGACTTCAACATAGGGAGAAAACATACAGCCCCATGCCAGCACCCTAGATTATGTCCCATTCTCTCTACCCTAGTTATGGCTCTAGCTTCTAGCTCCATGTTTGAAAAAAGAGGTATTTGGACTGTATTGCATAGGATTTAGAGCAAGAAGGGATATTAGAGATTATTTGGGTTATAATGTTTAGTTCTGGAAACCATATTTTAGAAAGAACATTGATGAACCAGAGCATCAGCCCAAGGCAGGCGACCCACAGTGTAAGTTTATGTGACCTACCTGTGGCTTTTAATTTTTACTAGCTAAAAAAACAAAATAGCAATTTGCATGGAATGAATATTGGATTTTTTAATTCCATCACTAATAAATAATCTTGTTGATGTTCATTTTCTTTGGGGTTTTTTAAGCAGTATTACAGACAGAACATATCTCATGGAATTATCAATCAATGTATTCAGTCTATTTGATAAAGACTAGGCAGTGTTGTGGTTTTGTTGTTTTGTGATTGTTTTCATGCTTTGTGCCTTCACCTGTCATATTGATGACATGCACATCCCCCCCACTTTCTTTTTTTTGAGGTGGGGGTTTGCAAGGCAACAGGGTTAAATGACTTGCCTAATGTCACACAGCTAGATAATTATTAAGTGTACTCTAACCATTGCCCCACCCCACTTCCTAAGAAGTTATGAGGCAACCTTTTTTTATCTAAGAACCTTGACCCCAGAGCCCTCACATAGCTGGGTGCAGCCCTCAAATAATTATTTTATTTTAATGCAGCACTAAGATAACCTAAGGTTGGACAGTCCTGAATTAGAGCATACCTTCAAAGCTCAAGGGTCATGTCCCATGGGGGAACCTCAACCAACTTGTCTAGTTTTTAGAGGTCTTGCCTTCATCAAACTTTCCTTTCTGTATTTCTGTATCTGATGATAAAAATTACTGTCTAAAAAAATGTGAGCTTCTTGAAGATAAGAGTCCTTGGGACAGGGATGGGATAAGGGTTGTCTATCTGGCCCTATCAGTCCAGTACTTAGTAGGACTAATAGATACTAAATTGAATTAAATTACATTTTAATCTTTTTCATTTAGATCCTACCCACTTAGACTAAGAATCCCATCAAGGCCCAACTAAGGTCATTCTCTCCCTTTTATAAAAAGATTGTTAAGAAACAAAAAAACCTCCCTAGCCTAGTTAAGAAAACAAAATGTTTGTGGGTATTTTAGCAATAGTCATTTGCACAAGAACAATTAAAGTACTAATGAAAGTGAAGTCTTATCTATTCATTAAAGCAGGTCTAGCAAGATCTCAATTTGGCAATAGTTTTAGACTGGAAATTCAGGTTTCTTTCGTATTAAAAGGAATAAAATTTTATTTTTTGTCAATTATTCATAATCCAAGCAATTAATTGATTTGGGCTGTCCCCAGTGCTCCACAATGCATATCACTGATGTGTCACATGTTTAAAAATTCAATAACTTTGACTGAAACAATTTAGAATTTGATGATTCAACCTGGCAAGGATTGACGTTTGCCATGCTCCATTCATAAGGAAAAGATTTACTAAGCAAATTAATTCTGGAAGTGACCTGAGATCATAGAATGTTAGAGGTTTGGGAGACCTTAGATCCAACATATTAGAGCTGGGAAAGACTTTAGAACAGAGAATGTCAAAGCGTCACAGAATGTCAAAACCAGAACCCTTAGAACCTAGAATGTCAGAGTGGGGAGGGCCATTAGAACATAGAGTATCAGAGCTGGGAGGTTCCTTAGAACCCAGAATGTCAGAACTGGGAGGGCCATTAGAATCTAGAATGTCAAAGCTGGGCAGACCCTTAGAAAGTTTTTAGTAGACAATCCTTTCCCACTTTACAGATGAGAAATCTAAGATCCTGAGAAAAGAAGTGACATGCCCAAGGTCAACCCAAGTCTTTTTCTGGCGGCCCCTCACACATACACACGGCTTCTGTATTGCAATGAAGACAATTTCAGGAGGGGATATTTAACCTACTTAAGAGAACAAACTGTTTTCAAGTAATTAGCCACACTATTTGCATACAATTAGTGGGCTAATTACAAATGAGCTTTATTTCTTCATTAAAACAGGTCTGGCAGGGTCCCTACTTGGCAACATTTTGCTAGCCATTAGTCTGCCATCCATAGGTACTGGAAAACCATAATGCTTCATTCTTTGTAAAAACATTCCATGCCGATTTGATTTCTCAGTAATTCTGACTGGCCTTCCCCCACAATTAGTCCAGATCCGTCAGGTCTGACTGACTATGTTTTGCAGGGCATCCAGCTATTATACTTGGCACAGTGCTGCCTAAATTCATTTGCTGTGCTACCAATTTACTCACAGTTCTTAATTTTTAAACAATCAGGAGCTGTGAAGAGCTCTAGATTGGGAGTCAGGAAACTCAGTTCTATCTCCAATTCATTGTCTTACCTTAGCCAGGTTATTTTCCTTCCCAAGGGGACTGAATTAGAAAATGTCTAACCTTAAAATTCTGTCCTACAATCCCATCCATCTCCGATACACCATACACTGAACTCCTCTTTGTCTCTTTGCCCTCCCAACTTTGACATCCTGTATTCTAAAGCCCCTCCGAGCACTGACTATTGGTATTTGCACCCAAAAAATGTTGGGGTTTGGCATAGGATGTCTGAGAAAGAATTCACAGGATGCAGACTCTCTCCCAAGCAAGTGGGCATTTTACTGGGCATTGTGATGGTACAATGGGTTGAAAGTTGGGAGATACTCTAGCAAAGAGAAATCTGACATATGCTCATTTATATCAGGCAAAACAAAAGAAAGTAGAGGAAAAAATGTTCTCAGTAGGTGATTAAATCTGTAAGGGTGAACTCTAGATGTCAGAAGTTGGCACCACCAAGGAATAGTTAGAACTTATAATTAAGTTATAAATGTGCTTGTTAAGGAGGGTTTTTGAAAGAAGACCCCAGGAGTTGACAATAAGTAATTAAATCTCTAGGTAGACCCCCTGATCTCATGTAAAGTAAAGGGCAAACATAGCCCTAAGTAGACCTGGAGCAGTGGGCACTGATAAAGGGCAACCAGAAGATAAAAAGAATTTAAGCAGAGGCAGCCAAAGAGGCAGAAGCAACAGAGGGGCTTTGGGAAGAGGCAGAGGCAGTAGAGCCTATAATAAAGTCATAGAAAGGATTTCTTGGTAAGGATTTTAGCAAGCCCACACAGAACAGATCTGAAAGTTGAGGAGGGGGGTCATTAATTGTCCCCCCATCTTACATCCTATGCCCATCATGGCATCCTGTCTTCTAAAGCTGCCCCCAAGTCTGATATCCTGTGTTCTAAGGATCCTCCCAGTTCTGACATTCTAAGTTCTAAGGTCCTGCCCAGCTCTGACATTCTATATTCTAAAATCCTTTTTTTTCAAAGTCCCCTCTAACATTCTATTTCAGATAATTCACTAATTTTCTCTGCTTCCCAGAAATGAATAGGAAAATCATAGAGACTGAATCAGAGAATGTTGGACTATCTGGATGAATCAGGCAACATGCATTTATTCTGTCAGTCAAACTTTATTCAATATTTTTTATGTGATTAAAACAATGAAAGTGAAATAGTTCCTGCCTTCTAGGTGTTTACATTTTATTGAAGGGAACATGCACATTTACAAAATAAATCCAAGGGAAGAAGGCAGAGGTATGGACAAAACAGCATTTAAAAGTCCCTTCTCCTAGCCATGTGGCCTTGGGCAAGCCACTTAACCCCATTGCCTTGAAAAATCTAAAAAAAAAAAAAAAGTTCCTTCCAAGTCCAAGGATTTTATCCATTCTCTGCTTTCTTCACACCCCTGTCACTCCTCTTTCCAGATCCACTCTCTTTCCTCCCTTGACAATAAACTCCTTGAGGGAAGGAGCTACTTTGATTATTTCAATTTGCACCCTCCTACCTTCCTTATTAGTGTAGAGGGTAATATCATTCTCCTAATTCCCCAGGCTCATAATCTGGAAGGTATCCTGAATTTCTCAGTATTTCTCACTTCCAAAAGATGTTCAATCTCTTACCAAGACTTGTCATTTTCTCTTAAATATGTCCCCTTCTCTTCTCTAACATTGGCACCTACCTAGTGTTGGCCCTTACCCCTTTAGACCTGGACTACTGTAATAACTTGCTGATGGGTCAGCCTGCTCAGGTATCTTTCCCACTCCAATCAATCCTACATTCGACCTCCAAAGTGATTTTTCTAAAGCACAGATGTGACCATAACACCCCCTCCCATTCAATAAACTCTTGTGATTCCCTCTCACTTCCATAAAAAAATTTTAAATTCTCTGTCATTCAAAGTCCTTTATAGACCAATTTAACAGTCCCCTCATACTTTCCTCCGCATATTCTGAAATCCAGTAATCCAGGTTTGGCCTCCTTCCTGTCCCTCAAAAAAACACATTCCATCTCCAGATGCTGGGTATTTTCAGAGACTGTCTCCCACGTCTGGACTTCTCTCCTTGAGAGCCAGGATTGTCTTGTTTCCCTGGTGCTTAACCCAGCACCTGATACATATAAAGCAGCTACTAAAGGCTTCATTGCTAACCAACTGAGAAGTAGTGTGACAGAGAGGAGAAATGGAAAGACTATTGAACCACTGGACTTAAGGGATAGACATGCTATTATAGGAGGAAGAAAAGAGAAAAAAAGCTTTAAGAAAGATCATTGAGAAAGAGGCTACTTCTTGCTCTCAAAGGGAAACTAATGTGAATTCATAGGTGCGCTCAAGAGAAAAATCATCCAGTAAGGATCAGAAGAAAACAAGATAAGTAGTAGCAGTTGGAGACACTGCTAAAAGCCCCCCAAGCCCATTATTTATTGACCGTACACCAAAAATGGAGAGTTCTACAGTCTTGGACAGTTAAATAGGACAGTAGATAAAGTGCTGGGCCTGCAGGCACTAAGACTCTTCTTTGTGAGTTTGAATTCATCCTCAGACATTTACTAACTGGTTGACCCTGAGCAAGTCACGTTAATCCTGTTTGCCTCAGTTTCCTCATCTGTGAAATGAGTTGGAGAAGAAAATGTCTATCCATTGCAGAATGTTTACTAAGAAAACTCCAAGTGGGAGTCATGAAGAGTCAGTCACAATTGAAAATGACTGAACAACAATAATTACAACTCTTCCTAAAGTTTGTGTTCAGAGAATCTCCCAAGAATTGCTAGACCATGGCCAGTACTCACTTCCAATGACTGATGTAGGAACAAAAGATACTATCAGAACCAATCTAGAAAAATATCTTTAGAAATTACGATACCCTGGAAAAGACACTAAAGACGCAAATAGTATCATCTCTGATGCAAATTGATGGTAAACTCTTCAGTGGATAAAAGCTAATTTGGGAAGGGAACATTTGATTCAATTGGGTGGGAATGGGTTAATCTAAAATCAGGATTTGGGTTTCTCGGTCATCATTGCAAATACAGGAATACTGAACTATTGCCCAGGACTGGAGTGTCCCTGACAAGGGCTGGTAGGAGAGCATCTAATAAGGGCTGGTAAACATATATTTGTCTGGAGTCTTGCAAATCTAATAAATAATATAAAGCTGAATGGAGTAACAAATATGTTAAATGGCAGAATCAGGATCCAAAAAATTATTGACAAGCTAGAACCTTGGACTGAATCAAAAAAAAAATGGAATTCTTTCAGATCTTGTCCTGCCTCTGTTTTCTCTGTCAAGAAGAAGGATAATTGGGGCAGCTAGGTGGCGCAGTGGATAGAGCACCGGCCCTGGAGTCAGGAGTACGTGGGTTCAAATCTGATCTCAGACACTTAATAATTACCTAGCTGTGTGGCCTTGGGCAAGCCACTTAACCCCATTGCCTAGCAAAACCTAAAAAAAAAGAAGAAGAAGAAGGCTAATTGAATAAGAAAAGGTGAAATGAAAATAGGGGAGTGGGTCTTCAAAGCTCAAAATAAGGAAATCAGTAATGAGAGAAAGCTTAGCTACTCTTATTAAGGACAAGTCACCTAGCAGATTAACTATGGCTACTGTTTTCTATCTTTTCAGCTATGTCTGACTCTACATGACCCTGTTTGGGTTTTCTTGGTGAAGATAATATAGTGATTTGTCATTTCCTTCTCCAGCTCATTTTACAGATGAGGAAACAAAAGTAAACAGGGATAAGTGACTTGTCCAGGGTCACACAACTAGGAAGTATCTTGAGGTCAAATTTGTACTCAGAAAGAAAAGTCTTCCTGACTCCCAGCTAGGCACTCTATCATGTGTCACCTAGCTGCACTAGGGTTGGACAAAACATTCACAGATAAGAATATATAGTTGTCGGTTTTTTTTTCAACTGGGTCTGACTCGTCATGATCCCATTTGGGGTTTTCTTACCAAAGATAATGGAGTGTTTTGGCATTTCCTTCCACCACAGAAGAACATCACAGAATAATGAAATAACTAAAATATTCGATTTCTATAGTACAGTCAGTGTTTTGAAAAACTTGGGAGAATGGATAAAAAGCTGTAAGACTTGGACAATGCAAATACTGCCCTGATTTAAAAAAAAAATAATAAAAGGAAGTAGAGTTTGGAAACTATAAGCTGGTAAGTTTGACATCAATTCCCAACTAAAATTCCAGTTTATGTTGCATGTGTTTGTCTATGTATATATAAATATATGTGTGTATGTTTTATATAAAATCACAGATATATAGATCTAAAATCACATACTATCAGGCGGCTAGGTGGATCAGTGGCTAAAGCACCAGCCCTGGAGTCAGGAGTACCTGGGTTCAAATCCGGACTCAAACACTTAATAATTACCTAGCTGTGTGGCCTTAGGCAAGCCACTTAACTCCATTTGCCTTGCAAAAAACAAAAAAACAAAAAAATAAAAAAAAAATAAAATCATATACTATGCATTTATGTGTATAAAATCACAGTCTCAGAGTTATAAAGACCCCAAAAAGTTCATCCACTTGAAGAAAGCTCTCCCTCAACAGCATTCCTGGTGAATATATTCAGGCCTTGCTTGAAGGCCTCCAGTTAGGGAGCTAATGCTATGTTGGGACAATATTGCTTTACCTGTTTGTAAAATAAATCCACCTTCTCCTAGTTCTTCCTTCTTGGCTGGAACACAACATGCCTATTTCTTCTACACTACAGTCTCTCAAAAACTTAAAGAAAACTATTGCCCTAACCCCAAGGGTTCTCTACTCCAGGTTAATCATACCCAGTTCTTTCAACTGATCCTTATATGGCAAGGCCTTTCATTGTCCTAATTGCTTAGAAACTCTGGGAGTTCTCTAGCTTGTTACTCACTACTAGTTGTGTGACCCTGAGCAAGTCACTTAATCCTGTTTGCTTCAGTTTCTTCATCTGTAATATGAGCTGGAGAAGAAAATGGCAAACCACTCCAGCTTCTTTGCCAAGAAAATCCCATATGAGGTCACAAAGAGTCAGATGTGGCTAAAACAACTGAAAAGCAACAAGACCCCCAAACTGAATCTAAGATGTCATGACTGAGATTTACAGAGCTGAAGTGACTTGTCTAGGCTTACAAAGCTAACAGATAAGGGTTCAGAACTCGCCCTGGCTGAAGTTAATATTATATCTGCCTGGTTTCATCACTCCTATTTTAGTTACAAAGGTCCCTACTGATTGATTTGTAATTGGTAGCATCTGATTTTTTTTTCACTTCAAGAGTTTCTGTCCCTATAAGAATCTATTAATGATCTGTGATCAGGTAATGAATGATAAGTAAACATTTTACTGGAGAGCTTTCTTATTTAAAGCATTTCCTTTGAGGAATCCTTTTGGAAAATCTAGATGGCTTTTGTGATATGAATAAACATTCTATAAGGGGAAGGAAAGTTAAGGGATTAAGTATTTACATACACCTACTATGTACTGGATAATATGCTAAACACTTTTCAAATATTATTTCATTTGATACACAAAACCACCCTTTGAGTTGGGTGTAGTTACTATCCCCTTATTCAATTGAAGATGCTGAGGCAAATAGAGATTAAGCATCTTATGCATAGTTGAGCATCTATTTCTGACTGAAGTCAGATCTGAATATTGGCTTTTTCTTATAAGGCATTCTAGGCTCAATACAATGTGATGACAACCTTCCCTTTACACAGCTTTAGATGTATGTATTTATATGCTTTCCTCCTAGAGTCTCATTTAACAGATTGTATCTCTTTAATGTTTATGTAATGGTTTAGGAGTTCATTCTTGCAAATTCTACTTTCTCCAGTAAATTGGATGCTCAGAGAGTGGCTACTTCATTTCACCTTAGAGTTCTGAAATCGTTTCAAGGACTGGGGGGTAGTTTTCTAGTATGTAACTCCTGAGCCCCCACCAGTATATTTCTTTCAATGATTATCGAATTAATCAGGCAAACTTATAAGCCCTTAGAAATAGTATTTATTGAGATAGGCTAGTAAAAAAGAGTTAGTACACATGCAGAATAGAGACAGAGAGATTTAATTAATTATTCTGAATCAAATAGCTAGATAAATATTAGAGGCAGGATTCAAACCCAGGTGTTCCTGACTCCAAATCCACTCTTTTTTTCCTACCAGCATAGTGACTATGTCCCTTTCTTATTATCATGGAAAGATCTTGGAATTTGATTTATATTTTCATCTCAATCCAATAGTGTGTGTGTGTGTGTGTGTGTGTGTGTGTGTGTGTGTGTGTGTGTGTGTGTGTAATGCATTATGGAAAGAAGAGAATGACTCTACTACATGACTCCTTTTTAATTTTAATTTTTTGTCTTAAATATTTTTTGCTATTAGTTTGGTATATTGCTCTTGCATGGTCTGATAAGAAAAGAGTATTGTGCTAAAGAGGGATTCTGGACATTATTTGCATAATTAATTGCCCTCAAAATAGCCCCACTAAATCTAATACATAGTAGTTATTACATTCTCACATGGAAAAAGGTCTTAGTTCTAAATAGGACACAGACAAGTCTTTAATAATGCTTCCATTTTCCTGACTTCAAGATAAAGCCACCCAGGACACAGTGTCCCATGACTTGTTCCCATACAGAATCTTCACCTCCTGCTGCCATATTTCATTTTGATTCAATTTTGATAGGCAGAAGGACAGACCTAAACCTAGGGTCAGGAAGAGTAAATCCTACCTTAAATATTTTCTAAGGCGGCTAGGTGGCAAGGTGGATAAAGCACTGGCCCTGAAGTCAGGAGTACCTGGGTTCAAATCCGGTCTCAGACACTTAATAATTACCCAGCCATGTGGCCTTGGGCAAGCCACTTAACCCCATTACCTTGCAAAAAAAACCTAAAAAAAATATTTTCTAACTAGGAGAACTCAGGTAAGCCTCTCTGGACCTCCTTTTCTTCTTCTCTCCAAGTCCCCACTCTAAATCTATAATTCTATGAGAAAGTTTGGCTGAACCCATCTTCTCCTTTTGGTGTGTTTCATGGACTATCTTAGCAATATCTGGGGAAGCCTGTGAATGTCTCCTCAGGAAAAAAAAAGTTTTTAAATGAATAAAATACAGTAAATAGAATTGCAAAGGAAATATCTTGAAATACAGTTATCAAAATTCTTTTTTTAAAAAAAAATTCATGCATCCCAGCTTAAGAACCACTAGGCTAGATGTACCCTTAAGTTCTAACTGTATTAGCCTAGGGCATAACTGTATGAAGAGAGAGTCAGCCTTGGAGGCTCTGTCAAGTCCTTCTCAGACTCATAATGGCTGCGGGATCTTGAGCAAGTCATTTCCTTTCTTAATGTCCCAGATAACTCTCTGAGATTCTCAGTTACAGGAAATAGGTAGGCTATATAGATGGAGGGAATTTCCTTCCCGATAGATCTCTATACTGATAAGGTTCCGAGTTTATACCATGAAAAAAAAAAATTATATGATCCCGGTATGTAAATACTTTGCAAACAACCCAATGTTATCTCTGTGGACACAGACAAGCACAGGCAGATGAGTTTTTGATTAGTTCTCAGCCAGAAGCTCAGGGCAGAGTAAAGAACTACTTTTTCTTGACCAGAGTACCTCCCGGCCCTTCTCCCATCCTCTCTTCTCTTCTTTCCCCTCATATTGTAGTTTCCTTGTGGGGCCGGGGGAGGGGGGCCACGTGGAGTGGAGGAATAAAAAGTCAGGGTCAGTCCCAGGTTCTTGTGGTCCAGTCCACAAACACCAAGGAAAATTCTGATGGGGAGAGAAAGGGGGCCAACATAAATGAAAGATGTTCTGTGGAAAGCCTTCTCCCACCCACTGGCATAATTAGGTACAGCATCCATGCTCTGTAGCCTGAAAAGACTCAGGCAGACTGTATCATCCTGATGGTAGGAGAGAGAGTGAGAGAGAGAGAGAGACAGAGAGACAGAGAGAGACAGAGAGAGAAACAGAGATGGGAGAGACAAAGGAGGGAAGAATGGAGGAAGGAGAGAGATGGAGAGAGGGGATGCAAAAGGGGGAGGAAAGGAGAGATAGAGAGAGAGAGAGAGAGAGAGAGAGAGAGAGAGAAAGTGAATTTTTCCAGGCACTGATAGCAACTCAGGGTTTGGCTTTCTAATTAAAGGCTGCCCAGCCTCAAGGAGGAGGGACCCTCAGCAAACAAACAAGGTGCTAATTTATGCAGTGACACTCACGCCCCCTTCTCTGGCAGCCTGCAGCCCTTGGACTGGGGTGGGGGAAGTTATTGATAGTTTCAGCTGCAGCTGTGGAACTTCAATGCCAAGGTCTCCTGCTGGGATTGGGGGAAGGGAGAAGGCTCTCCAAGAGTGTCATCTGCCTCCCAGGCTGTTGAGAGCCAGGGATGGTCACATCCAAGACTCCTGGGAGCCCAGCCTATCTCCCTATTCTAGCCAAGGAAGCCCTTAGGCTGAAGGTAGCTCTTTGAGAAGTTGGGGGGAAGGGGGAAGATGAAGCCATAATAGGTCTATTATTTGTCCCCATTTTGTTTGTTTTTAAATATACAAGTGAACCTAGTCTGCCTCTTGAATGGGTCTCTGATACTAGGAACCTAGAGCTTGAAAGGACCTCAGAGGGTGGGGCAATTTAATCCTCTCATTTCATAGATGACAAAACTGAGGTCCAAGGAAATTAAGTGGCTTGCTCACAGTTACTGAAGCAGTAGTAATCAGAGGAGGGATTTATACCCAGGTTCCTCTTCTGGACCCAGTGTTCTTTCCTTCAATATCCCCCTCAGGGCTCCATCCCCAGCTCTCTTCTCCTCCTAAGCTACATATCATCCTCATCAGTGACCATGGATTCCATGATGATCTCTATGGAGACAATTCTCAGATCTATTTGTCCAACCCTAAACCTTCTGCTGACATCCAGCTGCCTGTTGAATATATCACCACTGGATGGTCTGCCCTGCTTCAAGTCCTTCTCCTGTCTATCTTCCCACTCAGCAATCAAATAAATTTTCCTAAAGCACCATTCTGATCCCATCACCCTGCCCCCACCTGCAAAGATTGTTGCACTATCTTCCCCAGGGAGCTTCAGTGAGGATCACATGTTAAGATGTATATAAACACTTTGAAATATTAAAGCTTCTCTAAAGAAAAGGATATGGGGGGAGAGGAAGAGGGGGTGGGTTACTCAGAGTCACAGAATGACCTTTGAACAGAGATACTACCTTCTAGTCACTCAGGATCTCAACCTCAAAGGTATCCTAAACACTTCACTTTCTCTCCCCAATATCCCATCCACTGCCAAATCCTGTCATTTCTACTCTTACAAGAAACATATTCCCACCTAGTTCATATGATAGGAAACATTGCCAAGTAACACTATCACTATATAGATTCCCAGAAGTTAAAACTTAAGTTTTATTAGACTCAAACACAGGTTCAGAGCTCAGAAAAATAACTCTAAATCCTGTGTAGGATTCTAATGAAGCTTTTTATAGGCTAAAATTATGTCAGAGAGACAGAGAAATAATTTTTTTACATACAGAAATTCTGTACATCCTCTTAAGCCATAAAAATTAAAAAGACTTAAGTTAAACAGATTCATAATCTCATACATCCTCTAAGGAAACAGACCTAGTCAAATAGACTTAGTTTTAGAGCCTGTAGGTAAACCAAGTCAAGTTGCAGATTAAACCACATTTAAAGAGTTAACAATAGACTGACAGAAAGGAGAGCTACATGTCACAAAGATAATCACAGCATCAGAGCCAGTTGGAATCCTTCCACAAGTCAAGCCAAGTCAAATAACTTTGAGAAACCTTCACTCTCTTTTGGCTTCATATTTGAGGAATGTTTGAGGCCTTAAGTAAATTTTAGCATCTCATGGGACAAGTTTTAGCTAGCCAAATAAGCTCCTGACCAAGAGAAACAACCCTGAGCCCAAAGTAATAAAAATTAATAATAAAAAGAAATAAAAATTTCTTATAATATTACCTCTGTACCATCTCTCCTGATAGTATCAAAGGCCTTGTTCAGATTGACAAATATCACCTACAGATCTCTGTTCTGCTCCTGTCATTTCTCCTGGAATATTTGGGCAATGAACACCATATCAACTATTCCTCAGCCCTTTCTGAAATCATACTGGCTCTCAGACAGATGACCATATTCTAGATGAAGGATCAAACTATTATGGAGGACTCTGGCAAGAATCTTGACAGCAATCACCAAGAGAGAAACATCCCTGTTTTTGTCACAGGACAATCTATTCCCTTTATCTTTATAGGGATGGACAATGGAGGCATTCTTGAACCCCTGGGGGTTAACCTCCCCTTGCCGTATACCCCAGAAGATTTTAGTCAGCTTTTCTATGAACAAGGGAGCCCCTGCTTTGTAAATCTCAGCAGGAATAGAATCAGTACCAGATGTTTTGCCACATAAGAGGAGCCTAATGGCATTCAAAATCTCTTCTTCAGTTGGAAATTCAGCTAGAGAGGGATTGACTTCAACCTAAGGCAAATGGTCAATGTTTTTAGCAATGGTTGATGACAATCCACTAAAAATGCTGTGAAAGTGTTCAACCCATCCATCTCTCCAGGATCAAGTCCTTATCACTAATCAATGTGGTTCAATCAGCACTGAATAGTTGTGATGTACCATAGTTCTTTGACCCATAAATAGCCTTCAGGGCATCATAAAAGGCTTTGAATTACATTATCAAAGTAAAACTGAATTTTATCTGCCTTCTTTCTAAGCCAAGAATCTTTCATCTTTCTAAGCTTCACTTGAATTTTACTTTTGATGGAGTTAAAAACTGCTTCTTAGAGATAGACTATCCTGATAAATGCTGTGGAGTTCTAAGTTTTTTGCTTTTTTTCGCCTTCAATAAGGATGAACATGGCATCAGGGCCAGCTACTGTACTGACAGTAAATTATTTTACTTTAAAGACTACAAGCCAAGTCTAAAGCAGAGGGAGAGTTGGAACATGACTTGTTCACAGATGATTGTATATTCAGTGCAGCCTCTGAAACTGAGATATAGATATCTATGGGTCCATTCTTTGATGCTTATGCTAATTTTGACCTAATAAGTAGCACCAAGGAAACAGAGGTTCTCTGCTAGCCAGCACCATACCATCCATATATAGTAAATAAAGTACTTTCCAGGTGATGATGGGGAATTAGGCAGTATACCAGAGAAAGAGTCCCAAAATCAGGGTTCTTGGAAGTAAAAACTCACAACTGACCCAAGATGTTAAAACTCAGAATTTTTTATTCACAAACCTACAAATTTCATCATACACCTACTAAACATAAGCAGTTCACAGATTAAACTTCATCTGGAGAGACAGCAAGTTACTTGAGGACAGACTGAATAATAAAGGTTAAGGAAAGAATGTCTAAGGGAAAAAGAGAAAGGAAAGGAAAGCCATAAGAAATGGCTGGGCTTGACCTTAGTGGGTCAATCTCTAGGAGAATATAGATCAAACTTTTATAGTCTTGCCTGCTTTCTATGCAGGGAAGAGTCAGGAAAAAGGGGGTTAAAGGGTGACCTATGGTTGGGATCAGTACCCACTTTGGAAGACTAAGAGGAAAGAAGGTAGAGGGATAGGCTGAGGTTGCTTTTATCTTGTTGAATTTACATTTAACAATGGAGTTACAATTGGAGGGAATTTTTATCTGAAAGGGGCTTATTCTGAACAAACTGAGTCAAAGGAAGCCCTCAGAAAATATCAGAATGGCACAAATAATATTTTAAAACCTAGGCAGATATTCCCCTTTAACACAGGGATGTCCAGATTCGATGCACTCAAGATTTCCCAGTCACCCATGGAGTAAGTAAAACAAGGATGTGACCTTGCTCCCATACTTTTTAGCATGATATTTTCAGTCATGTCATCAAATGGCTTCACTATTGATGAACATGGTCTCAAGGTCAGCTACTGCACTGACATCAAATTCTTCAACTTCAAAAGGCTACAAGCCAAGACCAAAATCAAGGGAGGGTTGGTGCATGATCTTCTATTTACAAACAACTATGCACTCAATGCAACCTCTGAAGCTTATATGCAACAAAGTAGGGATCAATTCTCTGCTGTTTGTGTTCATTTTGGTCTAATAATTGACACCAAGAAAGCCCAGGTGCTCCATCAGCCAGCACCACACCATCCTTATGTGGAACCATCCATTACAGCAAATGGAGAAGTTTTGAGTACTGAGGACAAGTTCATTTACCTTGGCAGTGTCCTTTCCAAGGAAGTGCATATTGACAATGAGGTTGACACATACATTGCCAGAGCTAGCTCAGTGTTTGGAGTCTGAAAGAAAGTATGGAAGAGAAGACGTATTAGACTGATTACAAAGCTGAAGGTCTACAGAGCCGCTGTGCTGACCTCATTGCTATTTACCTGTGAAACCTGGACAATCTGCCAATGCCATATCAGGAAACTGAATAGCTTCCATTTAAATTGTCTTGGGAAGATACTGAAGATCACCTGGCAGGAGAAGATACCAGACACTGAGGTCCTTTCTCGAGTTAAACTTGTCTAGTATTCTGACAGTACTATAAAGAGTGCTGCTAAGATGGGCTGGACACTTGTTAGAATGCCAGACATATACTTGCCAAAAAAAAAAACTATTTTATGGAGAACTCACAGGAAAAACACTCACAAGGGAGTCAGAAGAAGCAATACCAGGCCACCTGAAGGTCTCATTGAGGAACTTTAGAATTGATTGTACAACATGGGAAACACTGGCTCAGTATGGTGTGCCCTCTTTAGTGAGGGTGCTGCACTCTATGAGGAAAGCAGAATGGAAGCAACTCAAAGGAAATGGGGCATACGTAAGTCTAGAGTAACCACCCCAGGTGTTCACATGGACTATTTGTGCCTGACCTGTGGTAGAGAATTCTGAGCTCATATTGGTCTGATCAGCCATAGTAGGAGCACTGTAATTTACCTCAAACCATAGTGCTATCATTTTGGTCTTCTTTGATAATAAAGGACAAGAACCAACCAAGATGTCCACATAGATGATGAGGTTGGTACATACATTGCCAGAGCTAACTTAGTGTTTGGGAGACTCCAAAGGAAAGTGTGGGAATTAGGCTGCCAATCAAACTAAAAGAGCTATTGTACTGACTTCATTGTTGTATGCCTGTGAAACCTGGACAGTCTACCAGTGTCATGTGAGGAAACTGAACTGCTTCCATTTGAATTGTACTAGGAAAATTCTGAAGATAATCTAGCAAGATAAGGTTCCAGACACTGAAGTCTTGAGCTAAAAGACCAAACATCAAACTCTAATACTACAGAGAGTGCAACTCTAATGGACTGGTTGTATTGTTCAAATGACAACTACACACTTGTCCAAAAAGACTTTTAAGAAGAACTCATAAGGCCATGGAGGGCAAAAAAAAAAGTGCCACGGGACACTCTCCAGGTCTCTCTGAAGAACTTCAGAATTGATTGGGAAACACGGGCATAAGACTACCCAGAATGATGTGCCCTCATGATAAAAGGTGCTGTGCTCTATAAGTGAAGTAGAATTGCTATCACTCAAAAGAAATGTGAGATGCACAAATTTAGAGGTATCTCCGTTTCAAAGGTTCACATGGAATAATTGTGCCCAACCTGAAGTAGAGTTGCCCAAGCTTGTATTGATCTGATTAGCCACAACTGAACACACTATACTTTGACCCTCAATGTAATGATGTCATTTAGGCCCTCTTTCAGTAGGAAGGACAAACAGCCATCTGTCCTCTATGTCCTCTTCTCTCGGCTCATGCAGCTTCTACCCTACTCACCTCAACACCTCTTACCAGGGTTATTGTAATAGACTTCTACTTGGTTTCCCTGCCTTAAGTCTCCCCCTGCACTGGCCTTGGATTCAGGAGGATGGGAGTTTGAATCTGGCCTCAGACACTTGCCACTTACTGTGTGAACTTGGTCAATTCATTTAACTTTAATTGCTCCACATCCAGGGCTGTCTCCTGTTGTCCTGATTCATATCTGACCACTAGACCCAGATGGCTCTGGAGAATAAAATCAAGTTAGTGACTTAGCACAGCACCTCCTCACTCAAAATCCAATTCACATGCTTATCATGGCATCATCTCCCTGATTTCAAAAATGAAAGACAAACATCCTTCACATGGCAAACAGAGAGCCTTTCCTAAAACAGTCAAAATCTGACCATATCACATTTCTACTAAGTGTAGAACCAATGCTTCCCGCTTAACTATGATGATGATGATGATGATGGTGATGATGATGATGTTTGTCCTTCCTTCTCAAAGAAGATCATGCCATCAGGGAAGTGATACCATGACATGCACATGAATTAGATTTGAGTGAGTTACCAACCTCACCTTCTTCAGAGCCTTTGGGTCCAGTGGTCAGATATGAATCAGGACATAATTGTAGTTGGCCCTGGATGTGAGGCAACCAGAATTAAGTGACTTGCCCAAGGTCACACAGTTAGTAAGTATCTGAGGTCACATTTGAACTCAGGTCCTCCTGACTTCAGGGACAGCATTCTACCCACTATATCATCTAGGTACCCTTCTAGAATCTTACCTCTAGGCATCTAAAGACCTCCACAACTTGATTCTAACCTACTTTTCTTGTCTCAAACATTATATCTCATTGGGCACTCAATGGTCCAGGGAAAAAAAGCCTTCTGATTGTTTTTCATGCATGATATGAAATTGCCTCTCTCCTCACCTTTGCCTAGGCTGTACTGTACACCTGGTATTTCTTCTCTCCTCACCTCTACCTCTAAGAATCCCTAATTTCCTTCAAAGCTCTTCAGGACTCCCTCTGACTTTTAGAATATAAAATAGTAAAGGTGAAAAAAACTTTAGAATTTCAAATGACAAACCTGGGAGGAACCTTAAAACAAAGATTGTTTGATTGGAACTTGGAATGTCAGAGCTAGGAAAGACTTTAGAAAATATAATCTAATTAGAATACAGAATGAAAGACCTTGGAAGGAGCCTTAGAATACAGAATGAATGGAATATAGAATGTCAGGGATGGGAGGGCCTTGAAAACATAATTCAGACCTAGGAGAGGCTTTAAAGAGTAAGGGAAACAAGTCCTACTGTCTGCAGAGCACTGTGCTAAGTGATTTTCAAATATTATCTCCTTTTATCTTCACATGATATTATGGGTTTTCATTTTATAATTGAGGAATCTAAAGCAGACAGCAGATACGTGAATTGCCTAGGATCACATAGCTTTTAACTATCCATTGTACCATCTAGCTACCTTAAAATATAAGATGCAGGGGCAGTTAGGTGGCACAGTAGATAAAGCACTGGCCCTGGAGTCAGGAGGACCTGAGTTCAAGTCCAGCCTCAGACACACTTAATAATTACCTAGCTGTGTGGCCTTGGGCAAGCTACTTAACCCCATTGCCTTACAAAAACTAAAAAAAAAAAAAAATAAATAAAAAAACATAAGATGCCAGAGCTGGGAGGGACCTTAGTACAAAGAACAGTAATTGGTGACATTTACATAGTGTTTCAATATTTACAAAGCACTTTATATATACAGGTTTTAAAAGCTTAAAACTCATCTCATTTGAATGAATGTAAAAGATGTATTAAGAGTTTTCCATATGATAAGCACATTTAAACCTCACACAAGGGTAGCTACTATGAATTTTATAATTCCCATTTTACAGATTAGGAAACAGTCTGAGAGGTACAGTGGAAAGAGCACTGGTTCTGGAGTCAGAGGAGTCAGTACTCTATCTGTTGCTAATTTATTTAGATTTTCCACTGTGAAGAATCACACTCTGACCTGGGAATGTAGGTGTAAAAAGAAAATAGAGATTTATTAGAAGAAGTTACGACACAAAAGAAAGTAATAGGAAAGTTAAGAAGAGATTAAGGTAGACCAGCTGCCAGGATCAGCAGAAGTTGGGAAAGGTAAGAGAGTTAGCCCCTCCTGAAATCCCCTTAAATTCCCACTAAGGTCCATGGGAAGGTAACTTGGGTGTGGCCCAAGTCCCATATTGGAGATTTTTGCCTTTTGGGGAAGGGTCTCTTATGGGTGGTCTTAGACCTGTTTCCAGCACCTGTGTGACCTGGCTGCCCTGACCAAAAGAGGATGTAATTTAGATTAGATTGAAAGGTCAGTCAGTGACCTAAATTAGACTAAAGGTATTTTAACAGAGGGATAAAGAAAGAAGGAAGATTTCCTTAACAGTGCAACCAGAAGATCCACAAAATTTGTCTCCAACGACCTCAGCACTCCCTATACCCATGGTTTGCTACATCATATCCATTGCTATCTAATGAACCACATGGTTTCTCAAAAGAGAATGAGGTCTAATATTGGCTCTGCCCCATTCAGGCATGAGAGGGTCCTTGGACAATCATTTTCTCTTCTCTGAGGTCCTGGATCACCATCTGTGAAGTGAACTGAACAATCCCGCTTCCAGCCTCTAGAGAAGGCATATGATGGCCAGATCATCAGATGTGATGAAATGGCATGACCGTCAGAGATTGCAGAAGACAATCTGTACAAGGCCTATTATGTGAGGCTGCCAAATAACAACTGTCATTTTATACAAGGTGCCCCAAAAGTTTTGATGTGATTTGAAGCAATTAAGCTTGAAACTTTAAAAATTTTAGTAACTTAAAATTAGACTAAGAGAATTGTAACATGGAAATCAGAGCAGGGAGAAACTTCAGACCATAGTGTCTGATTAGATCATAGACACTGGAACCATGTAGAATGTTTAAAGTTCCAAAGCATTGTTAAAAAAAAAAAAAGTTTGCAAATCTCATTGACACCTCGCAACAATACCTATGAGATAGGATAGGAGGAAGAAATGAAAGCATGGAAATATTGATTTGTCCAAGGTCACACAACTAGGGTCTGAGGTGTCTGAAATTTGAACCCAAGCCTTCAAGTCTACCCCCTCTAATCACTATTAGTCTCTTTTTTTAGCCACTGATTACTTCTCCTCTCTTAATTCTAATCTGCCACATATAATTCTTGATTCTGAACACACCAGACTTCATACCAAAGGGTTGCATACTTGGGGAATGGGGATGGGACCAGGAAGGGGAGGGGAGACTTCCCAGTAGACCCTTGGGGGCACCATTTTAATGAATAGATTTTAAAAGGATCTGTAATTAGCTCTCAACAGTTAGGCTATAATGGGTATTTCCAAGATGCCTGGGGGGAACTTGGGAACTTGCTTGCAGTCAACTATTTTTAAAATGGAGTTGCTGTTCCCTCCTCCCCTTCCATACCTCCCAAGTCTTCCTTGCACTCTTGATCTGTTTTCCTAAAGAAAAAACTTGGGAAATAAAGATAAACTTCAATTCTTAGTGAAATGATCATTTTTGACCACAATTTGACTGGAAAATTGACCAGAAAAAAGTTGATTTGGACCTTAGAAACAGAGGTAGCCAAGGGACTGGCAGAGTGAGGATACTTAAACAACTTCAACAAAAACAGTAACAACTCCTTATACTACTATTTCAAGTTTCCAATGCACTTTTCTCAAGATGTTTCTTAAAGATTTCAAAAACCTGAGGTTTCTTGGGATGAAATGGCAACCCAAGATCATGAAACTAGTAAATATCTCAAATGAGATTCAGACTAAGGAAAACTGACTCTTACAGCCAGCTTTCCACTGCCCAGACTACCTCTAGACAACTGAATTCAAAGAATAATTCTAACTATGACTGACTTGTAGCTAAAACTTTAATGTTTGCATTCCACTTTACATACAATCAATCAATCAATAAGCATTTAAGTGCCTCCAATGTTGCAAGAACTTTACAAATATTATGTCAGTTTGAAACCAGGAGAATGGGATCTGGGGAGGGGGCTTTAAGGATAGATGTGGGTTCATTTTGGATGAAGAAATCACAAAAGGTTCTCTAACTCAGGAGGATAAGAAAAGGTTTAAGTTTTAATTCACAGGTTACTGAAAAAAAGACTTGCAGGTTAAGTTCTTTGGAGAAACAGCAAGATAACAAGTTTCAGTAGAAGTAGTGAAGTTAAGAAGAAAAACTACAAGCTGGGTTGGTGAGAACATCAAGGACTAAGAGGCAGGAAAGAGAAACTGGGCTTGAATAAATATGGACCCAGCATGGAGAAGACAGTGAACAGAACCTTGAGGAGCCTAACCCACCTCCTATGCAGGGAGGAGTCAAGAGTAGGGAGTCAAGGAGTCAAGAAATGATCCATCTGGATGTGACTGGAGTCAGACATACCCCTGGAAGACTAAAAGCCATGGGTGGAGGAGGGGGTAGGGGGAAGGAGCTGAGGTGGCTTCCTATCATCTTAGTGAAGTTACATTTGAGAAAACAATTAGATTCAACCATGGGGGAAAGTCAGAGGTCCACAGAAAATGCCAGGCATATGCAGATAATAGTTCCTTAATATTTCAGGAATGATTAGACAAATATTTCCCTAATATTTCTCCTATAACAACTTGAGTCCCTGCTTGAGTCCTAAATGAAACAATCAAGAGAGGAGAACTCTCCCTTCATTGGAGAGGTACATCTGTGCATGCATGCATGCATACTACAATTTTGTCATATATGCACATACATATAGTATTACATGTCTGCCTACATATTGTGTGTATGCGTGTATACTTCAGTTTTGTCTCATATATATGTATATGGAATAGGAGTGTCTATACATAGATACATGTGTATGTTGGTGGTGTTTTTTCTTTGTCCTCAAAGAAGACAATGACAATAGGAAGGTGATGCCATGACAAGCAAGTGAATTGGATTTAAGTGAGGGGGGGGATTGTGCAAAGTTACCAGACTCATTTTCTAACTCCAAAACCATCTGGCTTTACACACAGAACACACACAGACACACACAGAACACACACAGACACACACACAAACGAGTATGTCTATATCCAATATATAATTATACATACATACATGTATCTATGTGTTGCACACACACATGTGTGCAGTGTACATATGCACAAGTGTGTATTGTGTGTGATGTGTATAGATGTACACATGAACTTAGAATCATCTGTACATATATATATATAGTGTTTGTACATATAGATACACACATATATGTACATGTATGGTGGCACAATGAATAGAAAAGCCCTAGATCTGATGTCAGGAAGACCTGAATTCAAATCCACTCTCAGATACTTCCTGTGTGATCCTGGGAGAGTCATTTAACCTTCTTTGCCTCAGTTTCCTCATCTATAAAATGAGCTGGAGAAGGAAATGGCAAACCACACCAGTATCTCTGTCATGAAAAGCCCAAATGGGGTCATGAAGAATCGGACACAGTTGAAACAACTGAACAACAATCCAAATGCAAATGTGCATACATATATCTATGTATGGGTGTATAGATATAGATATATACAACTCAAACTGGAACTATTATTACCCAGAAATCTGAACTCTGATGCCAAACTTTCACTCACTCTGTCCTGAAACCTGGGTGCTGAATCACTTCCTAGCCATCTCCACTTCATGACAATGCACTTCCACCCTTGCCATCCCTTTCCAACTCTAACTCTCCTCTATGGACTGTTCCTTCCAATTAGAATGTAAACCCTTTGAGGGCAGAGATTGTCTTACTTGCTTTCATTTGTGTCTCCAGTGACTGATGTAGTATTTGGCAAACAATAAACACTTCATAAATTCTTTTTAGGTGTGATAGGTTATTGTTTGATATTATTCAATATTTAATAATGTGGATTTATGAGTCCTTCATATTTCAAACATTTCATTTATGGCAAAGGAAATAAATAGCTGTCCTATATCTGGTATCTACTACTCTAGATGGGGAGTGTATTTCTAGAAAGGACCCTATTGATAACTTGTGGGGAGAACCTAGACATGAACCATCCCTGGACTTTGTTTTAGATATTTTCCCAACTGTTTGTCATGGAGAGAATAAGGAGTCAAAGAATTTGAGAAAAGTACAGCTTTCCTCATTTATAAGTGAGTCTTCCTCCAGATTTCCTCTAATATATAGCATCATGGATATAGATGGAGAGAAGGATTGTTAGAGACCATCTAGTTCAAATGAGTTAAGTAAGTCACAAAGGAGAGAAGTGACTTGTCCAGGATTATATAGCAAGTGAGAATCTGAAACAGAATTTGAAACCAGTTTTTCCTGGCTCTAAGTCAAGTGTCTCTTCACCATAGCATACTATCTCTGAAAAACATGAAAAAGTCCTTATTAGGAAGGAGATTTTAGATAAGAGCCCCATTCATTGAGTGAGCTTGACTAAATGAACTCTAAGGTCTCTTCCAATTCTGATTTTCTGGTTTTTTTTTTTAAATAATCCAACAAGCTCTGAAATCCTGTGTTCTAAGGACCCTCCCAGCTCTGACATCCTGTGTTCCAAGGCCCCTCCCAGTTCTGACTTTCAGTGTTTTAAAGGCCCCCTCAGCTCTAATAGTCTGTGTTTTATGGGCCCTACCTAGCTCTGATATCCACGTTTTAAGGACCCTCCTAGCTCTAGCATTCTGTATTCTTAGGGCCCCCAATTTCAACATCCTATGTTCTAAGGTCCCTCCCCGGCTCTGACATCCTGTGTTCTGAGCATCCTCCCAGCTCTGATATCTTTTGTTCTAAGGACTTTTCCAGTTCTTTTTGTGTTCTAAAGGCCCCCCAGCTCTAACATTCTGTGTTCTTAGGGCCCCCAATTTCAACATTGTGTGTTTTAAGGTCTTTCTCAGCTCTGACATTTGGTGTTTAAGGCCCTTTCTAAGTTCTGACAGCCTATGATTCTTATTAGTACAGTACCAATGGGCTGGAGGTGGCACAAGGTCATGGAGAAAGGAGGGGAGTAGCCAGAAGCCCCAGGCAAGCAATGAACAGCTTTTCTATTGTACTCCCATCTTGTTCCTCTTAGTCTTTGCCTCCTTCATCCTATGAAATATAAATGAAGACCAAGAGGAAAAACTGGCTAATTGGCACCATTTGTAGCCTAAATAGGGCTCCTTCATCATCCCTCCGATGGGACGGCCATTCTTGGGGGAGATAGGAGTTTCGAACAGTTAACATTTCGGAGTGAGTCCAACTCCAAGCCCATCCCAGCTAAATGAGCTCCCAGGAGAGCCGCACATGTCAGCCCTGGAACATTGGCTTTCCCTGCTTCTTGCTTCTTTCCTGGCGGGAATACTTAAGCAGGAGGAATGGTGGCCATGGAGAGGCCATTTCTGACAGTGGCGGCTATCGACAGGCATCTCCCGTGGGCCGCCAAGCTTTGCTAGCTGGAGGACCACTGGAGGGAGATGAGGCTGGTATGGGGCCACCTAGCCCTATCAGCACCTCCCTTCTCTGCTCTCAGTTGAGCTGAGCCAGCAGCAGGACAGAGAGAAAGATGGATCCCAATTAGGAGCTGCCTACTTCTTTGGGAAGAACTTTATCGGCTTCTCTTTGCCACCCCCCCTTTTCTGTTCTCCTTTTCACTGTAAGATTGCTGTGTCAGCCTCTCCCTGGCCCCCCGCCCCTCCTGAAATCAGGGGCCTTCGGCTTTCTCAGCAGGACGAGAGAAGATGGAAAGCAGCCAACTTCTCTATTAATACCATTCATTTTTACCTTTTTCCCCTCCAAACCCTTTCATGCTGACTATCTCTTTGTATAATATAGCACAGAGCAACTTCCCAGCTGTGTGAGTTTGATTGAAGTATTCCATCCTTCAATTGCATCTGTAAAATGGGGGTACTAATCCAATCTGTGCCTCTGGGGATGTTGTAAGGAAAATGATCTGGGATCCTTGAAGTGCCATAGGAGAAAATGAATGAATGCAGGATGAATTTTAAAAAATAATTTTACTATATACTTAGATCCAGGCTACACATAGGAAAGTAAGCCAAGCTCCAACCCTCAAGTTACTTATATTCTAAATGGTGTATCACTGGTGGGGTGGGGGGAATGGAAATCTCCAGTGGTCCTTAAGATGGAGCAAGGGGGATAAATGAAAAAACTCGGTGCCTCTTAGGGATGGGGCAAGGAGGGAGTCAAAGTCATAAACTCATCCCTTTGCTCACCAGCAGGTTCACTTTACTCATCACCTTGTTCTTAAAAAGGAAGGCAAACCATCTCCTACCATGCGCAAAAAGGCTCAAAACACCACTAGTTCTGCCAGGCTGGGACAATGCCTCCATGATCCCAGAAAAGGACTAGGCTGAGGCCAAACCACGGCAGTCAGCTATGGTTGGGCCTCCTATCTAGGAATGGGGACCAAAATTACAACTTTCAGGCTCAGTCTGAGTCAGTCACCCCAAGAGCTATTGCTGTAGCTCATTCATACCTACAAAAAGCAGATCCAGGCCACTCCCACCAGTCACTATCTTGCTGGAAAGGCCATCCTGCTCATTAAAGAGGTTCATTGTGCCCTGGACCCTTTCCACCAATTTGAGAGCAGCCATGTCTGACTTGCGGCTAAGGGCTGTGGACATGGCCTATCAGTATGAAGATGGACTTTTGAGTCCATGGTATCTATATAACTCATAAGAATTGGGTATATTCAGTCCAGAGAAGGGAAAACCTAGGGAGGGAGATAATAGTTCAATAAGTAATTAGAGAGCTATCATGTAAATGGATTAACTTGATCTTCCTTTCTCCAGAAATGGGAACAACAGGTGGACATTGCAGAGGAGCTCATTAAGGGTGGATGTCAGACAAAAGGTCCTAATGTCTAGAGTCGTCCCAAAGTAGAGTAGGCTGACCTAGGAGATGGTAGCCCCTACCTCTCAGGGGTCTTCAAGCTGTGGCAGGACAGTCTCTTGTCAAATCTTTGATAGTCCAAATGTAGAAGTTAGAATTGACTAGATGACATCACTTCCAACTCTCAAATTCTATGAGCCCATGAAAAAGGTAGAATCCATGTTCTGGGACCCTTCCCTAGAGATAGGAGGATAAAGGTGTGGCATCCAGCCAGGAGGAAGAAAGAGACATTGATAGGTTGGAGAGAGGGGAAAAATGAATGAGAGGACATTGGATCAGGAAGCCCTCTCTGTCACTCTCCCCCTAGGATCTTCTGCCCTCCTCCATCAAAGCCCTAGATGCTGCCATTACATCTTGGGATCCTATAAGAAATGGCTAATCCATTTAGGCTAGTCAATAGGGAAACTGAGGCCTGGAAAGGGAAAGAAAATTGTCAAGGGTCACACAGAGTAAAAAGCCTAGACAGAATTTAACCCTCTAAATCCAGGGTCCTTGGCACTAAAATATGCCTCTCTATTCTGCCCACCCTCTTTTCTCATTTTTTATTTTTATGTAGAGAAAATAGGAATCTGGGCAATGCAGTCTAGACTAAGCCACAGCTAACTCTTCATGATACTTCAGGTAGCTGATTGACAGCTACTCCAGGAGCCACCATCCCCAAAGACCTGGCTCTGACCCTGACTCCAGCCTTAACCAGTTCCCTAGCCTTGAAGAAATCTTCCACTAATTGGGAGAGTGGAGTAGATTCCCCTAGGTGGGCAGCCCCTGCCAATCCTGCCTTACCTCCCAGACCACATTGTGTGACCTTGTGTCTATAATTGGTCCCAAATCTGTGGGTTCAGATTACTGATAATTCTTAGGCATGAGACAATGTGCCTGCCTAACCTTCTATGTTGCTCAAGAAAGCTGATTTTTATTAATCTCATTTATTTTTTTAAATAGACAAGACTTGATATTTCATTGGTACCAGGAACCTTCAAAGAGGAAATATCCTCTACCAATACAGATGAGTAACGACTCTGAGCAAGTTTCATCTTACAAAGTTGGCTGGGTTAGGTGACTTGCCTAAGGTCACACAGTGTGTATATGTGGGACTTAGAACTTGAACCCAGATCTCCATGACATGAGACCAGCATGCTGCTAACTATATATGCTTCTCTAGTGTTCTAACTAAAAATTGTGTATGTGAGAGAGAGTGAGGATGATGACGATGATGATGATGATGAACCATTGGGAAAAAATAAACCTAGGGCCAGAGTTTGATCTCTGCCAACAAATCACCATTTCACTTTGGTAAACTTTCTGCAAAAAAGGATAATGGAAGTATTGTAGTTTGAACAGACTGTAGTTCAGTAGAGTTAGACAGATAGTCAGATACAGAGCAAAACATGCATTAATCCAATTCCACATTTACTAGGAATGTCATCTTAACAAGTAACAAGTTATCTCAACTTCAGTTTTCTCATCTGCAATGTGAGGAGAAGGACATCAGCAATTATAATAGATTTTACCTTAGGGAGTTGTTGTATAACATGAAGTAATCTATGCAAATTGTTTTTAAGCAATAAAGCACTTTATATAGTCAGGAATCATTATATCTTTAAGGTGTCTTCCAACTCAGACATTCTGTATATTAAGAGCCCTTTCAGAACTTGGGAAAACTAGGGCAGTGATGCATTGTTGGTGGAGTTGTGAACTGATCCAACCTTTCTGGAGTATAATTCGGAACTACGCCCAAATGGCATGTGCATACCCTTTGATCTAGCAATAACCACTACTAGGTTTGTATCCCAAAGAGATCATAAAAAAGGGGGAAAGACCTAAATGTACAAAAATATTTATAGTAGCTCTTTCTGTAGTGTCAAAGAATTGGAGGTCAAGGTGATACTATCAATTGGGGAATGTGATGGAACACTCTTGTTCTGTAAGAAATCTTTTTCTTTTATTTTTTAGGGTTTTTTTTAACAAGGCAAACGGGGTTAAGTGGCTTGCCCAAGGCCACACAGCTAGGTAATTATTAAGTGTCTGAGGCCAGATTTGACCTCAGGTACTCCTGACTCCAGGGACGGTGCTCTGTCCACTGCACCACCTAGCCGCCCAAAGAAATCTTGAATGGGCAGATTTCAGAAGAGCCTAGAAAGACTTATATGAACAGATGCAGAGTGAAGTGAACAGAACAGAAGCACCTTGTATACATTAACAGTAGCATTGTGTGATCAACTACAATGGACTTAACTCTCCTCAGTCATTCAATAATCAGATAATTCTAAAGGACTTATAATAGAAAATATCATCCACATTGTGAGAAAGAACCATGGAAACCAAAGCATACTATTTTCCATTTTAAAATTTGGGTTTTGTTTTGTTTTTTTTAACCCTCTCATGATTTTTTGTTCCCTTTTCTTCTTTCACATTTTGTTTTTCCTCTTTCTTAATATGACTAATATGGGAATATGTTTAACATAGTTATACATGTATAATCTTTATCAGATTCACTGTTAAGGGAAGGAAGGAGTGAAAAAATATGGAACTCAAAATCTCACAAAGGTGAATATTGAAAAACTAGCTTCACATGTAGTTGGAATAATAAATTAATAAATAAAGTTTACAAAAAAAGATCCTTCTCAGCTCTGATATTCTGTGTTCTAAGGGTCTTCTCAGCTCTGACATTCTATGTTCTATGACCTATGTCCTAAAATTGTGGTGAAGATTAAATGAGATGACATTTATAAAACACTTTGCAAACCTTAAAGCCCTATGTAAATGCTAGGTGTGATGAGAATAAAGATTCTAAACTCTGTTTAGAGTCTTACAAAGGAATTTAGGAGAAATCATTCTCAGTATAAAAGAATCTGTCTTTGGAATTCTTCAATAATGTTTTCTTCTTCCTTTCTAACTCTTTTTACTCTTCCTTTACACTCCCCACCATCACCCCCACCATGGAGGAAAGGGAGAGATCCCCTCTGGAGGCTCATTCTCTGCCTACACTCTCTGAGCTCCCATCCAGAATCCTATACTTAACAGCTCAGCCCTTGACACAACATCTGGGAAGCAGTTTTATTACAAGAAGCTACTTTCCTTACACTTTGGCATAGGCCTTGTTTGTAATTTGGTTGTTTTTGGTGGTGTCTAGCTCTTTGTGAACCTATTTGAGGTTTTCTTGGCAAAGATACTAGAATGGTTTGCCATTTCTTTCTCCAGTGCTTTTTACAGATGATAGATACACACACACACACACACACACACACACACACACACACAAACACACACACACTCACAAACATAGATATACAAATAAGTAAGTAGATCATAGATAAAAAAGTAGATAATTAGATAGAAAAACAGATAAGTAATTTAAGTAGATAGAAAGATAGACAGACAAATGATGAAAGATAGATGAACTGATTAATAGGAGAGAGATGGATGGATGGATAGATAGACAGATGAATTAAATAATAGAAGGGTAAAGAGATAGACAGACAGACTAAGGAATGACAGACATGGAAGGACAGGTAGGCAGGCAGACAAACAGACAGACATGCTCCAGACACAGGATTAGACACTGGGACCATAAATAAAAGCAAAAGTCAAATGCTTAGGTTCTTAAACTTTTTTACATGGCCCCTTTTGATAATCTTGTAAAATCTATGGACCATGTCTCAGAATAATATTTTAAATACATAAAATAAAATATATTACATTATATCTGTATTACATAAAATACATCACTAAGGAAACCAATTTTATTGAATTGTAGTTTTTAAAAAACATAATTTCTCAGAACTCAGGTTTACAATCCCTGATTTAGAGTTAGGTTGGTATAATGGAAAGGACATTGAATTTGGGGGAAAGGAGCTGGGGTCAAATTCTGATTCTCATCCTTTATCTACAGACTTAGTGGGAAAGAACTTGTGACTGGCCAGTGGGTCTAAAAAAGGCTTACATTCTTTAAAAGGAATGAAATTAGAGTAGCATAAGAGATTGAGTATACAATTTTGTGGGAAAACCCAAGACCCAGGAGGGAGCAGCAATGGTCCAGAGCTTTTAGGTGATGATCCATTGTTGGCAGGAGGAAGGGAAGTGAAACTGTAAAGGACCTTTTCAACAGACTTTTAGGACAGAAGGACAAAGGAACTTGGGAAACAGATTATAGTCTGGGTGTAGAAGCATGTTGTTGTGGTTATGGGGGACTTTGAGCACCCAAACATCTACTAGAGACCACTTTGTACCTCTGCTTAAAAATCAGTTCTGGAATTGTTTTATTCATGTCCACTATTTGGAGTTTTCTTAGCAGAGTTACTGGAGTGGTTTGCCATTCCCATCCCCAGTCCATTTTACAGATGAGGTAATTGAGGCAAACAGGGTTAAGTGATTTGGTCAGGGTTACACAGCTACTAAGTATCTGAGGTCAAATTTGAATTCAGGAAGAAGAATCTTCCTCACTTCAAATCTAGGGCTTTTTGCACTGTGACACACCTATCTGTCCCCCCACCCCACCCCACCGCACCCCCTGCCAAAAAAAGGTAGAATAGCTGAAAAATTAATGACTGGTTCTAATAATAGTTTCATCCTCTCAAAGATGGAGGAATCCACAACAGCAGCTGCTCTCCTGGACCTGCACCTGATCTATAAGAAGGAATCAGCAATTGAAAAAGGAACCAGATTCAGGACAGCAGCATGTCACTGCTACATCACAGAGTTCCTGCTAGAAGAGAAGAAAACCAGATCTAATGGGTCTCAGACCTGAGATTTGACTTCAGTCATTTTTTTTAAGTTGCATCCACCTATCTTGCCCAAACCCTTGTGGCTGGCCCAGCTCCACTACTAATCATCCTGAAGTTCTGATCAACCTGGCACAGTTCACCTTTCCTTAGGCAGTGCAGTGGCCCCCCTCTCCCAGAGGCTCCTCATATTGGTGCTGAACATACTGCAGCACAAAACTCCTAAGCTCAAGTGTGCTTTCTCACCTGTGCACGGGTTTCTCCCAGATCCTTCTGGGCACTTTACTTTGCTTAGAGGATGCAACAACTACTAATTGGTCCCCATGGCTGGAGATTTTTATCAAAGAGAATTACTGACTGAGCATCAGAGGGGAAGAACCTTCCCATTCATAGGCTATAAGAGATATGAAAAGTCTATACTTCTCTCTTTTTAGGAGCTGTCCTCTCTTAGGATTGTCTCTCTCTCTCTCTCTCTCTCTCTCTCTCTCTCTCTCTCTCTCTCTCTCTTCTTGTCTCTCTTGCTCTCTCCTTTCTCTATCCCTCTCCTCACTCTTTGCCTCTCTCTCCTCTCTTTCTGTCTCTATCTCTGTCTCTATCCCTGTCTCTGTGTCTGTGTGTGCCTCTCTCTCTGTCTCTCTCCTTGTCTCTCTTGCTCTTTCCTCTTTCTCTGTCCCTCTCCTCACTCTTTGCCTCTCTCTCTCTATCTCTGTCTCTGTCTCTTTTTATCTCTCTCCTCTCTCTCTGTCTCTGTCTCTCTGTCTCTGTCTCTATGTGTGTGTCTCTCTTGTCTCTCTCCTCTTTCTCTGTCCCTCTCCTCACTCTTTTCCTCTCTCTCTCTCTCTCTCTTCCAAGGAGGGGCAAAGACTTCCTCCCCTTCCCCCACCTCCAGCAGCAATGGTGCCTAGACTGAAGAACATGAGGCTGCCTAAGTGAGCATGAGACTGAACCTCACATCCCTCGTCTATTTTGTACCATTTCCCCTTGAGCCCAGGTTACCAAATAACAAGCCTAAGAGATGATCTCTTGAGTTTTGACAGCCAGCTGTCAAGATTCTATGAAAAGCTTTAAGAAATTATTGATATCCTTTATAAATAATTTTCATTTCTCCACATAGCCTTCCCTCCCTTCCCTCCCCATGGAACCATTCCTTACTTTTATCTAACTTTTCAAGAGCACCTCAATGGAAAAAATTGAAGGACACCCACCCAGGACCCACTGAGACCACAGTTGCCATCCTGGCTCCATCTCCATCCAACCAATGATGATAGAAGAAAATCTCTGGGCCTTGGAGTCCAGAGACCTAGGTTTAAATCCCAGTTCTCCTGGCTACTACATTATAAACACCTTGAGGGCTGGAATCTTGTTTGTCTCCTCCTAGCATTTATTCAGGCTCTACACACAGGAAGCACTTAATGTTCTGGTGTTTTCTTGGTCCTTCATTCTCCAAGAAGACCATGACATCAGGGAGGTGATGCTATGGCATGTATGTGAATTGGATTTCAGTGGGGAAGGGAGGGAATCACCAGTCTCACTTTCTCCTCCAGAGTCATCTGGGTCCAATAGCCGGATATGGATCAAGACAACTGGACATAGCCTTGGATGCCAGGCAATCAGGGTTAAGTGACTTGCCCAAGGTCACACAGCTAGTAAGTGTCTGAGGTCAGATTTGAACCCAGGTCCTCCTGACTTCAGGATGGGATACAGGTGTCCTTACTTGATTTACACAACTGAGCTATTGAGAAAAAGTGTTTGCAAAACTTTAAGGATGGATTGTTCCTTGAAAGTTAGGAGAACCTGTCTAACCTTCACTCTATCAAATTCCAATCTTGGCTCTGTCATGCCCCAGCTGTCTGACTTTGGGCAAATCACAGACTCAAAAGTCCCTGCCAAACCAAATTCCTGGGCTCTTCCCAGGATGCTGGCCAGAATGAGAATGAAAACCCAGAGGAGCCCTCAGTACCTGGATTCAGTTCTCTTAGGTCTTCCTCAGCCTCCTATCCTAGGCTATGACAGTTCAACTCCACTCTCTCCCCTTCTTCCCCCCTCCCATCTCAGATCCTGGGATCCTGCCCAGGGCTTTGCCTTGCTCTGCTGCAGCCCCCTTGAGAAATCAAACAGCAGGCAGGAATTATCCTAAAGCTCTTGGCTTAATCTCTCTAGGGGTCCTGAACCATGCTTGTTAACGCTTCATTCCAGGAAACCTCTGAGCTCAACTCTCCCCGCCCCTCTTTCCTAAGAGAATGCTGCTAAATGTAAGATCACTGGACCTGAGAGTAGAAGATCCAGGTTTGTCAGTTCTGGGGCTACTTGGAATTTCACCAGCTGTTAAACTGGTGAGCTGACCTTGGGAAAGTCACAGCCTCAGTTTCTTCATCTGTTAAATGGTGATCATAATAGCATCTACTCCAAGACTTATATTCAGGATCAAATGAAATATTTTGTATAAAATGCTTTACAACTTTAAAATTATAAAACTGGATAGGTGGTGCACTGGCCCTGAAGTTTGGAGGACTTGAGTTCAAATCCAGTCTCAGACACTAGTTGTGTGACCTTGGACAAGTCAATAACCCCTCTGACCTCTGGTTTCAGGGACTGTCTTTTACCTCTTTGTCAAACAGTAGGTACTTAATAAATGTTTATCGATGGATCTAGAAAATGGGTTGTGGTGGCAGCTATCTATCATAGTGGTTTCCAGGATCAAATGAAATCGGGTATTGAATGCCCATTATGGACCAAGCTTCAGTATAGCATGACTGTGTGCTGCTAATGTAAGAGGAGCCTGGGTCCAAGGTCCCCCGCTGCTACTTTACAAGCTATGTGGTTTTAAACAAGACACTCTATGATCTCCAGTTCCAAATGTTGTTATTCTATGGGGAAGAACAATCAGGAAGTCAGCCCCAAAAGGTCTTCTCTGGAGACATTTTAGGATATCTGCTGTCAGCCCTGATCTGACAGACTAATAATTTTCCCTGATCTGTGCAATCCCTACCTGTCAACCTCTTTGTCCTATCTCTATGCAGAGAGAGGTAGTATAGACCACATACTCTTGCCTAGAAAAGATGACATGTACATGGATAAAAGTCCAGTTTGACTTCTTTCCCTTCCTCTCCTTCACCAGTTGTATGTGTCTGGGCAAGATAAAAGACCACTCCTGGAACTCAATTCACTCCTTTCTTCTCCCCCCCCCCCAAAAAATGGGAAGAAGAGTGTCCCATCTAGCTAAAAACCAAAGGGCTACTGTGAGAAATTGAGCTAATGGATGGAAAAATATTTTGAAAGTAAAAGTCCCACATAAATGCAAGGGATTATTATTGTAAATACTGCACACTCAATTTTTGATTACCCACACTAATGGAAGGAAGCAATGGCGCAGTTAATTAAAAAATCATTTATATTTGGCTTTGCAGTGCGTTTTTGTTCTTGGATTTAAATATGGCTGTGTTCTATGTTCTAGGAATACAATGTGACTAATTTTTGTGGGATTTTTTAAGGGTTGTGAAGATACAGTTCAAGAAGTGTTGGAAAACTTGTTCTGACCTTATCCATAACACCCCCTCCTCCTCCTAACACTCCTTCCATTGCCACTATCCTCCTTCCCCCCATTTTCCATAAACCTTTGGGACAGACAAGGTCACCTCTCCAGGACTGATGCAAAGTATCCATTCAAACAGAGCTTTCATTTCTTTGAACTGACTAAAAGGCTAGCTCAGGCTTTTCTTAGAGAAGAGAAGGTATGATTCTATCTATTCTTTGAGGCAACTGCTAGCTAGTAATAACTAGCTTAAAGATTTACAGAGGGATTTACAAAAATCATCTCATTTTATCCTTACAACCTTGGAAAGGATTTGCTCTTAATATCACCCCCCACTTTCACTTTACAGATGAGAAACTGAGGTAGAATGAGTACAAGTGACTTACTCAGGATCACATAGCTAGTAAGTATCTGAAAGGGGATTTGAACACAGGACTTGTATATATACATCTCTCTCTTCTCTTTTTCCACAAAAATAAAACAGTCCCTAACCTCAAGGAGTTTATGTTTTATAGGATTACACCTAAGGTAATGATGGTCTAGGAAGAATGCTTTGGTCATAGAGACCCCAGGGATGGTAAATCGAGATGTCATGTCCTTTCTAGGCATGGGTTTGATTATTGTTTCCGGAGCTAAAGGTGGAAAGGATTTAAGGGTGGGGGACAGGGAATCATGACCTGACCAGAGGACAGGCTGTACATGGTGAACTCTCTCTAGTAAGGAACACATGACCATGGACGGTGGCTGGTGTGTCCCTTGGAGGTGGTGGATGACTCACAGCTGTATCACCAGAAGATGACCAGAGGATCTAGAGCCCAGACCAGATGTGATGGACATGGGTCTACTTAAGGGGAATGAGAATGTACTTTCATCCCTGATATTAAAGGCTTGGGAATGGCAAATGACCCCCAAACTGTGTAGAATTGGGTTGGGGGGTGGAAAAAATTGAGATGGTGAATTGAGTGAATCAGAGAAGAGTCTGTGTGACTTAAGATTAGAGTCTTTAGCCTAACTCTAGGTTCTTGTGACAGTGTGAACAAGAATGTCATCCACACAGGAGTTATGTTTTCTGCATCTCAATGGCCTTCTACCCTAACCCATACAGTATTCTCAGTAGTTTCTGATTTCTCTTTATTCTCTTCAAGGAAAGAAAGTATAGGAAGGCATGTGGTTGGGGAAAGGGAAAAGAGAAGAAAGGAAAGGGAGACAGAGAGAAGCCTTGAGTGATAGGAGCATCACTTTGAGTGTGAGGGTCATAAAACTTTGCTGTTGTTCAGTCATGTCTGACTCTTTGTGATTCATTTGGGGGGGTTTTTGAAAAGATACTACAATGGCTTGCCATTTCCTTCTCCAGCTCATTTGACAGTTTGGGAAACTGAGGCAAACAGGATGAAATGACTTACCCAGTGTTACACAGAGATCAGATCTGAACTCAGATCTTCCTGACTTCAGATCTGACATTCTATCCACTGTACCACCTAGCTGCCTACCCATCCTTTAAAATTCAACTCATACAGTTAAAAGTGAACCTGAGATCACTGAGTTCATTTTATAAACTGAAACTAATAAAAGTGAAATGACTTGCCCAGGGTCATATAATTAGCTGAGTCAGGTTCCAAATCTCATTCTTCCTGACCACCCATACAACATGCTGCCTCTCAACTCATATGCCACCTCTAAGAAGCCCTCCCTATTTTGTAATAACTTGCCTCCTTAGATCTCATCGAGCACTATGTTTGACTCCCTGTCTAGTAATTAACCTAATTATCTATATTTGAATTCTTCCCCCTCCCTCCCACCCTAATCAATGACCAGATTTTACCTAAACTTTTCTCTGACCTGACAGCAACACCAGGTCCTGAACACCATATATGTCTGACAAATGTTAATTGATAACAACTCACATTTCTATAACCCAAGTGCTTCATTCCCAAACTCCCTGTGAGGCATGTGGTGTCATGACTACCATTCTTGCCATTTTCCAGATGAAGAAACTGAGGCAGAGAACAGTACAGCAACATCCCCAAAATTACCCAGTAGGTCAGCCCCAATGTCATGAGTCCAACCTTCTGACTCTGGTTTCTCTCTCTTCCTCCGTGTTGCCTCCCTTCATCTCTGCTGATGGCAAGAATCTCCATTATAACATCCTATCTGACTAGCAGGGGCAGGTTTGTTGGCCTTCTTCAATCATAACGATCCCAAACCCCCAAGCAGGGATGGTGTCTCTCTCAACATCCGTTTCTCTTCTCCACAGCCCAGAGCACAGTTTAGAGTTCCTGAATAATTAATAATGCCAACATATGCTGAATCAGTAACTGTGTTGCCCAAACCTCCCTGGAAGGGACTGTAGGGGAAAAAAATTGGGGTACAAATTCAGTCAGCTGATCCTTGCTTCCATTTGGGCTGTAAAATCCCAAAATGGGTCACTTTTTCCCCAAACCTCATCAGATCTCCCTATCTCTTTCCACCTTAGACTCCCAGGTTTAGACTTAGACTTTTTAACAGAAAGAAAGTAGGGACCTTTGAGATAAGATCATCGTTTTAGAGATGGGGAAACTGAAGCCCAGTGTTTGGTTCCAAGTCACCTTTCCACAAAACAAGGTCCTCTTGTCACCATATCCAGAGATCCTTGGGTATCCTGAGCCCTTCCCTTTCTGTGCAACTCTTTCATCTCTCCAGGCAGAGTGACCCAAATTGGCCCCTCAGCTCCTGACGGAATTTGGTAGTGGGTTGATATAATGGCGCAATATTTCCTATATCATTTCCTCAGCATGTTTTTTTTTTAAACAGCCCCCTTGAGGATCTATTTACCTTACAGCTGAGCCCAGGATGGCCATTTCCATTGGGCAGCCTCCAATAAGTCCTAAGTATCCATGATGACTCCTAAGTTGCTTTTCCTGAGAGGATTCTGCAGGTTCAAAGCCCAGAAACATATATGGTAATAAAGCTTTGCCTTCATGCAAGCAGAGAGCTCAAAGCACATTATAGTCATTAACTCATTTGTCTTCACTGGGGACTTGGAAAGGAGGCTGGTAGCCAACAGATCTGGCTCCGTCCAGCAAAGAGATTGGGAGAATTCCCAGTCACTTAATAGCCTGAGCAGTCCTGGCTGTATCCCCCATCCCCCTAGACTTTTCCTATCCAGCTGTTTCCTTTCTACTTTTTTGTTTCCAAAGTAATTTATAGCCACAAAGCACAAAACACCAGTTTCCTGATGTTGTAGACCACCCAAGGGGCCAATGAATAAACATAGGGTGGGTGTGAGCAGCCTAGAGCATAGAACCAAGGAAGAATGCCTCTAAGATGTGGCATAAAAGATCATAGATGGCGAGCTAGAAGGACCTCAAGAGTCCCTAGGTTCTAATCCTGGCTGTGCCACTTACCACCTGTGTAAGCAAAAATGTCCCTGGGACTCAGTTTCCTTCTTTGCAAAATGTGAGGGTGTTGGACTCCATAACCCACTCTTAATCTATGTCTCGAGTAGATCATAGAATCGATGGTTCTAAGATTCCATGATCTAGTCTTACTCCCTCATTGTGCAAGTTTTCTGAGGGACAGAGGGACAGAAAAATGAGACTTTTTCACATACATCTAGGTAGTCAGCCAGACAAGAAATATATACATATTATACATATATATATATATGTGTGTGTATATATATATATATATATGTATATATATATAGTTATTGTTCAGACATTTAGGTCATATTCAATTCTCCCTGTCCCCATTTGAGTTTTTCTTGCCAGAGATACTAGAGTGATTTACCATTTCTTTCTTCCGTTCATTAAACTGAGGACAGATTAAGTGACTTGTCCAGGGTCACAAAGTTAGGAAGTGACTGAGGCTGGATTTAACTCATGAAGATGAGTCTTTCTGACTCCAGGTCTTGTGTGCTTATTAAAAGGGGGGGATGAGGCAAGAAGCCAAGACAGTCCCTGCCCTTAAGAAATTCATTTTAATATGAAAAACAACATGTAAGTAACTAGGCACAAACACTATATTCAGAGCAGATAGAAGGTCATTTTGGAAGGGAAGGCCAACCCCACAAGGAGGCACCAAATTAATCAATGAGCAATTGTTGCACTTCACTAATCTCTGTACAATGTCAAGAGATGTAGAGGTTAGCTGCCAACATATTGAGCGGAGCCCCTGAGGATTCTTGGGAGGTCATGGTCAGCAGTCACATGGGGTGAGTAAGCATTGTCAGGTCCTGATCTATACAGCTGAAGGAAGTTCTTGCAGCAGAGAGATCCTAGAGACTTCTAAATATCAAGAAAAATTCCAAAATCAGCATTTTTCCTGAAATGAAAGTTGTTGTTCAGTTTGGTTTTCAGTTGGATCTGACATTTCGTGACCCCCACTTGAGGTTTTCTTGGCAGAGATATTGGAGTGGTTTGCAATTCCTTTCTCCAGCTCAATTTACAGATGAGGAAACCGAGGCAAACAGGGTTAAATGATTTGACAAGGGTCCCCAGCTAGTATCTGAAAACTGAATTGAATTCAGGAAGATGAGTCCTTCTGCCAATTCCTTGCAATCTAAAGTAGATATTTGGAAAGAACCCTGGACATTCAAGAGACATGAGTTGACTTCTCAGTTCAGTCACTCATTCATTTTATCTAGATATTGTATTATTCTTTTTTTAATCAATCAATCAATAAGCATTTATTAAGCTCTTTCTATCTCTCAGGTCCTGTGCTAAGTATTAAGGATGCAAGGAGAGACAAGCCATCACAAGACCAATCACCAGATTGGTTGCCTGTTCCTCTGGATACTGTCCAACTTGAATATGTCCATCCTAAATATGTCCTCGAGGAGTTCATGATCTAATGGAGGAGACAAACTGGCCTGATAGCTATTTCCTATTCATGATATGTCATCTCCAACCTTTGCACTTTGCCCAAGAGGTCCCTCAAGCCTGGAGTACATTACCTCCTAAAATCCAAAGATTCATAGAATCATAGATTCTGGAAGAATCTTAAAAACAAGAAGAAACCTTAATAAAGCTCAGGTTTGACTTGCTTCCTATTAAACTTTTCTTCACCTTTCCTCCTCTAATTGTCAATGCTCCTTACCTTTTGAAATTTCATTTTGTATGCAATTCATTTGCTTTATAGATATAATTTGTATATATATAATATATATACATACATGCATATGTATTTACTGGATCCACATCGAAACAGTCTAGTAGAATAGAATGTCCTTGAGAAGCAAGGACTGGTGTATAGATGATCTCTTGTAGCTTTATTGATACCAGAAATATCTGATAAGAAAGATTCCTCTGCCAATACCCTGGACAGATCACTTCAAAAAAAAAAAATTTATGTTTGCCTCAGTTTCCCCAATTGTAAAAAACCCTACTTTACAAGATTCTTGTAAGGATGAAATGAGATATTAGCAAGTCATCTAGCACAGTGTTTAGCACATAGTAAGCATAAGACAAATGTTTACTTCTATATATCCTCCTTCCTCCAATAGAGTTCAGCACTTGCTCTGCCATTTTATAATCTTAGTTGGTTACCAAGCAAATTGAAAGTCTAGATGACTTATCCGGGGTACAAAACCAATATCTATCTTGAATCCAGGACTAGAACCCAGGTTTCTGAGATACACTCTATCCACTACCCCAAGCTGTCTCTCCACTTTGTATATAGTAAGTGTATAATAAATGCTTGTTGAATTAAATTGTTGCCCTGGGACAACAGAATCCCAGAATCTTAGAGTCAGGAAGACATCTCAGAGGCCTTCTGATCCAACTTAAACCAGAGTGAGGGCTGCCTCTACCATTTTCTTCCCCTTCCTGCACTGCAGGGGCAGCTAAATGGTGAAATGGATAGAATTCAAGGTCTTAGAGTCAAGAATGTCAACTCATTTTTATGAGTTTAAATCTGACCTCAGACACTTCCTGGGTAAATCATTTCACCCTGGTTGCCTCCATTTCCTCATCTGTAAATGAGTTGGAGAAGGAAATGGCAAATCATTCCAGTATGTTTGCCAAGAAAACCCCAAATGGGGTCATGAAAAGTTGGAAATGATGGAAAAACAAAATTCTTAGCTCCCAAATCAAAACTCCAGAGCCACAGAATTTCACTTAGCCTTGGAATGCCTCTTCTTGCTTTGCCTCCTCTGTCCAGTGTTCCCAGTTCTGCCCTCTGAGGTCAAAATGAATAAATTTTGTCTTTAACTATTAGAAGAAAATCGTCTTGGACTCCTACCCTCAAGTCTTTTCTTTCCAACCTAATCAAAGCAAGGCAAGGAAAGCAATGAGCATTTATGAAGTACTGGAGACAAACCAAAAAGCAAAAACAAAAACAGTCCCTGTCCTTGAGCAACTTACAGTCTAATGGAGAAGACAACATGGAAAAAGAAGCTGAAAAGGAGAGTGAGGAGCACTCATCCATGACAGTGGCAAAGTCCAGTAGAGTCAGAAACACAGCCCAGACAGGAATGAAGCATGAGTAGAATGAATTTGTTCCCAAAGCAGAAATCACCCTCCCCCCAAATAAACAAACTCACCAATGGAAGAAGGGGACCAAATGGTATCCTCAAATCCTCCATCTAGTCCACCTATGGCATGATAACCACCATACTGGTTGTTCTCTCTGAATATTTTCCAGTTTTAATATGACCATCCTAAAATGGGGATTCTTGAACTGAACCCAGAATTCAGTAGCAAAGTAAATTATTTCCCCTTTGTTGAATCTTAGTTTTACATCTATGAAATATGCACAGTTCACTATTGTCCCAACTGCTTCACAGTTACTATAAAGTAAAAATGAATATATTAGTGTAGATATTTTTGTTCTTTGAAACAGACTAAAAGCTACCTAAATATATTATTCAATATCTCAAGGACCCATAATTAAATTAATTTGGATATTGTCTCCACTGAAACACATTACAATCCCTCTGAGCCTTAGGGGGAAAACTCCAAATATTCATTCATTTAATTATTCATTCATTCATTCATTTATTTATTTGGTTTTTGCAAAACAATGGGGTTAAGTGACTTGCCCAAGGTCACACAGCTAGGTAATTATTAAGTGTCTGAGGCAAGATTTGAACTCAGATAGGTCCTCCTGACTCCAGGATCCATGTTCTATCCACTGCACCACCTTGTTACCCTCCCCCAAGCATTTATTAAGTGTCATCTCTATGAGAGGCTAAACATTATACAAATATTATCTCATTTGATCCTTTGAACAATTCTGGGAGATAAGAACTATTATCCCCACATCACAATTGGAAAAATTGAGGTAAAGGTTGTGACTTAATTAGTATCACAAATCTAAGATAGTTATCCATCACACACCATCCACTGCCTCAGTCACAGCAACTCTTAGAAGATGGTCTAGAAATTAGTTACTGTGACCAAAAACACTCATTCTTAGGTAATTGTCCCCCAATCTTAACCACAAGTCTGGAGGGAGAGATTGGTGGCACAGTGGATAGAGCATTGGCCCTGGAGTCAAGAGGCCCTGAGTTCAAATGCAGACTCAGACACTTAATAATTACCTAGTTGTGAGACCTTGGGTAAGTCACTTAACCCCATTGCCTTGAAAAAAACAAAAAAATGAACAGGTTTTGAACCTGTACTTAGCTTGATCTTGAGCAACTGACATAAATCTAGAATGGATTTGGTAAACAAAACTCTTTACATCATAAAAACATGAAATCTCAGCTGTCAGTCACTGAGCATTTATTATGCACTTTCTGTGTGCAAGTCACTGATTGAAGGCTACAAACCTGGAAACAACTTTAGAGATTATGGGCTAATCATTTCATTTTTACACATGCAGAAATATGGCAGGTCTGTCATATCTGGTCTTCTTCTGACAGCCTTCAAGTAGCCAGGGTCACCTCCTGGGTACATGTAACCAGGCATAGGGTGGTAATTCATAAGTGCAAGATGAATAGTGCATAGATAGATGGGTGGATGTATGGATGGATAGATAGATGAAGGAAGGAAGGAACAAAAGAATGAAGAGAAGGGAGATGGAAGGAAAAATGGAAGGGGAAAGAAAAAAGGGAAGGAGAAATGGAAGGGAGGGAGAAGGAAGGAAAGAATGGATGAATGAGTAATGGATGGATGGATTTTATATTGTAGTATCTGAATTATACAACATGAAGTTTATTATATGCACAAATAGAATCTTTAATGTGTCCATGTACATATTTTTTATGAACCAAGTGCTATTTTCTATGTTGTTGTCTTTCAAAATTTTAATCGCTAGATTTTGTTTTCCCATCCTTCCAGTTCCCAATAGAACACTTCATCCATCCTCTATCCAATAAGGTGCCCCTTGTAATAAAACATGATAGCAGGTGAAGAATTCAGTTCTGGGAAACTAAGCACTCTGTCAGTCGCATCTGACAGTCAGCACAATATTCTACAACTAAGGATTCTCACCTCTACAGAGAGAGAGAGAGAGAGATAAACAGAGAGACAGATGCAGAGGGAGGGAGAGACAGAGACAGAAACAGAGACAGAGACAAAGACAGAGTGAGAGGGAGAGGGAGAAGAGGGAGAGGCAAAGGGAGAGGGAGAGGGAGAGGGAGAGGGAGAGGAAGGGGAAGTATCTTCTCTTCTCTGGGGACAAACTTCATTGTTATAATTCCACAATTAAATAAATCATGCTTTTTTCATAACCAATACTCACAGAATGACAGAGCTGGTAGAATCCTTAGAACATAGAATGTTATATAAATAGAAAAAAATGCCAAAAATACAAAATGCTAAAACAAACAAGCAAAAATCCATAGAATGTTAGCTCTGGCTGGGAGGGCCCTTGGTAACCAACAATCCAACTCTCTCATTTTACATTTGGGAAAACTGAGGCTGGGAGTGGTGAAATGACATGTTGGTAATTGCACAGCTTGTAAGTGTCAGGGCTAGAACCCCCTTCCCTGATTTTCATAGTCCTTTCCCCAGTGACAGGGTTTCAGAGTTTATTCCTAGCTCATAGTACTTTCCTTTGCAATAGCAGGATAAAAGAAGAGCAGTATTTAACCATCTCTGCATTCCTTCATTCCACACTATCCCTTCCATTGCTTCTAGTCATTCCTTCATTTATTCACTAATTCAAAAGGTTTCTGTTTCTAGGCAGCAAAATGGTGCAAAAGATAGAATGCTGTACTTGTAATCAGGAAGATGACTTCAAATCCAGCCTCAGGCACTTAATAACTGTGTGACCCTCTGCAAATTACTTAACCTTTCTCAGTCTCTATTTCCTTATCTGTAAAATGGAGATAATAACAGCACCTACTTCAATCAGTTGCTCTAAGGTTAAAGTAATATTATTATATATCAAGTGCTATACAATGTTAATTTATTTTCATCATCATTATTATTATTATTATTAACCTGCTGTAAGTGGCAAGATTGCCATTGGATAGAGCGGAATTTGAAATTAGGAAATTCTAGAGTCAAATCCCATCTCCCAGTCTCAAGTCTTTCCTAAAGACTATAAATTCATAGGCTTATAGATACTGGAAGACACAATAGAGGTCAAGTCCAACAATCTTGTTCTATAGTCAAGCAAACTGACATAGACAGAAATGATGTGACTTACCCAGGGTCACTTGGTTAGCCAATGTCTGAGGCAGAATTTGAACTCAGATCTTCCTAACTCCAAGCCCAGCACTCTGTGCACTATGTCACCACAAAGCTACCTATTCCTGTCCTTCTAACCTCAATGGGAAAAGTTCCCATGCCAATAAAATTATAGGTCTTGGAAGGACTGGTGATCTCCTACATACAGAGAACACTGGGTGTGCTGGGATGCATTTTAGGTAATATATGATTCTTTCCTTCAACTTGCAATGTGCCCTCCTGTGTTTCCTGAACAAGAACAAGCTGACCTAGACCTTCAGAAGTCAACCCTTCCCACTGCTGAGGGAAATTAACCCTTGTCCCTCCACTTGGGCCAGGGTTGTTCTGTTTGGAGGGTGAGTGAGTGAATGAATATTTACCTAATCCACTCCCTCTTCCAAATCCATCCAGTCACTGATCAGGAAACCAAAGTCCTAATTAGTCTTTAGATCATTTTTAAAAATAAATTTAATTATTTGTTTTTCCAACTAAATGAAAAGGTAGTTTTCAACCACCATTTTTGTAAGGTTTTGAGTTTCACACTTTTCTTCCTCCCTTCCTTCCTTCTCCCTTCCTTTAGATTGCAGCAAGTAATCTAATATGGGTTATACATGTATACCTGTATTAAACATATTTCCATATGAATCATGTTGTAAAAAGAAGAATCAGAATATAAAGGAAGAAAGACCATGAGAGGAAAAAAAACAAATTTTAAAACTTGAAAATAGTATGCTTTAGCCTCCATACTTCCTTCTCTGGATGTGGATGGTCAGTCTAAACATCTTGCCATCAGTCACCATGTGGTATACCCTATCCCCTTTCTCTCTCTTAGTCTGAGAGCAAGAATCAAATTAGTGCTGCCATTGCTACCAAGAAGGGGGTGACAACTGATCACGCTTCGGTATTATTCATTGTCCTTGTTCCCTCCCAGATCAAAACAGCCTTCCTTGGCCCCTACTCCCCATATGTGCTATATTCTTGATAGATTATAATCTTCCTGAAGTAAGGGCAACCTCATCTACATCATTGCATCTCAAAGATAGTGCCTGCCTTAGAGTAGGCCTTCATGAAGTTCTTATTATAGTAGAGGGATGAGATTCAGAGGGATCATTAAGATGCATGCTAAGATCATGGAGTTAGAGCAGGGGAGGACCTTAATGGCCATCTAGTATAACACAACCCCCTCCTCCCCATTTTACAGATGAGTCTCTGAGGCCTAGAGCAAAGAAGTGACTCACTCAAGGAATGCCCCATGTGTAGTACATGGCAAAGACAGGTTTGAATCCAGGACTACCGACCCCCAAACTAGTTAGATGGACTAATAAAAGAATAAGAACCCAGTATAAGATACTCTCAACATAAAAAAGACTTCTCTTCTTCTTTAGGACTATCCAGTTTCTAATTCTGTCCCTCTCTTTGGGCCAAGGAAGCCCAGATGGGAAGACAGGCCTGGAGGAAAGATTTTGGCTGCAAGCTATCTTGCAAAGGAGCGTACTGAGAAGTGACCAAAGCACAGAGCAAGAGAATCTGGACAGACTCCTATCCTGGCCACAGCTGATAAAGGATTTAGGAGGCCTAGCAAGGAAGATCAAATCTCCAGGGAAAGTCCTTCTGGGAAATAAGAGGGGTACTTTGAAGCCACTAAAACTCCTCTGTTGAAGAGGAAAAATGAGAGTCAAGGAAAAGAGAAAAATAATTAACTTCGATGAAATTCTCTCCAGTCCTTGCCTAATGTTCAGAACCCTGGATAGATTCCTAAAATGGCAGCCAATGGCTACAGAATCATTGCCTTCTTGCTGAGAAAATGAACCCTCTCCATGGCTCCCTAGCTCCTGTTCCCCTGGTCCAAAGCTCCTGGCAGGACACCAGGTATAAGCTCATGCCAATCCTGAAAGGCAACCCTCAGTATCTGCTAGTGGCTTTTGAACCAGGTCTGCAGTGCAACATTGGGAGTATGAGGGTGAAAGATCCAGTTTAAGAAGGACATTGAGATCACTCCAACCTAGATGGCAAAAGAGCAGACTGGCAGTACTAAGATTTGACCCAGGGAGACTCAGCCATGGGAATTGTTTGGACTATGAGGGAATTCAGGACTCCAAGCAGGCTTTGAGGGAAGTAAGGGAATTCAAAGCATCAGAGAAGTAGTCACACTGGAAAGCATTCAGATACTATACATATATATGGATGTGGGGTGGTAACTTCTCCTTTATGGTTTCAGTTTCTTCATCTGAAAGATGGGGGTTGGATTAGCTAGTCACTCTGGTCCTTCCTAGCTCTGACATTCTTGGATCTAAGGTCTTTTTCATCTCTGATATTTCACATTCTAAGGACCCTTCTGATTCTAAAATTGTTTGTTCTAAGTTTCCTTCCAGCAGCTCTGACAGTCTTTATTTTAAGATCCTTCAAACTCTGACAATCTTTGTTCTAAGTCTAACATTAAGGAGCTACAACTATTGGATCCATAGGGAGTTAGGAAGTATTCCCACATACCCTTGTGCTCTGTACCTTGGTCTGTCTTGAGAGAATGTATCTCTTTCAATAAGGGGTCAGACTTCTTTATATCTAATCATTAAATCCTACCCCCAGCATCCTATGTACAATTTTACATAGATAGATCTTGAGTTATGATTCAACTTAAAATTGGGAAAGTAAAAAGTTACTCATTATACAACATGTCAGGTATGAAATAAGTAATATATTCCTACACAAAAAAAAGGAATGCTAATCAGGCTGGCATTTGACAAAAAAAAAAATCAGTAATTTAAAGTATAACTACTGTTTCAGTCCATTTAGAGGTTGGTATTTAAACCTCAATGGAAGATAAAGCAGTTTTCAGAACTGCTTAATTAGGCATTTTGCATTTCACCTTGGCTCTGCACTGTCCAAATAACTCCTGACCTGTGCCTTCTGGTAAAATAGCCAAGCTTAAAACAATTCTCTTTTCAGTCATCTCCAGGAGTGTTTAGAGTAGTTACCAGGAGAGTCCTCCTCTATCTCCATTCAGTTCCCCTCCAATGGGACTTCTAGAACTCTTGAACTTCTGAGATCATCTCTAAGCCTAGATTCCTTCACCTCAAGAACAGACACTTGTTCCCCTAAGATCATGAAAAAAACACCAGGCAGTCCAAATCCAAGCTCAAGCTTACCTAAGGTACATGTGTGCTCAAAGTAACCTTTGGGATGTTCCCCCTGCTTGGTTTGACTGATCACACCCTGCTCTGGATTTCCTCTAACCTCCTGGTCCTTACCACCCCCTGAGTCTAATTCAAATATACTAGTTTTGCCCCCCCATTCCCTCAGGGTCCTGAGAGGCTGTTAATTTGAAAAACTAATCTATGCTAATATGCTCAGTGGATGCTAATGGATTGGATTGCTTCCCCCTGTGCCAGGTAATGTGCATTTCATTAAGAGAGGCCTTCAATTCCTTAACCCAAGGGACTGACTCTAATAAGTGAAGTTGGCAGCAGTGTGGCAGTCCGGGGTGGGGGGGAAGGAGATTTAGGAGATGATGGGCCTTTGGGGGGACTCCTGAAACCCTGAAATAGTCAAAAATTGTCATATCTGGATGGAACCTTAGAACACAAAATGTCAGCCCATTTAGAAAGAACCTGACTTAGCAAAGTGATGAACAACTGGGGGGAAATTGAATTTGAGGACTTTGACTTACATCAAGAGAGGCGCTGCTTCTAAGAAAGGGAAGGTTCTTGGCCTATGTATTCTGCCCTAGTTAGAGCTTATCTTCAGTTCCATGGTCAATTCTGGATTTTAGAGGAACAAGCGCTTATTCTGAGGAGAGATACAGTTTAAGAAGAACATCAAGATCATCCCAACCTGGAGAAGGGCTTTGAGTCCATGCCATATATGGGTTCAATTGAAAGAAGTGGGAATGTTTAGATTGTGGAAGAGAAGACACGGGTGACTAGGCAGCTGTCTTTGGGTTTCCAAAAGGCTATCATTGGAAGAAGGAGCAGATTTGGTCCTAAAATTACCAGATCTTGGAGCAATGCAAAGGGTCAAATTTAATTTCAGAGGGAAAAACCATTTTGGCAATTAGAGATGTCCTCTAATTAGAATGGGCTGGAGGTAATTGGTTCTCCTCCATTGGAGGCTTTGTGAGTGAGACTGGCAGACCATCATGCAGGTACAATCCAGAAATTTCTTTGGGGGCATAGTTCATACTACATGACGACCCAGTGTCATCTAACTTTAGGATTCTGAATCTAGGGATATAGAGGCTGGAATAGAGACCTTCTAATGCAAACTCTTGACTTTACAGACAGGAAATGGAAGCCCAATAAGGTTGCCTAAAAAATCACCAGAGTGGTATAGAGGAACAGGGCCTTCCAGAATTCTCTTTTGTTCTCTCACTCCCAGAGCCTTGATCTCCCTATGGGCAGGGTTCCAGTCTCATTCATTCCCAGAGACTTGTCATCCTCTCTCTTCCACTGTCCAGTCTCTCAAACAAGGACTGAGGACAGGTGATCCAACTAATCAGAAGCTAGGAAATCTCCTCCTTCCAAATCCCCTCACCCCAGGCCCAACTGAAGACATAGTCTTCTCCCCAACCAATTAGCAGAACTAGCATGGTCTCTGGGGAGCCCTGCTCAGCGATAGTTTTATTGATCAGGCCTAGTATTGAAGTGTCAGACTGGAGAGAGTGCTCATTTAAGAGATGTTCTCCTTCTGAGAGAGATGGGGAGAATCCAGAGGTGAAAAGTAAGTAGTATTTACTGTGATGGTAATTGAAAGGCAGTGGCAAGCACCCCACATTGTCACCACCAATACCTAATTGCTATACAGAAAACTGCTGGGCATGGTAGGGAGGTTAAGGGGGAGGGGAGAGAAAAAAGTTAATAAAGCTAAGAATCAATAGAGAAAGCATTCACAGTGTCAGGCACAATAAATGGGGCTGAACAACTGGAAACTGCAGAAAATTAGCCTCCGGGTTGATGCTGTTTGAAAGCTAAAAGCTGGTAAATGCAGAAACAGAAGGGAGTTCTCTGTCGCCCCTTCTGTTGATGTGTTTACAGAAGATGACTGGAGGGCGATCCATAGGATAGGCAGGTTGAACGAAAATGGCAGGAAGAAGAGAAGAGGACGCCCCCAAAAGGGAATAGTTAAAGCAGGAAGGAATTTGAGGTCATTTTGCTCAGTCCCCTCATTTTAAAGAGGACCAGACAAGAAGGAGCATCCTGTAACACCACTACCGCCAGGCCCATTCTAGTGATATATAGTACTCTGTGCATAGGGTGTTGGAAAAGAAAATGTTGGCTATAGGGGAATCCTTGCGAAATAGAGACTTGATGCTGGAAAGGACCTTAGAATAGAGGCTATCAGAACTGAGGGCAGAGGGGCAGGATGAAGCTTTTAGAATACAGAATGTCCAAACTGGAGGGTCCTTAGAATCCAATGTCAGAACTGGGAGGGCCTTTAGATCACAGAATGTCAGAGCTGGGAGGGATCCTAGAATACAAAATGTCAGAGCTGGAAAGGACCCTAGAACACAGGATGTCAGAGCTAGGAGGGGTGCTAAAACACAAAATGTAAGAACTGGGAACCATAAAACAGAATGTCAGAACTGAGAGGGACCTTAGAAGGGAGAATGCCAGTTATTAAAACTTTTAAAACACAGAACATCAGAACTGGGTAGGGAGGGACCTCAGGATCTAGACTATCAGGACTGGAAGGAATCTTAAGCCCTAAGATGTCAGAGCTACAAGGGAGCTCAGACCTGACAATGAACCTATCGGGGATCTGGGAGATGATCCAGTTGAGTCCTCACATTTACGGAGTGGGAAACCTGCAAAGAGCAGGGTGACTTTCCTAGGTTGGAGCAGACCTGCCCTTGCCCTGGTAATATTCTGGACCATGAAAAGGCTTCAATCCCATATCCCTAAAATCACTAAGGTGGCCATCTAAGGAGCACTTCAAAGTCTCTGTGGACCCTGACATTTGCATATGTATCAGCAATAAATGAAATCCCCTTTAAGTCCATCTGAATGCTTCAGAGTCCACACCTCAGTCTGAGGGAAAGACAATTGATTTTAGTTTCTCCTCTGGTTAGGAACAGCTAAGGTCAGAGGTCAAAGGCAATCAGACACCAGGACCCAACCAAAAGACTGTTCCCACTCTTATAAGGGATTTTCTCCCACCAACTCATACCCAGATGCTGCCCCCAAAGTGGAACATCAGTCACAGCCTTGTTGGCAACCGGCTGCTTGTCTGGATTTGGGTTGTTGGAAGGGGAAATAAAGAGGAGGCTGTAGAATGAGGAGGATGCAGACTGATGGAGTTGAATATCAATAGGCAATAATTTTCTTTTGGAAAGCTCTAGAGCAGAGTTCCGACTGATAGCAAGTCAGGACTGGGGGACTTTAGAATACAGGTTGTTCTATTTTCTAATCAGAATTAGAAGGAACCTTAGAGAATGCCAGAATTGGAAGGGCTCTTGGAACACAAAATGTCAGAGCTGGAAAGTATGTTGTTATTCATGTTTAATGAATGAATTAAGGGACAGCTAGATGGTGTAGTGGAGAGAGCACCAGCCCTGCAATCTGGAGTGTCTAGGTTCAAATCCAGCCTCAGACACTTAATATTTACTAGCTGTGTGATCTTGGGCAAATCACTTACCCGATTGACTCAAATTCAGGGACTATCTCCGTTCATCCTGATCCATTTCTGGCCATTAGACCTAGATGGCTCTGGAGGAGAAAGTGAGGCTGGTGACTTAGTAGAGCACCCCCTCACTTAAATCCAAGTCTCTTTCTTGTTATGGTATCACCTCCCTGATTTCATGGTCTTCTTCAAGAATGAAGATAAAACATCATCATTAATAAATGAATGAATATAGAATATTGGTGCTTGAAGAGAAATTAAAATCTGAACATAAGAACACAGAATGCCAGAATTAGGAGATATCTTAGAACCAGAGGTGGAAAATACTTAGATTACCTAGGCCACACCATCATTTCTCCCATAAGACAGGAGCCATGAGGGAAGCCAGTTGGCTCCCATTAGCAGCCAAAGACTGGAGTAAATAAACTATTCCAAGCAGCTCACAGTGGGCAGAGGGTACTGGCCCCCACCAGGTAAGGGTGGAGGAGAAATGATGCCACCCATGTACCTTTCTATCTTCTTGGAAAGCTGATTGCTTGCAAATTTAACACCTGTGTTTGGTCTCTAATTGGCACTTACTCATTAAAGTCATTTCATCTAAATAATATATATTTTTTTTCATATATATTTAAATGAAATCTGTGAGGATGATCAGCCAAGATTTCTGAAATATCAAAGGGATATTTGGTGGAATATAAGTAAAATGGGTATCAGAAAACAGAAAAGATCCAGAGGAAGAGAAAAGAGGCAGGGGGGGGGGGGGGGAAGCAAAGGTTGATAGGTCCAAGGGAGACTTAGGAGCCTTCTAAGCTAATGGGAAGAAAATTGGATATGTTTGTTATGCTACTGATACTTCCGGCTTCCAATGAGCCCATGGGGAAAATAGACAGCATCTAAGGGCATGGCATCTGGGAGTAATGAAAAAGCTACATTTCCAGCTTTCTGAGAATTATAGAATTTAAAGCTAGAGAGCTCAGAGGATCTGAGACCTGGGACTGGAAGGGACAATAGAAGCCACCTAATTCAAAACTGCTCATTTAATGAGAGAGAACTCAGTGACAGTGCCCAAGTCCAGCAGGGGAAGGAATGGAAAGAAATAGGACTCCAAATTTAGCACTCTCAATATCACATTGCCTCCAAGGAATCCCAGGATCCCAGATGCTATAGTAGTTATCCATTAGGTGGTCCAATGGATAGAGCACCAGCCCTGAGTTCAAATCCAGCCTCGGACATTTGACACAAGTTATGTTACCCAGTGCAAGTGATTGCCATGACCATCTCGTGTCATCCTAATTCATATCTGGTCACTGGATCCAGATGGCTGGCTCCAGAGGAGAAAGTGGGGTTGGTAACTTAGCACAGCACCCCCTCACTCAAATCCAGTTCCCTTGCCCATCATGGCATCACATCCCTGATGACGTGATCTTCTTAGAGAATGAAGGAGAAACAGCAAGCAATATCTAATATAATATCTTCATTTACTGTTGAGGAAACCACATCCAGGGGCCTTCTTAATATACCATAGAGGCAACAAGTTAATAAGCATTTATTAAGTACTTACTGTAAGCTAGATACTGGGGATTTGCTGAGGCTACAGATAAAAACAAAAAGAAAGACAATCCTTGCCCTCAAGGAGCTTACATTCTAAAGAGGGATGTTTGTCCTTCATTCTCAAAGAAGACCGTAACATCAGGGAAGTGATGCTCTGACAAGCACATGAATTGGATTTGAGTGAAGAGGTACTGTGCCAAGTCACCAGCCTTACTTCCTCCTCCAGAGTCATATGGATCCAATGGCCAGATTTGAATCAGGACAACTGGAGAGAACCCTGGATAAAAGGCAATCAGGGTTAAGTGACTTGCCCAAAGTCACATAGCTAATGAGTATAGTATCTGAGATTGGGTTGAAACTCCCATTCTCCTGATTCTAAGCTCAGTGCTCTATTATAAAGGGAATTGAAAAGGGGGGAATGGAAGTAAGGAAGAGGATGAGAAGTACCTGGTTTGGGGACATGTTTTGAAATCTGGAAACTTAGTAGCAGACCAGGGAAATAACGTTTGTTCATTCTAGACTCCTCTTTCAGGTGGAAACCCCATTTGGGAGAAGAGGACTGGCAGGGGGATATTCCAGACTGGGAAGGCCATTGGGATAGTTGTATGCTCCAGGGTATAGAAGTCCCAGAAGCTGAGGGAAGTTCCAGGATGAGATAACAATTGCTGTATAGTTTTGAAGTCAAGACCACTACATGAAAATCACTGGACTTGAAATCCAAAGAACTGAGTTAGAATTCTGATTATGTATTTTCTAATTATGTAAACTTCATTTCTCTAAACTTTGAGTTTCTCATTTATTAAAAAGAGAATATTGGATCTGAAGTCTCTAAGATCCTGACAATTCTAATATTCTAGGATTCTTTTAGTAATGCTCTATCAGGAATGTATAGGAGACCAAGAAAATTATCTGAACCACTAGTTTTCAGCCCCAATTAATATCTTTCCCAGCCCAGACCCCTGCCCAAGGGACTTGCTTAAGCTGCTGTGACCCACCTCCTAAATAATCAGTAGTGGTGAAATCCCCAAGGAAATAAAGGAAGCTAAATTCAAGATGTGGTATTTTGACCATCAAAAGAGAGAAGGGTAGTTGTACAAAACCCATATTAAGAAAACTCTCTAAGGTCACAAAGTATTTTATATGCATGAAGGGAATGGGTACAGATAGGAACAACCTTAAAATCTATCCTTCTTGCCTCCATCCAGTAGATGCTGCTGTGTGGTGTTTGGGCTGGGATTGGGGGCAGGATGGACAAGTCTGCTAAGATAGGCACAAAGGAATAGTCTCCACTCCAAGAGCCAGGGGTTGGAAATACAAGGAAAAATAAAATGTTTAAGAGACTTTAAAACATAATATCAGAGCTGGAAGAGATCTTCAAATACAGAATTTGAAGTTGGGAGGGATTTTAAAACAAAATGTCAGAGCTAGAAAAATTTTTACTCCAATACTCCCATTTCACAGATGAAGAAATCAGTTCCTAGAGAAAGGAAATGCTTTGTCCATGGTCATTCTAGGTATTAATCATCCTTCCTATCCTAGAAGAGAAGAGAGTCTTTGATCCTTCCTGCCCTAGCTCATTGTCTACTCTTTCCCAATGGAAAAATCAGCAAGATTTCTGTGTTCCTTTTTAATAAATAAAACCCTGGTAGATTGAGCTACCAGGAGTCCAGAAAGTGGAGTTCAAATCTCATCTTGTGTCCACTTCACAGTGATCTTGGACAAATTGCTTTTCCCTCTTGGTGCTCATGATGAAAGTCTGAATAATGTAGCAAATTCCTCCATGGACTCCCAGGGGACCAGTAGGGTGATGATGAATTCTATCTTAAAAGTCCAGAGCTCTGAGCTGAAGAGAAGAGGTGTTATGTCACCATCCAGGTGTTTCTATTGAAAGAAAAAGGTGCTAAATCTATACCTCCAGTCTCTCCTAAGTGGTCGTTGGCCACCTGGAATATGACAGCCCTGAGTGCTAATTGTATCATACAACACCCTCATCTCAGCATCTTCCAGAAAAACACTGATCCAATTAACATGGATTGGAATGACCCCAATGTGTCTTTCATGTTGATGCATTTGTCCAATGGAGTTGTTTTCCCTTCCTCCACACCTCTCCTCAGCTTTGTTGCCATGCCCACACAAGGTCAGAGAAAAAACAGAGGAAAAAAGGGCTCTTCCTGAGCAGAAGTGAAATCTGAGAAGGGTGGAAGCAAGACATTCCAAGATGGGGAACGAAGTGGAGCGGGGGGAAGATAGTGGGGGGAAGAGAGAAGCCAGGAGGAACTAAAGGAACTGGAGTAATCAAATGTCAGAGTTGGAAGAAACAGTAGAGCAGAGAAAGTCAGGGCTGAAAGGGACCTTAGAACACAGAAGGTCAGAGCTGGGGTGTCTTTACAACACAGAAGGTCAGAGTTGGGAGGGATCTTAGAATATAGAATGCTAGAAATATAGAATTGTCAGAACAAGAAGAGTCTTCTAAAATTATCTAGCATGAATGGCCTAATTTTGGAAATAGGGAAACTGAGGCTAAGAGAGAACTGACCTACCTAACATCCCACAATTGTTTCTCAGCAAAACTGGGACTGGAACCCTAAACTCCATCCAACTAACACAGTACCCTACTGGGATCCTTCTCTGGCATCTGGTGACCATGATTCTGCATTTCTGGGCTGATCTAGTTTGAGATAGGAAGCCCCAGGTAGAAAGATGCAACAGGTGTCCTGATATGTGCCATGACCTCCCTGAAGTTTGGTTTGCAGACACACATGGTCTTTCTCAGACCAGCTGGCACAAGGCTGTTTCCTTGCAGAGAGACTGGAAATGGACTCATAATAGAATTAGATTGCTTGGTGAGATCTCATCTGGAATTGGGAGAGTTAAAACAAAACCTCAATAGAAGCTTTCTAATAAAGGCACACACACAGACACACACAGACACACACACACACAAAATGAGCTAATGGGCCATACCTCAATGGCTGCTGTTGAGTTGTTTTCACTCATGTCTGACTCTTCAGGATCCCATTTGATGTTTTCTTAGCAAAGACACTGGAGTGATTTGTTAACTCCTTCTCCAACTCATTTTACATATTGAGAAACCGAGGCAAATGGGGTTAAATGACTTATCCAAAGGTCACACAATTAGTAAGTGTCTGAAGCCAGATTTGAACTCATGAAAATGAGTCTTCCTGACTCCAGGGCCAGTACTCTATTCACTGTACCACCTAGTTTCCTACTTCAGTACAGAGATACCTAGATTTTCAAAATTGTAGGAACAAATCAGAGAGAAATTCATTCATACAGGAAGCATTTAAGTGTCTAGGGGCAGCTGGTGACAGGGTTAGAGCACTGATCTGGGAGTTGGAAAGACCTGAGTTCAAATGTGACCTCATACATTTAGTAGCTATGTGACCCTGAGCAAGTCACTGAACCACTCTGCCTCAGTTTCCCCAACTATAAAATGAGGATCAATAATAGCACCAGGTTCCAGGATTGTTGAAAAAATAATATTTGCAAAATGCTACATAAATGCTAATCATTCCTACAGCTGCAACAATGACAACTACAGTATTCCAAGCAACAAGGCTCTAGGACCTCAGAATTAACTTAGGTTGTGTTTGCGTGTGCGTGTGTGTGTGTGTGTGTGTGTGTGTGTGTGTGTGTGTGTTACAGATCCCTTAGTTACTCTGGGGAAATCTATGGACTTCATCCTGATTTCTTTATCCTGTACAATTTGCATCCAAGAGTGTCGATAAATCTCCTATAGCAGATCCATCCGATACATTGGGGGCTTTTGAAGGCAGTGATTATTTCATTGGTGTCTTTGTCTTGTCATCACCTGGTAGAGTGCCTGGAACTTCATAAATCCTTATTGACTGATTGATTCCTCTGGTTCCTGAAATAGGGGCCTTCAGACTATCTATCTACCTAGGCTTTACTCTCAATACATGACCCCTTCCCTTTTTCCATTGAGAAGATTAAAATTGATCCTGTATCATTTTCTTATTGATCCTATTTACAAGGAAATGATTTTTTTCTTCTAATTGCTTTCTTCCTATAACCACTTAAGCCATGGTCTTTTATTTCTGATCTTAGTTCATATTTCAGCAGCTCTTTCATGGATTAAGTTTCAAAAATCCAGCTGTTCTTGCATCAAGGAATTTTGCTGACTTCGAGGAGAAACTGGTTAAGAAAACAAAAGTTTGGACCTGATAACTTTATTTCACCAAGAGATCCTTCAGGGATGTCCAGCTTGCAGAGTCCAAAAATCTGGGCTGCTATATCACATCTGAACTCAGACAATGAGTATTTCTTAATCTTTTGAGAGAAGGGGAGAGTCGTTATTAGATCCTATAGCAACCTTCCAATCAATCATGTTGTCCCCTGTGACTCAGCTCTATAACCAATTGTGTTACTTTTAATCCCATGATGTCATTCACCCTGTTCTGATCTTTGTTCTGTACTCGCCAAAATCTCTACAAGGGAGCTATCTTTTAGCTCTGGGTCTTTGATATTAATGGAGGCACCATTGACCCCATTTATTAACATGCAGTACACCCTTGCTAATAAATGATACCTTACTCAAAAGTCTGCCTCAGTTTACCTTCTTATTAAAATTCTATCATGATACCATTGTGCATGTTCTTGCTGTCTGACCCCACCCTCTCTATTGTACTTTTCTCTAAATCTTTACTATCCATAAAATGAGGAAGGTGCATTAATGTCCTCCAAGTTCTCACGGGCAATTTTCTAATGCAGAACGCATCTTCACAGTCACACATTGACTGGGAGAGAATGGAAAATACAAGAGCACTATGTTGCTTATTATTTGCTGATTTATTTTTTAATAGCATTTGATTCAGTAAAAAATAAAACACAGTCACGAAGTCTCTCTTCCAGTGAGAGCCAGAAAGCCTCCCCTGAGCAGGTATGACTCATGACCCAGAGAGTGGGTAAAATGGTGGAGCTTCCAGGGAGTCAAGAGTTTGCTATTTCTACCACTCTCTGGCGTAAAGGCCATAACCAAAGAGTATCCCCTCCTTACTCCATCCCAACTCAAACTCCATTGATTGCTTTGGATGCCTACCTGGTGAAGGAGGAATGTTCAAGATAGTAGCTAGGGCGCTTGGAGTAAGTCCCATTACCTCTCGGTCCCTCAGCTTCCTCCTCTATAAAATGAGAGGAATTGGTCAAGATGACTTCAGAGGCACCTCTAGATCCTATGATCAAAATCACTCAACTTAAAGGAGTCAGAGTAATTTGATTCTCAAAACCATCATAAGAGGCAAGTGCTGTTATTAACCCCAATTTATAGAGGAGGAAACTGAGGTACAGTTGGAAATTCAGGTCATCCCAGCTCTATCTGCTCCATAGCTGCCTTTCAAGAACTAACCTCTTCCTTCACTGGACACAAGCCTTTTATCCTGTTGGACAAGCTGTGCTGAAGCCTAGATAGAAAACCAGCCCAGAAGCAAAGCATCATTTTCTCATTCCAGTTCTGTCAAATAAATAGTCCAAGAGGATAGGGGAAATAACCAACCCTTGACCCATCAGAGGCTAAGACTACATATCTCTTCAGGTAAACTTTTTCAAGGGAAATTAGTTTATAGAAGCAATTTGTTGAAATGAATAAAGCAGGGGTGTGTGAGAAAGACATACCAGGTTCAAATCCTGACTCTTCCACTAACAAGTTGTGTGATTTTAGTCAGTTTATTTGCCTTTTCTGGGCTTGGGTCTACTATCCACAAAATGTAGGGGTACAGCGAGGAGAAGCATGAAAAGAAATGGCTGCTTGGTCCTTTCAAAGCTCTAACATTCCGTGTTCTAAGATCTCTTCTGTCCCTTACATGTTATGTCAATTCAAAGTGATATTTATTAAATGGGTTATATGTTATATATGTATATACGTGTGTGTGTGTATATAGATATAAATCTCAATTGAGTCTCATGATTTCATGAGTATTATGGATAATACAATTTCCATTTTACAAATGAGGAAATGGGAGCTGAGAAAGAAGTTAAGTGACTTGAGCAAGGTCATACAGTTTGTAGGAGTCAGAGCAAGACTTTGAACCTAGGTCTTCTTGGTTCCATACCTAGTGCACTAGCCAACACTCCCTCTCTATGTTCTATGTTCCCTTACTCTAAATTCCATCTTCTAAGGCCCCTAAATCTCTGACAGTCTGTTTTTGAGCTTGTCTGATTCTTACCCAAGCTCTCTATGTTGTAAGGTCCTTTCCCTAAAGACTAATATTCACCTTTTCTATTTTAATGTCTCTTCAGTCAACTAGCATCAAGGGACTACTATATGCCAGGCTACTGAATGTCTGAGATAGCAAGGTGGCTCAGTGAATAGAGCTTGAATCAAGAAGACCTGAGTTCAAATCCAACCTCAGGTGATTACTAGCTGTGTGATGCCAGGCAAGTCACTTCACCTTGTTTGTCTTAACCCACTGGAGAAGGAAATAACAAACCACTGCAGTATCTTTGCCAAGAAAACCCCACGAGCAGCAGCAGAGTACCATGACTGATTCACAGATCACAAAGCATCAGACGTGATTGAACTACAACAAATATACCATACACTGAGAAGAGTGCTAGGAAGACCAAAAAAAGGTAAAATACAGTCCCTGAAGAGGCAGGACTGAGGAAGGGGAGGGTGTCAGGCATGAGGGAGAGCCGAGGAAAATGCCTAGAGTTGGAAAAACAATGGTATAAGAAGTAACAAGGAGTAAAGTTCCAACACCTCTTGATTCCTAATGACCAGTTAGTGAGCTACTGCAGTTACCAAATGTGTTTAAAATACTTAATGAATGGATAGAATTAAGCTGATTGTTTCCAAAATAGTGGATTGATTTCTGACCTGTGTGACCACTGGCAAGGGGGTAAATCTCTCTAGATCTGTATCCTCAGCTATTGGATGAGAAGGTCTGGTCTAAACTAGTTCTTTTTTTTTAAGTTGTTTTTCTTTTTTGCAAGGCAGTGAGGTTAAGTGACTTGCCCAAGGCCACACAGCTAGGTCATTATTAAGTGACTGAGGTCAGATTTCAACTCAGGTGCTCCTGACTCCAGGGTGCTCTATCTACTACACCACCTAGTCGCCCTGGTCTAGACTACTTCTAAGGATCATCCTACCTCTAAATCTATGCTCCTATGACTATAACTTGTTACTTAAAGATTAGATTACTTTTTAATTCCATTCAATCAATTGTTTTCCCAATCTCCAATTGATAGATTAATTTAATTTGTTCTTTCTTTCCCAAAGCAAGTCTTAGTTTTGTTGCTGTTCAGTAGTATCCAACTGTTCTTGACCTCATTTGGGTTTGTTTGGTTTTTTTGGACAAAGATATTGACGATTTGCCATCTCTTCAGCCAACCCATTTTACAGATGAGGAAAATGAGGAAAAGAAAGGAAAGTGACTTGTTCAGAGGCATACAGTTAATAAGTATCTGAGGCTATATTTGATGAGCCCAGGGTTCCATTCACTGGTGTTGCCACAACTAAATCACAATCCCAACTGGGAGGTGTGAGGACATCCAAATATACCCTTAGCTGGACCACCACTCTACTTATCAGGTCATTTGTTTGTAGGAGAGAGGGTTCAGCAGATAGATGATGGTGATGGCTACAAATTGACTGTTCTTCAGGGCCCTGCTCCAAGCTTGTCTGAAAAAGAGGTCAGTGGGCAGAGTTTCTGCATTGCAGAGTCTACAGGCTAGCAGGGAAGGAACTTGCCTGAGGAAGTTCCTCTGGTCCCATGCTGACAAACCTGATGACTATTATCGGGATGATTATTGATAGACTGAGCAGGGTGGCTCTGTGCTTCACAAAACATGGAGAGGCTGACATTTTCTGGTCCTCGCAGCTTCAAATTCCCCGTGGAAGACTGGAATGGAGTTCTGTGATTGTGGAGATGGGCAACAAAGGCTGGGGTGAAGCAGCACATCCCAAGAAAGGATTGGAAAGAGGAAAGGGAGGCCAGAAGAGGGGCAGTAGTGAGAATGACCAAAGCAGGGCTCATCTGTCACTATGTGAAAAGATGCCTAGAACAAGGAATGACAAAGATAGGAGGGGCCTTAGAACATGGAATGTCTGTTCTGGGAGGAACCTTGGAACAGACTATGTCAGAAATGGGAGAGGCTTTAGAACACAGGATGTCAGAGCTGGGAGGCCTTAGAATCACAAAGCTGGGAGGGGTCTTAGAACCCAGAATGTCAAAGCTGAAAGGACCCTTAGAACACAGACTGTCAGAGATGGGAGGGCCCTAGAACACAAGATATTCACTTTGTTATAGATTTTATTTTTCTCCAATTTCATGTAAAATAATTTTAACATTCATTTTTTTAAATTTTGGATTCTCAATTCTCTCCCTCCTTTCCCTCTCTCTTCATTGAAAAAGCAAGCAATTGATATATGTTATACATGTGCAGTCATGCAAAACAAATTTCCATATTGGTCATGTTGCTAAAGAAAACACAGACCAAAGAAACAAGAAAAACAATTTAAAAAAAAAATTATGCTTTGCTCTGTATTCAGACTTCATCCCTTCTTTCCCTGGAGACAGATTGCATTTTTCATGAATTCTCTGGAATTGTCTTGGATCATTCATTGTTTTTGCAGAGGCAAGCTATCATTTACAATTGATCATCAGACAATATTGATGTTACTGTGCAAGTTGTTAATCTGGTTCTGTTCGTTTCACTTTGTATCAGCTCATGTAAGTCTTTCCAGGTTTTTCTAAAAGCATGTATCATTTCTTAATGTACAATAATATTCCATCACAATCATTTAACATAATTTGTTCGGTCATTCCCCAACTCATGGACATCCCCCCAATTTCCAAATTTTTTGCCACCACTGATAAAGTTGCTCTAAGTATTTGTATACATATATATCCTTTTCTTTTTTGTTGTTGTTGTTTTTTAGGTCTTTGGGATAAGGTATGTATGATGTGGATATGATTTGTACATGATTTGTGCATCATTCCCAATTACTCTCCAGAAAAGTTGAATCAGTTTACAACTCTACCAGCAATGCAAATGTGTATCAACTTTCTCACATCTCCTCCAACATTTATCTTTGGGGTAATATCAGAGTTGTTTCAATTTGCATTTCTCAATAGAGATTTAGAGAATTTAGAAAATAAAATATTCTATCTGGAACATTCTTACAATATAGAATATTAGAATCATATCTATATTGGGGAATTATAGGAGGACTGGCATTTCTAGAATGAGGGCTGCCTTTAGCGTCCACCTATCATTCAACTCTCACTTGTGACTCTAAGAAGTTGTAGTAAAAACAATGTCATAATTCAGTAAAACAACTTAGTCAACAGGCTAAACTAGGTTGAATGTAACTGATGGATTTGGAGTGTCTGCCCCCAAAATGTGAAGAATTTCCCTAGTGTAATGGGTAGATGAGAATAATTTATTCCAACAGTCATTAAGGTGGCTGAAGAAGGCTAGGGGGCTGATCAGATATCAGAGACACCAATGCAAGGGCATCAAGGTGATACAACGAGGTGAATTGCTCATGGTCACTGAGTTAGTCAAGGACAAACTGAGTCTAAGATGCAGTTTTGGGAAATAAGGAGTGAGAAAGGAAGCAAAGCTGGAGTCCCATGTGGAAGACCTCATTTCAGATATTTATGTCAATAAGGCCTGACTAAAGTAGTGGTGACAAGAGCATTGTATTCAGATTCAGAAAGACCTGGGTTCAAATCTTGTTGTTGGTTGTAACCATGAATAAGTTGCTATCTTCCTCTGGATTTTGTAAAATGGGGTTAGAGGCAACAAGTGGACTAAATCAGTGGGATCAAATGCAAATAGCCCACCTTCTCCTCCTCCTCCTCCTCCTCCTCCTCCTCTCCATTCTTCCCCTCTTCTTTCTTCTTTTCATCTTCTTCTTATTCTTCCTCCTCTCTTCTTTCTTCTCTTCTCTCTTCTTCCCTCCTCCTCCTCTTCCTCTTCCTCTTTCTCTTCTTCTTCTTCTTTCTCTTCTTCTTTCTCTTCTTCATCATCTCCTACTCCTCTTTTCCTCCTCCTCATTCTTTTCCTTCTTGTCAAACAATAATAACATTATCCATAATTGTATTTTGATTTATTTTGTTAAAGTTTTCATTTGGTTCAGCCTTACCCAATAAGCCTATGATTATTACACAGAATCCACATTTCACTTCCTCTGTGTGTGTGTGTATGCAGACACATATGTGTGTGTGCATATCCAAAACTATAGGATTCTCAAATATTGTATTCAGTTGGGGATAGTAAGGTTTGAGAAGGATACTGATCATCTGGAGAGAGTGCAATGCAGAGATTTCATGATGGTGAAGAGGCCCAAAGGCCATATCATATCAGGGTCAAGTAATGGGGCATTTTCAGCCTAGAGAAGAGACATAGGACAGATAGCTTCAAGACTTTGAAGGGCTGGTCTGTGGAAAAATCAGATTTGTTCTTTTGAGACCACAGAGCAAGACTGGAAACAACCAAAGGTGATCACAAAGAGGAGAATTTGGCTTAATGATAGCAAGGAAAACTTACCAATAAAGGCAGCTCTCCATAAATGGCATCAGCTACCTCGTGAGCTCTCCGTTATTGGAAAGGTTTAAACAATTACCAGATTCCCCACTGGTCATCGAATATGATGCTAGAGGACTTTCTAGTATAAGAAGGTATGGGCAGATCTAGATGACCTTGGGGAAAGAGGCCTCCAGCTCTGAAATTTTGTGATTTTGTCATTTGAACATCCTCTCCTGCCCCAGACATGCAAACTCTTGAGTCTGGAGCCAGAAGTAGACTGTATGTCCCCGGCAATGCCCTTTAAATTAACCTTTAGCTGTATCAGATTAGCAACTCAATCCATCTTCCACCCCACCCCACCCCCAAGGCAGACAGTCCACTGGCTCCCTCTTCTCTGGGTGTGGCTCCCTGCAGTGTAAGGTCCCTCACCAGTTCAGACAACAGAGCTCAATGAATAGGGAAAGAAAGCTCAGTTTCCCAAGTTACAAACCAATGCAGGGTGATAGACCATTCTTTTGGTCATGACCTCTAAATCCATTTGCTTCAAAGAAAGAAGGATTATTTTAAGTGGGCTGGAAGAGAGAGTGTGGATGGGTTACTACAGATTATCCTCACTAGAATTTTGGGATTGAAAGGAATTTCAAAGGTGATCCAATCTAATCCCCCATTTGAAGCAGAAATCCTTTCAAGGCTATACCCATTAAGGGGTCATTTGTTGTCTCCCTAATCACCAAATTATAGAATTTCAGAATCAGTAGAAACCACTATAGCTAGCTAATCTAACTCATACCCTACCTCCTCAAAGTGGTCATAGACAATTATGGAGAACTCACTACCTGCATGGATAGCTCACTTCTAAAAGAAGGAAGCATAGCATCTGTTGTTGTTAGGTCACTGGCATGAGCTTCCCCTGCGAAGGATAGGAAATTAAAAATGTAACCCTGAGATTTTTTTGAAAGGTTTATAGGAGTGTATTAAAGACACTCAGAAGGCCCTTCGAATATCAAACAGCTGTGAGCAAACACTAATTTGATGATATAAGTGTTAATGAATCCCAGACATGCAGATTAAATTCTCTTTAAATCACATGTGGTTTTAAAATATATTTCTCTGTCTGGAGTACCTAGTTCTATACAAGGTTATTGAAACACCTGGGAGACAACTACATCAGACAGCAGGGGATGAAAGAAATAGAAGACATGTCCCCTGCCCTCAGGAAGAGTACAGTTTAGAGAGACCAGATACATAGAGAAGTATTTGTTTTAATACTAAAACCAGGCTGCATTGAATTAAATGATATGTTATGACAGCTAAGCCTCTGTTTCCTCCTCTGTAAAATGAATGGACTATATGATTTCTAAAAACCTTTCTAGGAAGCCAGTTAGAGCTGTGAACTGGGAGTTAGCAAGACCTGAGTTCAAATTCAGTCTCAAATAATTGCTAGTTGTGTGACTTTGACAAGCCACTTCATTTCCCAGTCTCAATTTCATCATCTGTAAAATCCAACTAACGGTTATACCTACTTCACAGAATTGTTATGAGAATTAAATATAAAATATATGTAATTGCTTTGCAGCTTATTATTATTAACAATTTGTGTTCAAAGGGCCCTCCCAGCACTGACATTCTGTTTTAAAGTCAGTCAGCTCTGACGGTCCATGTTTTAACTCTAACATTCTCTGTTTCAAGATCAGTCTCAGCTCTGACTTTCTATGTTCTAAGGCCCTTCCAGCTCTGACATCCTCTGATCTAAGGACCCTGCTAAATCTGATGCTCTGTGAGCTCACTGAGTCCCTCTCCTTCCTTTGAAGGGCATTTGAAATGCCACCCCCAGCAGGAAGTCTTTCTTGACCTCTTAGTAGATCATGAACCATACCCCTCAGACTTCCCATCGTCATTTCCTCTAGTTTACTTACCATGCCATATGGTACATGATTCTTCCATACATTTATATGTCTTGTCCATCTGACTGGAAGTTCAATGAAGAAGGATCTCTGGTCTCTTCCAAACTTTGGATCTTCCCAACTGTAATGCACCCAGTCTATAGCATTCACTTGATGCATGTTTGTGGGATGAATCATTCCTGTTCCTCAGGAATGAAAGCCCTTTCTTAGGAGGAGACAGAACTGAACAGAACAGAATAGTGAAGTCCAGAGGATTCTTTCAGTGAAGACTTGGCTGCAAAATTGAACCCTTGACAGACCTCTGGGGTGTCCTTCCTGGGGTCTCCCTCATTGGAGATCTTTGACCAGATGTTAGGTGACCCTTGGGGGTCTCAGGGCTGAGGAGATGCCTGTCTGGACCCTGGTTACACTAAAGAGTCTCTGAGATCCCTTCTATCTCCAGCCTGGCCAGCTCTGGGGTCTTTTCCCCAGCCCACGGGGTGGGGGGGAGCTAACCTTTGGAGGACAGCAGCCCAAGGTCGCTCCTTAAGAAACAAGACTCTAGCTCAACCCAGGACGGGGGGGGGGGGGGGGGGGGGGGTAGCAGCCACCCACTACTGGGATTCTGAGCCTTGTTGGGGAAGAGCCAGAACAGGTTGAGGAAAACAGCCATATTCCCTCTTCTGTCCAAACCCATTAAGCACCTATTTCATTTCACTTAAAGCCTGAGAAGCCACATCAACACATAATCAGAACTACCTCAGCACACTTGTCACTTTGGGTTTACACAATCTTCTTGTTTGGCTCTATTGACAAGAGGGAAAAGCCCCTGGAAGGGAGCTGGAGGCAGGGAGGGAACTTGGAGCTCTAATTGCAGAGGAAAAGCCCCCCGCCCCAACCACACACACACACACACACACACCCCTGTCCTAACTGGTGCCCAGAAGGGACAGACACTCAGAGAAAACAGAATTCTAGGCCTGCACATGTCCTCAGAACAGAGGAGCACAGAGCGAGGATACCCGTTAGAACAAGGAATGACAGAGCTGGGAGGGTCCTTAGAACACAATGTCAGAGCTGGAAGGGTTCTAAGAATGTCAACACTAGGATGATCCTCTGAACATAAGAATGACAAAGCAAAAAGGAAACATGGAACATAGAATCTTAGCGCTATAAGAGAACTATTGCTATGAGCCACAATAGCGATGACCAGGGTCCCAGAATAACCCAAGAGATGCCTTTAATCCTCTGACTGCTTTGTTGAGCTTCCATAGCTCCAACTACTCAGCAGAACTGCCTTACCTGTGCTCCTCTTTGAGACCTCATCTTCTTCAGGCCATTCGGATACCAACCCACCACTGCCAGTTTCCTTTGTCCACTCTGTATTCTTGTGTACATGATTGGGCCATCCATTGGCACTGGTATCCTTTTTTCCATCCATCTTCAGTCCATTCTTCTGCTTATAAAATGTTCCTCTGGCCCTTATGGATTATTAACTCTTCCCAGCCATGAAAACATAGAAATATTGGAGCTGAAATGGATCTGAGGCCATAACCCAAATGAATAGAGAATTTTCAAGCTAGAAGGAAGCCTAGACATCATCTAACTATAGGTTTTATAACCTGGACTAGGAACTTGGTTCCTTTGCAATCCTGTGGCTTTTATTTTATACATTTAAAAACATTATTCTGGGAAGGGATATATGGAGTCCACCAGACCCTGTTCAGGGCCTCTAGATCACAAGAAAGGTCCAGAAACTCTGTCCTAGTACACCTTCCCATCTGAGTTGACTTTGTAAAGTTACACAATGAATATAGCTATGCTAGAACTTGAATCCATCTTATTTTCCCTGAATGCAGTCATGTCTAGACTACATAAGGGATAGGATTGGGAGTTGAAGTGGAGTTTCTGTAGTCCCTTACATCTCCTCTCTCTCTCTCTCTCTCTCTCTCTCTCTCTTCCATCCCTCCCTCCCTTCCCATCCTTCCCCACCCCAAGTGTTCATAGTTAGCTGGTAACAGTTTCCCAGAGCTACTCAAGGTTCTAAAGAGAAGAGAATGGAGTAGAGAGATGTCACACTCTAATGATCTGTGCAACTCTCTGGCTTCCCCAAATATGCCCGCTGAATCAAAGGGCCCTTAAGATACCCTTGAATACAGAGCATGAATCTTTTAAAAAATCAGGTTGGGGTGGCTAGGTGGTGCAGTGGATGGAGCACCGGCCCTGGAATCAGGAGTCCCTGAGTTCAAATCGGACCTCAGACACTTAATAATTACCTAGCTGTGTGGCCTTGGGCAAGCCACCTAACCCCATTGCCTTGCAAAAAACAAACAAAGAAAAAATCAAGTTGCCAATTCAATAGTTACGTGTCAATGAGAAGCTCCATCAAGGAAACTTTTCCAACTTAAGTCAGTTATTTGTCACTGAAAATCCACTGGACCAGGAGCTGACCAACTTCCATGGGACCAGGAGTTCCATACAAGACACTGGGATTTGGGATTAAGTCCATGATTACACCCTCAATCACTAGCTCATTGACAACTCCACATGGCCTACAGAGTCCTCTCTCCTAGTCTCTGGTCCCTTATCTCTGACATCTTTGGACATCTCCCCCTAGAATGCAGAACTCATCACCTTGTTCCCTAAACCCACACCTTATTCTGACACTCCTATCTCTGTCAAGAATATCACCTTCTAGGGGCAGCTAGGTGGCGCAGTGGATAGAGCACTGGTCCTGGAGTCAGGAGTACCTGAGTTCAAATCCAACCTCAGACACTTAATAATTACCTAGCTGTGTGGTCTTGGGCAAGCCACTTAACCCCATTGCCTCGAAAAGTCTAAAAAAAAAAAAGAAAAAGAAAAGAATATCACCTTCTTCCAGTAACCTATGATTTCAATCTCAGAACCATGACTCTCCCTCCCCTATCATATTGTACCAATTACCTAGTCCCATCCATGCCTTCATTACTTCTTGCTGGACTGGCAAAATCACCTCCTAATTCATCTACCTGTATCTAGCCTCTCCTCTATCCAATCTATCTTCCCCTCAATTTCCAAATTCATTTTCCTAAGGAATAAGTCTATCCATATCATTCTTGTGTTCCAAAAATTTCTGAGACTCCTTACTACCTCTATGATCAAATACCTGCCCTTGTGTTTGGCATTTAAAGTCTTTGTTTACTCCATAGTATCTCCACTTCTTTGCACAGCCTATTCCCTAAGCCTAGCCTCCTAGAGCCCCTGGTTCCCTATAACATTCATCTCCAATACCACTTCCTACAAGAGATTTTTCCTTACCCTTTCACCCAAGTTGTTAGTACTTCTCTTCCCAAACTTACTTTATATTTATTCTTTAATATTTATTTCTTAAAATGTGTTGTAGCCCTGGCCCCCACTTCAGTAAAGTGTTTCTTGAGTACAAGACTACTTCCTTTATATCTATTGATACAATTTTACACAATTTTTATACAATTTTGGAACAATTTTAGACACCAAGGGCTGGATGAGAAAGAAGATGGTTGGGAGTACTTAGGGACTGAAGGTAGAGGCTGAAGATAGGGAGACCAATGGGGTGGGGGGAGACTACTCAAAAAGTCCAGATGAAAGATGATGAGGACTGGACTAGACTGTCCACAGCTAGAATAAAGAAAAGGGGAAAGAGTTAAGAGATTTTGTGAGGGTAAAATCAACAGAATGAGGCAACTGACTTGAATGTAATGAGTGGTGAAGAAAGAAGAGTCAGACTGAGTTTCATAGCTTGGGGAGATGGTGAAGGAGGCATTTGAGGATGCTCTGCTCCTTTCATAGATGGGGAAAAGTGAAGTCCAAGAGACAGGAGGGGATGGACTGAAGGGGATCTGACAAGACAATCAGAAATCCAGCACTTGCACCCAGGGTCTCTACTTGCCATCTTACCATGATGCTCAGAGCACAAACTTCTCCCTCCAACTCTCCTCATGTCCCCTCTGTCATGGGACAATAAGACCTCTTAGGAGCCCCCTCCCACCCTGGGTTCCAGTCAGTATCTGACATCAGCTCCCTCCCACCAAGCAGAGCCCCACGTGGGTGCCTTCCGATCACAAACGCTCCTCGAAACGTCTCTTAAAGTCTTTATCAACACACAAGAGCAATGTTCTTGGAACACTTGTCTTTCAAGGTTCAGGGAGAAATAAAAATAGATCGGGGACAGGAAAAGTTATCATCGCCTTCCTTTTGTCATTCCAGCCAACGGGCTGAGGAGAGCCCCTAATCCGTCATGTTGTCTCATCATGCTCAGGATCCGATGCTGGCAGGCGAGGGCCCTGGTGGCAGCTGACGGTGGTGGCGGCTGTCAGTCTCTTTATGAACACCTTATTTACATGATGAGAGAGTTCAGAAACCTCTCCTTGTCCTGGGGAGCAATGATGAAGATTGCCAGGGTGGATTTGTGGGCTGGGGAGAGTCTGAAGAAGAACAGGAGTTCTGTTGATTCCTTCAGGCTCTTGGGAGCATTCAATCAAGGAAGCCAAAAGCAGATACCTTAAAATTTTTTTATTTCCCACCAGCTACTTCTCATCCTCAGTTCTAATAAAGAGTCAGATATCACACTTGTAAAGAGAGTTGAAGTTGTGACATCTCGGGATAATAACAAAGATGCTTTCAGGGTAGGAGGGGGAAAGAATCATCTCATATGCTGATAAAATTTGAATGTCAGAGCTGGGAGAACCTTTAGAATACAGAATGGCAGAGTGGAAGGGCCCTTAGAACACAGAATGTCAGAGCTCAGTGGGACATTAGAAGACAGAATATTAGAACTAGGAGGGACATTAGAAATTATCTACTCCCAACTTCCTCCTCCATTCATATAGGATTTTTCTCCTGATCTCTAAATTCTATCCTTTCTCCACTCCTGAGAGATTTTGGTTTCAAACTTAACTTTTCCCTCCCCAAAATTTCATTCTTTACCCTTTCCTTCATTCTTTTCTCTTTGAGAAGGGTTTCTTTTCATTTGAAATTTAATGTCAAAAATTGTTTTTATATGTAACTGAGAAAAAAGTAAAATATTAAAGAAAAAAAGAATTAAAGGGCAACCTAAACAGGTAGGTGAATTTTTAATGTTCAAGGCTGGATCATACCAATGTAATGAAAATAACAATACTACCAAAAAAAGGGGATTTTTTTCTTGACACTATTCTCATCCATAGCTAAAAGATACCTGAGTGATGCATAGATAGACCCCTGAAACTGAATTCAGAAAGAACTGAATTCCAATTCAGCCTTAAAGCCTTACTATCTGTTCAACTGGGCAAGTCACTTTCCTTCTGCCTTGATTTCCTCATCTGTCAAATGGAGATTATAATATTACCTACCTAGCAGGGTTGTTGTGAAGTTAAAATTAGTGCTTTATGAACCTTGAAGCACCTCATAAATGGTACCTATTGGGGCAGCTAGGTGGTGCAGTAGATAGAGCACCAGCCCTGGAGTCAGGAGGACCTGAGTTCAAATTCAGCCTCAGACATTTAATATTTGCCTAGCTGTGTGACCTTGGACAAGTCACTTAACCCCAGTGCCTTAAATATTTTTTTTAAATAAATAAATGGTAGCTATTGTTATTACTTCCATTTTGTTTGTCAAATGGGTAGACCATACTAAAGCCCTCCAGTTCTTCTCCCTCTTATTTTCACTGTTAAAATATTCTTCTGAATGTCTTGATGTCCAGAGTCTGGCTTCTCTACCCCAAAGAGACCTAGAAGAACCATAAGAGCTATCTTCAAATTTTGGGAGGGATGACTCCCAGAAAAGAGACTAGATTTAATACTTGACCCTGAAGGACCAATAGGTGGAGACTTCGAAGAGATAGGTATGGCTTCAAGATCAACAATGGTTTCAGAATAATGAAAGCAGTCCAACTACAGAAAGTGCTGCCTTGGAGGTCATGGGAGGGTTTTCCAAGGAGATTAGATCACCCCTTGTCAGGGATGTCTTAGAGTAGGAATTCTTGTGCAAATTGGGCTTGATATCCCCTGAAGCCTTTTCCCTAACTGAGATTCTGGAATTCTGTCACTTGATCCTTCTCAACCTGGCTTCAGCTACTATCTCTAAGAAAACTGCTCCTTCAAACATTACTAATGAAATGAGATCCGAAAGGTTTTTTCTTGTCTTTCCCTTGGACCTTTCAATCGCATTTGACATTCTTGACAAATGGGGACAAATGATCTAAAGATCATTTCCTTGATTTCCACAACCTATTCTAGGTCTCTGTTGAGTCTTCCCAATGCTTTAACCAGCTCCTCTTCTTTCTCTTGACCTCTAAACAAGAGTTCTCCTTCCCTTTCCTTCCCTTCAGACCTCTGCTCTGTTCCCTTCTGACTCTACCTTAAGGAGCTTGGCCATCTTCATAGTTTCAGTTCTCGTCTCTGAGATGATGACTCCCTAACCTATATATATTCTCAGCCCTGATCTGACTCCCAAGCAAGGCCAGATCTCCAGTCACTTGATGAATACCACTACTTTATTTGCAAGATCACTTCAAATTCAACATAACTGAGGCTGACCTCATCCTTTTCCCTACCAAATCCTACCCTTACATCTAACTTCCCTCTTTCCTTATAAAGTCCTTTAAGATCATTTAGAATAAATGAGATCTCTTCAAATATCTGCCTGCTGAGTTAAGCCTCTGTTGATCTGGAGCCTAACTTCTTAATAATTTTTCCCAATTTTTTACCTGGAAAGCTAATGATTCAAGGATTGAAATCTATATCTGAATGCACCTCCTCCTCACCTCTGCCTCTTAGACTCCTTCAAAGTTCAGCTCATGGGCTATCCCCTGCATAAAACTTTTCCTTATATCCACAACTACTCATGCTCCCACTAAATTATCTCATATGTGTTTTTATATATGATCAATTAGATTGTTTGGTGGTAGAGTACCAGGCCTGGAGTCAGGAAGACTCATCTTCTGGAATTCAAATCTAGTCCCAGATACTTACTAGTTGACTCTGAGCAAGGCATTTCACTCTGCCTCAGTTTCCTTATCTGTAAAAGGAACTAGAGAAGGAAATGGCAAACCACTAGTATCTCTGCCAAGAAAACCCCAAATGGGATCAGAGTCAGAAACAACAATAATTTTGTGTATCCATATACATACATATATATATATATATATATACATATTTTGTATATATATAATATGTGTGTGTGTGTTCCTTAAGGACAGGACTTTTCTTTTTTAATTTTTGAAAATTTTTCCCACTTAATCTGTTGATCTCTACAGGTGGATAAAGCACCGGCCTTGGAGTCAGGAGTACCTGGGTTCAAATCCGGTCTCAGACACTTAATAATTACCTAGCTGTGTGGCCTTGGGCAAGCCACTTAATCCCATTTGCCTTGCAAAAAAAATAAAAAAATAAAAAATAAATTAAAAGCTATGTTATAAAGGAAAGAGCTATGAACTGGGTTCAAATTCTGAACCTGACATTAATAAGCTGCAAGATGCTAGACAAACAATCTTCTCTTAATAAATAGGTGATCATTGCTTTATAGAAATTGGAATGGAAAAGGGAATACCCCAAGTTGCTGCTCTCCCGTCCTCACCTCCCCAGAATGTTAGCACTGAAAGGGACCTTAAAGGTCATCTAACCCAATGCCCTGATTTTAGAGATGAGTAAATTGGAAACCCCAAAAATGAAGATATTTTTCCAAGGTCTAAGCAGTTTACCTTAGGGATCCCCCTACAGTGCCCCTCAAAGGGCAGTGTCAGGCCTTTGCCAAATGCCAAGGATTATTTAGGGTACAGCTGCCTTAAAATTGGATGTGAAATGTAAGAGGGGCCCCAGACTCATCCTCCCTCCCAACTCACTTTGACAAACTCAGAGGCAAAGGAAGAAAAATAAGAAAGGCAGTCAAGGGCTCAATTGTTAAATAAAAGAAGAAGGATCACTACCATAAATGTTTTACTCTCCAAGTGGGAACTACTCCTCCAAAAAAGAAGAGCTCCCTCATCTTGAGTCTTTTTGATTTCAACCTCTTTGTTTGTAGCATCCCCATTTTCATAATAATGGTGATAGTTAACATTTATTTGGTGGTACAAGTGGACAGAACACCAGCCCTGGAGTCAGGAGGACCTGAGTTCAAATCTACCTCAGACACTTATGCTGTGTGACCTTGGGCAAGTCCCTTAACCCTGATTACCTCACATATCAGGGCAATCTCCAGTCATTCTGATTCATATCTGACCACTGGACTCAGATAGCTCTGGAGGAAAAAGTGAGGCTGGTGACTTAACAGAGCCCCCCCCCCCCCCCAAAAAAAAATCCAATTCATGTTCAATTCATGGCAACACCTCCCTGATGTCATAGTCTTCTTGGAGAATGAAGAACAACCATTGTCAACTTCTTCTTCATCATCATCATCGTTTAGCACTAAGCAAAGCATTTTACAATTATTTTATCAGTTTATCTCACAACTCTTCAAGGAAGATGTTATTTTATGGAGGGAAAAACTGAGACTATAAGAGGGAAGTTATTTGCCCAGGAATTATTTTCCCTAGCTAATAAGTATCCAAACCAAGTACTCAGACTCAAGATTTTCCTGACTTCAGGAATCCAGGAAGCCATAACAGAGGACAAAGTCACCATGACTTCCTCTCAAGTCCTCACCAAAAACTTCGAGCCCAGACCTCATCATCCCCTGACCTTTGGAAGGGTTTCTCCATAATGATTCCCAACTGCTCCATTCAAGTCCCTCTTCTTGCCAGCATTCCCCCTTCCCCATGGCCACCTCATTCTCCCTAGAGATTGGTGGAGAGGGGTCCTGTAGGCTTTCCTCAGCTCAGTGCTCACATACAATAGAACCACCTGCAGGGAAATAGATTGAATTCCTGAAAAGGTAAAGTGGGGTAGAGACTATTTAATGCATTTGGATGATGACATACATCCAGGCATCCAGCCCATTTGTATGATTGCAGGGAAGGGATGGGATCTGAGGTCCCATAGGTTGGGCTGGGATGAATCTTAGAGATTGGCAAGCCCAATTCTCTCATTTACAGCAGAGGAAACTGAGGACCCAGAGATAAAGTGACTCAGCCAAAATCACACAGGTGGTGAGGGGGAGAGTCTAGGTTTAAATATCTTATAGAGATTGGTGGCACTCATTGGAGATTAGTGGCACAATGGTTGGAGCCTTGGGCCTGGAATTGGGAAGTTGTTGCTATTATTTAGCCATATCTGACTTTTTGTGGTGCCATTTGGGGAGTTTTCTTGGCAGAGATACTGCAGTGGTTTGCCATTTCTGCTCATTTTACAGATGAGGGAATCGAGGCAAACAAGGTTAAGTGACTTGTCCAGAGTCACATGGCTATATCTGACTTCTTCCTGACTCCAGACCCAGTGCTCTATCCACTGCTCACCGAGCTTACCCTACAAGTTTTAATGTCCCCATTTTATAGATGAGGAAATTGAATCAATTCATCAATTGACTAATAAGTTTCCAAATAAGGAATTGGACTCTTAGGACAGAGTTCTTTCAACTAGATTCCCTAGAGGAGATGGGAAATCAAGGGGAAACTAGGAAAAGCTTAGCCTCTGATGAAGTCATCAACAACATAAATTTAGAATTGGAAGTGATTTTAGAAATCATCTAATCCAATTGCCTCATTTTGCAGATAGAGAAACTGATGTCTTACCCAACTTCACACAGAAGCAAAACCAAGATTTAAAACAAGCTCCCATGAATCCAAATTCAACTTTCCAAGAAGCTACTCTTCTCTAAAACCAAGGCATTGGGTTAGATGGCCTTTAAGGTCCCTTTCAGGGCTAACATTCTGGAGAGGTGAGGACAGGGAGAGGGACAGCTTGGGGTATTCTCTTTTCCATTCCAATCTCCATAAAATTTGCCCACCACACTTCTCACAACAGAGAAGGGAAAGTGGTTGGGAAATCATCACCTATTTATTCAGAGAAGATTGTTTGGTTAGCATCTTGCAGCTTATTTAGTCAGGTGCAGAATTTGAACCCAGCTCATAGCTCTTTCCTTTATAACGTAGTTTTTTAGAAAGGTGTTTCCTCCTGTGAGATTGGATCAATCTTCTCACAAATCAATCAAATAATTCATAAGAATCGAGATATAAAACAAAAGTCAAGGCCAGAAAGCTCCATGGACAGTAAGGTCCATGGGCTCCTGAAGAGTTGGACATGACTGAACAACAAACATGATAGACACTGTGCTAATCACTGGGGATGGGAATGCAAGAAGAAAGAAAAAGAGTCCCTGGCCTCAAGGAGCTTATATTCTGATGGCGAAGACAACATAGAGAAGGTGGGATTGTGGGAAACAAGTTACAAATGGAGAAGCCGAAAGGAGTGCAGTATGGTGGAAAAGGGAGCAACGGCTGGCTTGGTCTCCCTCCTTAGTTGGGAGGAGCTGTCCAGGTCTCGGGGCAGAGGCTTTTGCTGGAGGGTGAGTTCTGGGGCTGAAAAGATCTTCCTGGCTAACAGAGGTTTCTGTGGCAGGAGACTCTTTAACTTGGTCCTAGACTGGGGAGGGGAGCTCCCTTTGAGAGGGCAGACACCCATACCCTACCACCCAGAGTGTGAAGATGGTAATAAAGCAACTGGGGGAAGGGGAGGATGGAGAGTAGGGGGAAAGAATTGTAAAGGGCTATGGACTATTCCCATAAGAATCAATAGACACAAGAGATCACCTTGGGGGGAGGGAAAGAGGGCAGTGTAGAAAGGCGGGAGAGGAAACAGAGAAGAGGGAGGAGGGTGTTTAAGGGTTAGCAAAGCAGCTTCAGAGTCCTTGGCCTCTGCTTCCCCCTGGTGGACATAGCTCTGCTTTCATTGCTTCAATGGCATCCAAGAACGGTTAGACCTGAGAGATGGATGGGGAAAGGTAATGACTATATCCCTAGGGATACAGAGAGTCTCACACAAGGATACATCCATTGGAGACACTCAAATATTGCTTAAGCGGATTAATGGATGGATCCACTATGTGAGAAATCAGGGATACACCTAGAATAAAGAATATTTTTAAAAGAATGCTTAGTGGGAGACTCCTTAAAACACAGAAAGTCAAGGCTAGGAAGAGGCCTTAGAACACAGAATATCAGAGCTAAGGAAGGGGTCTTAGACCAAAGATTGTCAGGACAGGGAGGTCCCTTAGAACATAATATGTCAGAGCTGGGAAAGGGATTTTGGAATAGAGAATATCAGAGCAGAGAAATGGGTGTTATAACAGAATGTGAGTTAAGTATCACTAGAACAATGACCAACTTCTGAGTTGTCTACAAGTATTATGTGACTTAAAGAAAGTCACTCATCTTTTTTGAACCAGAGACTCAGAATTTGAGAGTTTAAAGAGATTTGGTAATGAGCAAGTCCATTCCCAAATAAGAAAACAGAGAGAAAGAGGCCTTTGCCCAACATCACCCAATTCATTGATGGCAGATGCTATGAAAGGGACCTAAACTTCTATCTCCTGGTCCCATTTTGACTTTTAATTCTCCATAGGGAACCTAATGAAATTATATCTGATGTCCATTTTCTGGGAAACATAGTGCCCCCCTCAGATAAGAACCAGGTTTGATATCCTGGTTCCTCAGATATGGCCAAGTAGATATGAAAAGCTAAAGGATTTGTGGATTACCCTCTGTTTGGTTCTCTGTAAAATGGAAGGGGGGTTGGAATAAATCAAGAGTTTTTCATCTGTTTTATGTTCTATACCCCTTGGACAATTTCTGGTGAAGCCATTAGAGAAGGGTCTCAGAAGAATGTTTTTCAAACTAAAATAAAAAAAAGCAGAATATGACAAAGGAAGCCAATCAAATTGAACTATGGTGACCAAAATATTTTATGAGCAGGTTCATCGACCCCAGGTTAAGAACCTGTGGACAAAGGCCTTTTTCAGCTTCAAATCCTATTTTCCTGATGAAAAGAGTATTTGACATGGAATCAAGAATCTGGATACTGTCACTTCCTAGCCATGTGGCCATGGACAAGTCACTCTAATTCTTAGGTCCTTAGTTTCTTCATCTTTAAAAATGGAACTTTTACTGCTGACCTCACAGGAGTGTTTGTCCACCTCAAGATGCTATAGAAACAGAAGCTATTGCTTTTATTATGATAGAATCTTGAGTGTGACCTTCATTTTGAGCCTCCCTAGAAAGATGTTGAGATGGAAGTAAGTGGTCTCTACAGGAATTCTTGAGACTAGAGAAAGTAAATTGGGCTCCATTAACCTGAAAATATGGAGAGGGGGAGGAATAGGTTAGAAGTCTCTAACCCCCTGAGGGGGATGGAGACAGAAGGACACAGAAATCTAGGTATATTAAAGCTCAGAAGAGAGACATACAAACCAAATGAGGTTTCCTATTTCATGTAGGAGGGGGGGGTAAATAAATGTAGCTCATCACTGCAAGATACAGTACAAACAGAGTAGACATTAGATCAACAACACACACACACATACAAGTTGAGTACAGAAATGTCTATCACTCAACAAGGCTATCACACAGAAAGGTGGGGGGGAAGAGAATTTGGCAGAGTATAGATTAAGGGAGGGATTAGTTCTAAGCAAAACAAACTCTAAGGAGTAAATAACAAAATATTTACAGTTCTGTTTTCAGTGGCAAAGAACTGGGAACTTAAAGGGCATCAATCAACTAGGGAATGACTAAACATGTTCTGGTAGATGAATGTGATGGAGCACCATTGTGGAATGCTTTCAAAGAAACCTGGGAAGGCTTATATGAACTGATGTACAGAGAAGGGAGCAGAGCCAAGAGAACAATTTATGCAAAGACAACAATATAGTAAAGACAGGCAACTTTGAAAGAATTAGAAACTTTGACCAACCATGATTCCAGAAGACTGATGATGAAGCTTGCTACCCACCTTCTGATAAAGAAGTGAAGGCCTCAGGGGGCAAAAGAAGACAAAATACATGAATATGTGCATCTCCATACATTACAGATATATGTGGGTATATATGTATGTATGTATGTATGTATATATGTTTCATGTGTATTGCACATGGCCATTGGGAAAATTTGTTTTGCTTGAATATATGTCTTTATTACAGGTTTTGCTTACCTTTGTTTACAGAGAAGGCAAAGGTTGGGGTGGGAGCGTGAGAAGGCAGATTTTTGCTGAGAGGAAAAAATAAAATTTAATTTAAAAAAAGAAATCAGATCAAGAAGGATTTGAGGTTATTAAGGGAACTGGAGGCTATTTAGGGGCTAAGGACTCAGAATATAGTAGTTAATCAAAAGCCCTAGAATTTAACTCTGGCTCTGTTAACTGATTCACTGTGTGACCTTGGGGGAGTGATTTCCTCCATAAGTCCTCAGACTTCTCTCCTTTAGTAGGATCAGGTTGGAAAAGATATCCTCCATCCATTGTTTTTCAAGCTTATCTGATATTCACCTTCTTAGGTGGTTCCTTTGTTAACATTGTATGTTCTAGTATCTCTCTTCTTTTTTATTTTCAATTTTTTTATTTCTTTTTTTAGTTTTTGCAAGGCAATGGGGTTAAGTGGCTTGCCCAAGGCCACACAGCTAGGTAATTATTAAGTGTCTGAGACTGGATTTGAACCCAGGTACTCCTGACTCCAGGGCCGGTGCTTTATCAACTGCGCCACCTAGCTGCCCCTCTCTTCTTTTTTAATGTTATATTATTTTATTTTTTTCTAATTGCATACAAAGATTTCAACATTCATCTTTTTGAGTTCATATTTTTCTCCCTCCCTCCCTCCCTTCTCTGACAGTGTAATCTGATATGAGTAATCTGATGTTATATAAGTACAATAATGCTTGACATATTTCCATAATATTCTCTCTTCTAGCCTTCTATGTTCTAGAGTCCTTTCCATGTCTCACATTCTGTGTTCTAATATTCTCTTTCCCAGCCTTCTTTTTTCCAGAATCCTTTCAATTCTGACATTCTATTTCTTAACATATAGTGTGTATTACAATGTTCTCTAAGATATCTTAGCTCCAATGTGTCAAACTTGCAATCCAAGGGTGATTTCCTGAGTGTGACCAAACTAGATTCCATTGTGATTGGGATATATTTAATGAAATTAATATAAATACAGTAAATCATAGATAATGTTAATTTGTGGTTTTCTAAATCATTATGTGATTGATAGAAATCCACCTTAGTTCTAATATTTCAGAAGTCAGAATAGGCATCCGACCAGAGCCTGGATTGGCCAATGTGGATGACACAGTATCACCTGTCTTTGGTTTTAATGAACTCAGAAGTCCTTCCCCTCCCCTTCCCTCTTCCCTCCCCTTCCCTCTTCCCTCCCCTCCCCTCCCCTCCCCTCCCCTTCCCTTCCCTCCCCTCCCCTTCCCTTCCCTCCCCTTCCCTTCCCTTCCCTTCCCTTCCCTTCCCTTCCCTTCCCTTCCCTTCCCTTCCCTTCCCTTCCCTTCCCTTCCCTTCCCTTCCCTTCCCTTCCCTTCCCTTCCCTTCCCTCCCTTCCCTTCCCTTCCCTTCCCAATTTTGGGAGCTAACAGATTAGAGCCGAAATTCATCTGAATAAAGGGCTTCCCAGAATCCCCTGAACGGCTCTTCCTTGGTTCAATGCCCTGAGTCTCCTCCAGGTTGTAGGTAATAAAAGGGGGCATCAGTCAGGCCCGAGGTGAATTGTGTACCTGCCGCCAAGAGCTGCCAGGGACTTTTATCACTGACAATGTCTTTTGCTTCTCTCTGTGTTATCATTTGCCGTCTGGCTGGGTCATTTTTAAAAATTTGAAGCCTGATCACATGGAAATTTTCTTTTTAAAAAATCGAGCATCAGGGTTTCACTGGTGCTCAGAAATTCATTTTCCAATATCTCACAGGATTTATCACCTTCAAAGAGAATTTGGTCCCCAGCTCAGTGTAGAGTAGTTAAAAAAAGGACTGGATTTGACATTTGAACCTGGATTCTAATTCCACTTCTGCTACTTCTTAATTGTATGACCTTGGGCAAGTAACTTCACTTTTTTTGTCCCAGATAACTATAAAGTCTATAAATATAAGTCTATAAATTGCAGAACAATGACATATCTACATTGTTAACTGGAATTTCTTTACCAGAGGTCCCTAATCCTAATGAAATTCTAAGCCTCTCCACCCCCCCAAAAAGAAAATGCCACCTTCATTCACCTCTGTTCCTTGATGTATCATCTCCCAAGTCTGGGCCAGCCTTTCTTGACACTGAGTCCCTACTGCTCCTGAGGGGCTTTCTCAAAGTCAGCTTCCTCTAGGAAGACCACCAGGCTTGATTTAAGCCCTTCCATAGTACCACCTACCATTACTCATATGTTCTTATTATGTCAATAATATATATCCTTCAATCATTTTGTGTAGCTTTGTTAGATAATAATCAAAGTCCTACTCTCAGGAAGCTTCCAGTCTAAGGGAGTTGCCTAAAGACAATGTCAGTAATGACAAGATCATGGGTTTGAGAATGAAGGGACCTTAGAACTTGTAGGAGATGACAGAGCAGATGGGAATGAGGTTCATGAACGTGTTTTTAAAGACATCTTGATAACTGTATTTCAACATAATTGGTAATCCTATATATTCTATTTTACATATTTAAAAATATTATAATGAGAAGTCCTTAGGTTCTGGCATACTACCAAAGGGACCCAGGACACACAAAAGGATTAAGACCCCCTAAGCCAGACTATGAGCCTCATTTTACAGAGGTTCAAGAATTCCTAGCCCACTATCTGTCTGAAAAAGATATGGGGGTCTTAGTGGGAGGAGCTAGTGATGTTTCATCTGGAAAAGAGAAAGTGGGATGGTGGCAGAATCGTTTATGATGACTGTCTGCCCTATAGAAAAGGGTTTAGATTTTTTTTTCTGTTTGGTTCAGGAGGGAAACACCAGGAACAATGAATGGACAGTACCAAGGGGCAAATTTAGGCTGGCTATCAGAAAATATATCCTAGCAGCCAAAGGTAAGCTGTCTTTAGGTATGCATGGGTCCCTTGGGCAAAGACTGGAGAGTCACTTGCCAGGCATGCTCCTACTCAGGGGCAGGCTAGGCTTTATCACCCCTGGGATCCCTTTTGGTTCTGGGGTTCCTTGCTGCCTATCCTCAGATCTTTGCAAACTTGGAAGCATTAGTGCATCCATCACAATTGAATAGGTCTGGTTTCTAGAGGTGATGGATTCTTGGCTCAAGATCTCAGTGTTTTCTGCTGCATCAACTGGTCTTCTGGGACATAGGCCTAGACTACTCTATGTGTCTCCTCCATCCCCTCTTTCCCTAGTCTAGACAACTTCTCCAATAAATGGAGTTTTCAGTGGGCCTAGGTCACCAGCTTTACAGTTGCTTTCTATGAAAAGAGTCTTAAAATGATGGTCAGAAGACCTGGGTTCTAATTCTCACTCTGCCCTTTGCTGACTCTGATCCTTCAGGCAAATCATTTTCCCTGAGTTTCCTCCTTTAGAAACCGAAAAAAAGATGGACTGACCAGTAAAACAACATATAATTTCTAGTTTCATGGGAGCTAGGACTGGGTCTTATCTAAACTATTGTTACCTCTCCCCCTGCTCCCTGCCACTAATGCTCTTCAAATAATAGCCATTTAATAAATATTTTCAGAAAGAAAAGTATTACTCTGACAGAATACAGAAAGATAGTATCAAAGCAAAAAGAAAGAGAGGAAAGGAAATGAGATGAATGAGTAAGATGGTCTCCAAGGACCCTTTAAATTCTAAACCTAAAACCCACATTCAGTCATTCAAACATTTATTTCATGTTGTCTGTGTTCAGTGTTCACTAGAATGAGGGGGCAGGAGAGATAAGGGAGGCACACCATGCTCATAGAAGACTCTGGCCCTGCCCTCATGGAGCTTAATGTCTAGAAGAGATCTCAAAAACACAAAGAACTATAATGTATGATTTTCTAAAAAGGATTATGGAAGGACCATAAAAATATAAATGGAGAGAGTAATCAAAAAGAATTAGGATTTGAGTTGGACTTGAAAGATGAGAAGGAAATTCAGCAGATGAGAAAGAGGAGCAGGGCATTCCAGTCACAGAGAACCAGTCTTGGAAAAGTCTATAGTCAACATTCCAACCCAAGTTTGATAATCTACAGTTCCAAGTCTTATCTAGTTATGGTCCTCTACATTCTAAGGCCCCTCCCAGTTCTGACATTCTGTGTCCTAAGGGCCCTCTCATGTTACATTCCATTTTCCAAGGTTCTCCTTGCTTTCATTTTTTATGTTCTAAGATCCCTCCCAACTGAAACATTCTGTGTTCTAATGTCTTTCCAGTTCTGACAGTTCAAAGTCTCATCAAGTTATGGTTGTCTACATTCTAAGGCTCTTCCCAGCTCTGACATTCTATATTCTAAGGGCCCTCTCAGTTCCGACATTCTGTGTTCTAAGGGCCCTCCCAACTCAAACATTCTGGGTTCTAAGAGCCTTTCCAGTTCTGACATTCTGTGTTTTAAGATCCCTCTGAGTTCTAACATTCTGTGTTCTAAGGGCTCTCTCCATTCTGACATTCTTTGTTCTAAGGACCTTCCCAAGTCAAACATTCTGGGTTCTAAGAGCCTTCCTAGTTCTGACATTCCTTGTTCTAAGGTCCCTCTGATTTCTAACATTCTGTGTTCTAAGAGCCCTCCCAACTTTGATATTCTATGTTCTAAGGACCCTCCCAGCTCTGATATTCTATGTTCTAAGGACCCTTTCAGCTCTGACATTCTGTGTTCTAAGATCCCTCCCAATGAAAATATTCTGTGTTCTAAGAGCCCTCCCAACTTTAATGTTCTATGTTCTAAGGACTCTTCCAGCTCTGAATTCTGTGGTCTAAGATCCCTCCTGTCTCTAATATTCTGTTATAAGGTCTCCCAGCTACCACATCCCATGGTCTGAGACCCCTCTCATCTCTAAAGTACCCTCATCCCCTCTATGCTAGTTCATATGATAGCTCCTGGTCTCCTCAGACTCTCTAAGAGGGTTCAGAAATGAACCTGAGCACAGTTCCCTCCATACTCTGATCCCCCTCCCCTCTTCCTCCCAGCTCTTCTCTTTAGAGGCAATTGGCCCCTGCCTGGGCAGTTCCTGGGGTCCCTGGGGTCCCTGTGCCCCCTTCAGCCTTTGTTGGCATTCAGAGGATGATGTGAGTGAGGCAGCCTCAAGCAGGAGGGCTATAAAGGGGGCAGCCACCTGTCCACTTCCAGGCCCATAAAACGGAGCTGGAGCGTGAATTGATGGGCCCATAAAAAGCCCAGAGCACAGCTCTGCGATGTCTTCCGCAGTTTATAAACACATAAAAAAGGCCTCGGTCGCAGCCACACACCAGGGCCTCCTTTAGCCCAGGATAAATGGGTCTCCCCAGCAGGGAGTTGGTGGTGACAATGCCATGAGGTTGTTCCCTGTAATATGAGATGGGTGGGAGAATGGATCCTCCTTCCTGGACCTCACCTAGGGATTCCTGGGCCTAGAAGGTGGCTATGTTTCTTAAATTAAGATCATTAATAATCATAGTTTACATTTCAGTTGGGTTTTGATGCTTCCAAAGCATTTTCTTCATGGATACCTGATGTAAATATTATTATCCCCACATCACAGATGAAAAAACTGAAACTCATGAAGGAATGAGTGACTGACCCAGAGTTAAATAGCTAGGAAGTCCCAGATCCAGGATTTGAAGTCAAATCCCCCTTGGTAGATAGGCAGTGCAGTGGATAGAATACCAAGCATAGAATCAAATCCAGTCTTGGATATTTCCTAGCTGTGTGACCCCCTGGACAAGTCACTTCACCTTGTTTGCCTCAGTTTCTTCACCTGTAAAATGAGCTGGAGAAGGAAATGGCAAACCACCCTAGTATCTTTGCCAAAAAAAACCCTGAAGAGTCAAACGAAACAACCTCATTCTTGACTTACCAAGTACCACCTCTTATTCTGTTGCCTTTTCTAATCCATACTTTCTATGCCTTCCATATGACAGTGCCTTGATCTTTGCTCCCCTAAAACCTTTCCAAGGAGAGAAATTAAAGAGCCAGGACAACGTTGGAAAGAGGATGCTCATCACCTAGTTCTCAGGTGGTGGAGAGCAGGACCAGAATTCAAGGATGTTGCTTAGGGCAATGCTGACACATTCACTTGTTCAATCAGCATTTAATGGTGCCCATCATGTACTATACACTGGACTAGTAATGGTGAAACAAAGACAAAAAAAAACAGGTTCTGCTCTCAGGGAATTCTACCAGAGAAAATAGCATGTACAGAGAAAAGTAAATATTGTGCAAAATGTATCCAAAGTAAATACAAAGAAGTTAGATGGGGGATAGGAATTAGGGGCAACAAGTCTGGTCTGTTGTAGGAAATAGTACTTGAGTTAATCCCTAAAGTAACTATATAGAGATTCTAATAGATGGAGGCGAGGAAGAGAGAAACATGAGGTATAGCTTGTGTAAATACTTGGAGGCTAGAGATGATGCTTCACATATGGGGGAACATTAAATGGACCAGCTTGGTTATAATGTGGAATTCATAAAACGAAGAAATGGATGAAGAGCCTGGAAGGGTTGTAATGGGCTTTACCTGCCAACCAGAGGTGTTCTACTGACAAGAGGGAGTCATCAAAACTTCTTAAGCAAGAGAACCCCTGGAGCAGATCAGTATTCTAGGAATAGCCTTTTGGCAGGATGATATGAGTCAATGAACCATGGATGACTGCAGCATATCTGATAAACACATGTTCTTTAGATGTGGGATTGAAGATTATCTTCATAGCTCCCTTTCTCCAGCTCACTAAGGCTTGCAAATTTCTTTCCTCATCACAGTCTTGTGGGGCCCACTCAGTGTGAGCATTCTTTTCACCCCCACTCTGCAGATATAAAAACAGAGACTCAGAGAAGAAAATCCAGTCAGACCCAGTCAGATGGATGGATGCATAGACAGAGACAGACAGATGGATCCATGGATCAATGGGTGATGGATAAATGATTGGATGAATGGATGGATGGATGCATAGACAGAGGTTCTCCTCTAACAAGATCATGTCACATAAAAGTTAACATAAAGATCTTAAATAGATGCCACACATGTGAAAGGGCAGGTCACACAGACATGTTACAGATGTTCCCTGGGGATGCTGTCCTAACTGTGGTCCTGTTAGGTCTCCCAGGTCCTTTCTTCTTCTACTTTTCAAAAGTTCCTTCATTTTATTGATCTTATCATTTCCTCCATCAATGCAGAAACCTACACATCTCTAAGGTTTACAAAGCATTTCACACAACAAATTCCCTAACCTGATTTTCACAATAGGTTCTACACACACCTCTATTATTATCTCTGTTTTATAGATGGGGAAAACTGAGGCCCAGAGAGGTGAAATTGTTTTCCCAAAGTAACATAGGTATAGTGGGAGAGGTAGAATTTGAATCCAGGCTCCTACTAAACTCAAATATACTTCTTTTGACTAAACTGTTTCTTCTCAATATTGTGGGAAAGACTTTTGGACTCAAAGATCAGTTAGATAGATGGACAGACAGACAGATATAGAAGATAGATAAATAGATAGATAGATAGATAGATAGATAGATAGATAGATAGATAGATAGATAGATAGATAGATGAATTGAGTGGATGAAGTGGAAGGATGCATAGACAGATGGATTGATGGTTGCATGTATGGATGGATAGATGCATAGATGCATAGACAGAGACAGATGGATGTATGGATCAATGAGTGATGGATAAATGATTGGATGAATGGATGAATGCATATGTAGACACAGACAGACAACAGATGGAGCTTTATTCCATCCTTACAATGTGACAGACACTGTGTTAAGTGCTAAGGATACAAAAAGAAGCAATGGAAATCTTTACCTTCACCATTCACAGTTCACAAATTAATGGGGTTCACAATATGCAAATGCAATTGTACAAACAGATTATGAACAGGATAAATAGGAAATATTGGTGTTGTCTGACCTTCAGGTTCAAAGGGGACCAATAACCAGAGCAAATGTCTTGATCTGAATGTGATTTGTATTTATGTGACTAGGAATATGTGGATTTTAGCAGAGATGCACAAAGCTGTCGGCCTCACTCTCTCTTCCAGAGTCATCCAAGTCCAGTAGCAAGACAAAACTCAGGATGACTGGGATGACCCAGAATACAGTGGATGACTTGGCATCTTCACTATCTGACCAAGCTCTAAATACTCCACAATACCTACTTCAGCTTTCTTCAAGGTCTTTGGAACAGATTGTTCTCATCTGCCCGTTTTGCTGGGCAAAATCTTCACGTGCTTGGTCTAAAGCCCCCCGCCAACTCATCAACAAGTTTGAGGCCTGTTGGTTACTTTCAATTTGATTAGCCTTCCGCCCAGATGTTTTACAGGGGTGTCACTGCTGGCCATGCTACACTTTCTTGGAACCACAGGTAAGAGCTCTGTGATTTAGTATCAGGTAGATACCAAAGTTGGAAGAACATCCCTGAAAAGGGCTGTAACCCTCGCATCAGACAGAGATGCTAGTCCTCCTAACAATACATAAACCCCAGATAGGAAATAACTAAAAGAAAGAAGACTCTAGAACTTAGAGATATTGGAAAAGGCTTTCTAGGGAAAATGATATTTTAGCAAGTAAAACGGTCCCTTTCCTCAAGAAACTTACATTCTAACATGGGAAGGTGACACACTAAGAACTGGAAGACTCAGAAGGAGGGAAAAGAGACCCAAATTCAAAGCCTGACTCTTAAGACTTGCTAGTTATGTGACTATGGAACATTGTTGTTATGTTTTCAATTCTGTCCAACTCTTCATGACCCCATTTGAGGTTTTCTTGGCAGAATTACTTGAATGATTTGCCATTTCCTTCTCCAGTTCTTTTTACAGATGAAGAAACTGAGATAAATAGGATTAAGTAACTTGCCAAGGGTCACACAGTAAGTATCTAAGGTTGGATTTGAACTCAGGTTTTCCTAACTCCACTAGATCTGGTGCTCCATCTACTGCACCACCTATTACTTAGCCTCACCGATTGTTTTTTCTTTATCAGATCCATTAATCATATTTATGCTTTTTATGACATAGTTTTATTATGAATAGAAATCTTGTAAACTTTAATGAGCTGGTATGAATCGCTGTGACTCAAAAAAAATTTAAAACTGTAATCTTAAGGGGCCAGCCTCAGGGGAGGAAGCTCTCAGCTCTTAGTTAGGTGTGTTCTTGGATGCCACACCAAGTCATATGCTTGAAGCCTTAGCTGGATCAGCCCCAACTTGTAGTCATTTACTTTGCTGGGAGATCTGAGGAGGACTTTCAATGAAGACCTCTGGGAGCCATATCTCTGCTTCTAACTGATGCAATGTTCCCCCAGGTCTCATCCTTGACCTCAGCACTGTGACCCAATCTGACCTTCTTTCTCACCCCAAGGCCAAGAATCCCTAGGCAAAGATAGGACTCTGAGGCAGAGAGAAGGGGCTCAAGTCTACCTCCAGGGACTGGAGAAGAGAAGAGGTTGCAAGACTAACCCAACTAGAAAAATGGAGCTTTTACATTCATAGGGTCAGAGCTAGAAAAGACCTCAGAGTCCAGAGGGTCCAGACTCTCATTTAACAGAAGAGGAAACATTGACCTGGAAAAGTGAAATGACTTGCCCAGTTACATGAGGTAGAAAAGACAAAAGTCATATTCAAGCCCAGATTCTTGGAATCCAAATCAAGATTATTTTCCACAGTATCATGCTGCCACCTTTCCCACAACCCACAGACTCATGACTGGGAAACTGCAAGGTGAAGCCAAATAAATCTGGGAGCTGAGCAACCCTTCCTGCTCCCTCTTGTGAGGGTAGGATCTGACAAGGAGGATTCCTCCAGGCATGTTTGGGTACAAGTCCTACCTCTTGTGATAGAGGGAGGAAGGGACTGAGCTGAGAGAATCAGCAGCCTTAAGCTCTAATAGCAACTCTCAGTAGCTGTGATTGGACTTTGCTAGTATTTCCTGAATACCTCTTCTTTTATTATCATCTACCTCAATGACCAAATATAAAGAATTTCATAGATATACTTTTGTTATTTTTCTGTATATTCTATTGTCCCCAGTTCTGACATCTTGTGCCAGCCCTTCCAGCTCTAACATTCTAAGTTCTAAGGGTCCTCTGAGTTCTGATGTCCTATGTTCTAAAGACCCTCCCACTCTCTGACATTCTGGGTTCTAATACCAATCCCAATTCTGACATTCTGGTTCTAAGAGCCCTCCCAACTCTGATATTTTGTATTCTAAGGGCCATTCCAGCTCTGATATTTTGTGTTCTAAGGGCCCTCCCAGCTCTGACATCCCCTGTTCTAAAGACCCTCCCAGCTCTGACATTCAGTATTCTAAGAACCCTCTCAGCTCTGACGTTCCCTACTCTAAATACCCTCCCAGCTTTGACAGGATTTTTCACTCTCCTTCCCTTTTTAATAGACAAGGCAGTTGGCATCTGTCTGAGCCAGCTCTACCCATGTCAGGTCTAGCTCCACGCGAAGGAACGCTCATCATTGCCCTCCTGGCTCCTTCCATCCTAGGGAGCATAAGGAGCATCTCAGGTACTGAGGGATCACGCACACCTCTCCCGTTTTTCATGAGCTTTGGCGCCACCTAGTGGCCACTTGCCATCTTCCCCATCTGCTTCCCTGCTTGGGAATAATGACAATATCCTTGATTAAGGTGGTGGTTTGCAATACTTCCCTCTCTCCCTCCCCCCTTTTTTTTTTGCACTGAAGTTATGTATTTAACAATTTTACATGTATTATTTATATGTAAAAAACTTTTGCATTCCTTTCTCCAAATTGAAAATTTTTTAAATTCAGAAATAAGGCTTCCAATATTTGAAAAGACAACTTTGCAAAATGTGAATATTCTGTCATGAAACCTTCACACAATTATACACTTGGAAAATAGAAATAAGATATATTACAAATTTATGTTGCAATAACTTAGTTCATACCATGCAATGAAAGTACACTACTCAAGATATCTAAGCTTTTAACAGCTCTAAACTGAAGGACTTTTCAGTTTTCAGGTGTGGAAATTATGTTTTAAGGCAAATGGGGTTAAGTGGCTTGCCCAAGGCCACACAACTAAGTAATTATTAAGGGTCTGAGGCCGGATTTGAACTCATGTACCCCCTGACTCCAGGACCGGTGTTCTATCCACTGCGTCACCTAGCCGCCCAAGGTGGCAAAATTATTAAAGTCTGAAGCAATTAAAATTTCTGGTAGCCTTTTTATTGAAAGGTAAATTATGTCCAACAATGATGCAGAAGATGAACAGAACAGTTATCTGTAACATTCCCAGTTTGTTCAACAATAGCTGAAACTCTTTTCTCATAGTCTCACTTATTTCCTGATAAAGCTGTGGTTATTGGCAGGATTGTTGGGATTACGTTTGTTCAGCAGATACTGAATTGATGTTAAAATAGAGGATGTGGGGCGGCTAGGTGGCG